>NC_134582.1:43934648-44260273 GCF_037038515.1 Microtus pennsylvanicus
TTTATTTTATTGGTGTTTTGCCTGTGTGAGGGTGTTGGATCCTAGAGTTATAGACAGTTGTGAGCTGCCACGTGGGTGCTGGGAATTGAACCCAGGTTCTCTGGAAGAGCAGCCTGTGTCCTTAACTGCTAAGCCATCTCTCCAGGCCATCAGTTCTCTTTAATGGCTCACCTCTGGTAGATGGACCATGAGCCAATCGATGGGTGGCTCCACACACTATCAGGATGTAGGCAGTGCAAACCGGACTCCATGGGTCAGACAGACAGACAGACAGAGAAAAAAGAAAAACAGATACAAAGTTGGAAGGAGATAGGAAGTGGGAGTAGATCTGGGAAGAATTGGGGCAAGGGTTGAGGATGAATATAATCAAAATGTATTGTATGAAATTCTCAAATTAATAAATCACTACATTAAAAAATATTCCATTGCTGGGTGTGGTGGTGCATGCCTTTAATCCCAGTACTTGGGAGGCACAGGCAGGCAGGTCCCTGTAAGTTTGAGGCCAACCTGGTCTACATAGTGAATTCTAGGATAGCCAGAGCTACATAGTAAGATCCTGTCTTAAAACAAACAAAAAATACTCAGACTTTTTAGACAACAGTCTTCTGGGAGAAACGGATATTCAGCCATCTCTGAGTCTTCCACCACCTCCAGCTGAAGCCAGTGATAATGGCTCAGACCTCCTGGAAATTTTATAGAGGATTATAAAACAAGCAAACAAAATAAGGAACAGCCATTTCCTCACGCTCTTATTTAGGCCCTGAAATCTAGACATAATGCAATCATCAGCCTCCTTAACGTTTCTCTTATGAATGAGGACACACATTTATAGCTTCCTTTTTTCCCCTCCTCCTTCCACACTGGGAAAGACATCAAACCCAGAGCCCCGAGCATGCTAGGCAAGCTCCTCGCCAATGAGCACACCTCCAGTCCTTTGTTTACAGTTTTTAGAAAGAAAACATCCAAAAAGTATAGGGGAAGGACCATCATCACAAAATGATTGCTCCTGTCTGAAAGGATGTTCCTCCTTGGGTCTGTACTGCTGGGTGTCCCCAGACCATCTTGGTTCTGGCACCATTGGCAGCTGCTTTATTCAAGTCTTATGTGTTCGAGTCAAATTCCAACTCTGCTAACAAATGAAACCTCTGTGTCAGAACCCTCCTACCTGCTTTGGCTTCCCGGTCTAAGCTGCATGACTGGTGTACAATGAAGTTGCCAGATGTGTAGGGCTGACGTTCTTAGGCTTCCACAAATGGCCACTTCTTTGTCAACTTGTTTCAGACCCTCTGGAGGTCACTGTGAGGATCTCAAAACTGTGTTTTGCACTGTAGATCTGCTAATGCCTTCATCAAGCAGCCATTATAACTGTATGTGAACACACATACACACTCACTTAACACAGTAAGAATTCGAGCACATTTATTGATGGTGATTGAAGCACGATTAAATGAAAACTCAGGGCCAGAAATTGGGGTTCAATCGGAAGATCTGAAAAGCAAAACAGCCAGCCATCGGCTCTTAACCTCCACCTCAGTCTGAAATGGCGATCCTGCCTCCTGGAATCTCAGGAGAATGCGTGAGAGCTGTCTAGCCCCATTTTATATTCCTCTCTAGAACTGGGATTAAAGGTATGCACCACTGGGATTAAAGGTGTGTGTTATTGTGGCTACTGGGAATAAAGGTGTGTGTTACCATAATCTGGTCTGTCAGGCTGACCAGTGGGACTGGATTACTCTCAGATTTTCAGGGAGTCTTTATTTATTAAAATACATTTGAAATGCCACTCCAGCTGTTGATGATTTTTCTCCCAATGTTTAGCCCAAACACCAACAAGCTGTGTCTCTATCACCATGCAGCTCCAGTTCTGGGCTGGGAAGTCAGCATAATGTGCTCTTTGTCCTGACTTTGCTAGCTCAGACCTCCAAGATCCTGATCTGCACGCCAAGTCAGAAGAACAGAGAATCAGCCTTGATCCACAGGAATTTGATTTCCTTGGAGGCCCCCAGACCTCATGAAACAGTGGTTTTCAAATATCTTGGCTAACTCTATGGGATGGGAAAGAGGGACAGCGTTAATATTTGTGAACGATAAATGGTTGAGGGGAGCATTATATGATGTGCAAGATTCCTTTTCCAGAAATTTGTGTGTACAACTAAATTTTCTTTGGTTTGTTTTACCAGTCAACTTTAAGGAGGAATTCACCTTTTTCTTTCATTTTTTTCCTTCAGGGACTTCCCCCCGGGAAATTAAGGTGTGTCCCTCACCCCATTCCACTCAGGCAAAGCCTAATTTGTTTTCTGGAGGGCTGAGCAGCCTCCTTCTCTCGCCACTTACTCCCTCTCCCCATTTCTGCTCTTAGAAAGAACCTGCATTTTTGGTGGCTGAGGCCACTGCTTTGGGAAGAAGCAGAAGCAGCCAGATTCAATAGGGTGGCTGAAATTCTTTACAAGGTCAAGGCTTAGGAGTTTCCGTGTATAGTGTTTGAACATCTGTGCCCTGTTGGCACACCATGTGCTGAGCAGGAATGGAGAATAACTGTGAAGCCACAAAACTTTCAGAGTAACGCCAGGGGCTTCTAAACAGTCCCTGGGCCTGTAGAAGAGCTCCGGGAAAGACATCACTGGTCCTCTGGGGCAGAAATGCCCAACAGGCAGCCAAGAAAAACCACCCACAAATAGCAATAAATACCCCCAACACTTCTCCACGCCACTCATGTGGCCTGTAGCACTCTGGTATCCCATGGAAACAAAGCATTGTAAGAAATGAAACCTGGAGGCCGGGTAGTGCACGCCTTTAATCCCAGCACTCAGGAGGTAGAGGCAGGCGGATCTCTGTGAGTTCGAGACTAGCCTGGTCTACAGAGCAAGTTGCAGGACACGCTCCAAAGCTAAACAGAGAAACCCTGTTTCTAAAAACAAACAAACAACAAAGAAATGGAACCTGGGGGCTGAAGAGATGGCTCAGTAGTTAAAAGGAACTTGCTGCTCTTGAGGAGGATCTGAGCTCAAGTACATCACCTATACCAGGCAGCCCACAACCATCTGTTAACTCCAGTTCCAGAAACCCTGAGGCTTTCTTCTGCCATTTGAGGGTACCCGTCCACAGACACACAGAAGCACACAAAATAAAAATAAAGAGCAGATTTAGAAAAAAAGAAAGCTAAAAGAGAGAAAAACTACGGACTGATATTGTTCATGAATGTAGATGCAAAAAAAAACTTGATTAAATATTAGCAACTTGATTCTAACAATATATAAAAAAAGATCATCATGGTATATTCACCTAATAGAAAACTATCCAGCAATAACAAAGAACAAAATAGCAATATCCATAACAGCATTCACAAAACACAAAAATATTAATACTACACTAAGCCAAAGAAACTGGATTTTAAAATATATGTGGAAAAATAGAAATGTGTGGCTCTGTGTCCACACAGCCCCAGAGATGACGAATCAAGTGACAGTTAGCAAAACCAACAGTGCCTGAGGTGGGAAGAGGAACAAGGGGCGAGAGTGACCGGGACCGTGAGTGGGAAGTGTCACTGACCACAGTGATTCCACAGAGGCTTACCCTTTTCAAAGCCATCAAAATGGAACTAAGCATAGATGCTGTTGATTACATGTAAACTGCCTAAAAATTTATGTTAAAACTCTTGAATTAAGGGCTGGGTTCCTAACACAGTGGTGGCGCGCATGCCTAAAATGTATGAGGCCGTAGGCTTGCTCTTCAGCACCATCAAAAACCAAACCAAAACAACAACAAAAACCCTTAGAAGCCAAGCTTGTGTTATGGGGGCCTGGCATTTAAAAATACTATAATATTCAATGCAATTACTTGGAGAGATCTGACCACTAAAGCAAAAACTTCCCAACACCAGGATTCCCTGACGTGGCCACATAAGAGAGGTATGAACAGCATAAAATAATCAACTAAACCATGAGAACTTTTATATACCCAATAACTACCCGGAAGGGGCATTACATCAAAAATCCACAGGCATGAAACTGAGAAGACGACTTAATGGGTGAAGGGTAAAGGGGCCTGTCCCACAGCACGAGGACCTGAGTTCAGAGCCTTAGGACCTACATAAAACAACCAGGTACAGGGGTGTGCACCTGTAAGTCGAGCTGGGGTCAGGAGTTGGGGAGGGAATGCAAGGATTTTTTGAGTTTTCAGGACAACCAGCCTAGCCAAAGACTGGGGAGCTCCAGCTTCGGTGACATATCTCGTCTTATTGGAGGTCAAGAAGACTTGATAGCAACATCTGGTCTCTCTCTCTCTCTCTCTCTCTCTCTCTCTATATATATATATATATATACATATATATGTATATATATATATATATACACACACACACGTCTGTACACACAAGTACACCCACATATAAAAGTGTAAACAAACACACTCCACAAGCATAATGTCTCTTGATGGCCCCTAAGAACTTAGACTTTACAAAGTAAAGAGACCTTTTCTATTTTTTTCTTTTTTTATTGTTTTTATTGAGCTATATCTTTTTCCCCGCTCCCCTCCCTTCCTCTCCCCTCCCCTTCTACCCTCTCTCACAATCCCCACACTCCCAATTTACTCAGGAGATCTTGTCTTTTTCTACTTCCCATGTAGATTAGATCCATGTATGTCTCTCTTAGAGTCCTCATTGTTGTCTGGGTTCTCTGGGATTGTAAATTGTAGGTTGGTTTTTCTTTGCTTTGTGTCTAAAAGCCACTTATGAGTGAGTACATATTATATTTGTCTCTCTGGATCTGGTTTACCTCAGTCAATATGATATTTTCTAAATCCATCTACTTGCCCACAAATTTCAAGATGTCATTTCTTTTCTGCTGTGTAGTACTCCGTTGAGTAAATGTACATCTTCTTTATCCATTTTTTGGTCGAGGGGCATCTAGGTCATTTCCAGGTTCTGACTATGACAAACAATGCTGCTACAAACATAGTTGAGTATATGTCCTTGTAATACCAAAAGTGGTATTGCTGGATCCCGAGGTAGGTTATTTCCTAATTTTCTTCGAATTCACCATACTGATTTCCAAAGCGGCTGTACCAGTTTCCACTCTCACCAGCAATGGAGGACTGTTCCCTTTAGCTCACATCCTCTCCAACATAAGTTGTCATCAGTGTTTTTGATCTTGGCCATCCTGACAGGTGTAAGATGGAATCTCAGAGTTGTTTTGATTTGCATTTCTCTGATGACTAAGGATGTTGAATATTTCCTTAATATTTTAGATTCATCTGTTGAGAGTTCTCTGTTTAAGTCTGTACCCCATTTTTATTGGATTATTTGTTCTTTTGATGACCAGTTTCTTGAGTTCTTTGTATATTCTGGAGACCAGACCTCTGTCTGATTGGGGTTAGTGAAGACTTTTCCCATTCTATAGGTTGCCATTTTGTCTTTCTGACTATGTCCTTTGCTTTACAGAAGCTTTTCAGTTTCAGGAGGTCCCATTTATTAATTGTTCTCTCAGTGTCTGTGCTACTGGGGTTATATTTAGGAAGTGGTCTCCTGTGCCAATGCATTCCAGTGTACTTGCCATTTTCTCTTCTATGAGGTTCAGTGTGGTTGGTTTTATGTTGAGGTTTTTGATCCCTTTGGACTTGAGTTTTGTCCATGGTGATAGATATGGATCTGCTTTCATTCTTCTACATGTTGATATCCAGTTATGCCAGCACCATTTGTTAAATATGCTTTCTTTTTCCAATTTTGTATTTTTTGCTTAAGAGACCTTTTTCAAGTCTGAGTAACATTTTCTTTTCTTTCTTCTTGGCAAGGCTAACTTTTGGAAGCTTCTAGAAGCTAAGTGGAGTTCTCAGATGACAGGCAGCAAGGAATAGGGACTTGAGTCCTATAACCACTTGGGCCTGTATTCTGCGAGCAACCTGGATGAGGCTGGGAGAGGTTCCTTCTCCTGAGGCTCCAAAAAGAGGAGTTTGGTCCACCAGGCACCTGTGGTGGGTCTGTAAGGCAGATTAGGCCAGCTGTCCGTCTGCCTTCAACCAAGAAGGCTCCCCACTTGCCAAAGGAGAAAAAGAGGTTGATATCAGTCATGTGGAGATGTTGGCATTTTATTGACTGTGCAACCTCACTTGACAGAGATTTGTCACATGAAGGGATGGGAGAAACGCTAGGTCACAGTTTAAAATAAATCGCTTTGCTGTTAGACTTGAATGCTGAGTTTATGTTTGCAAGCCAATGGCTCCAAAGTGTTAGTGTGTTTAACTGTTCAGCTTCTTCCCATGCAGTGCCTTAGGCTGTGAACAGACATGGGGGTGGGGGAGATGGATATAAAGAGCTGGAAAAAAAAAAGATGGAGCTGTGACTGAGCGTGGGCTCCAGGGAAGTTTGTTCTAATGCTCTACAACCCGAGGGGAGAGCGACCGGGAACCACGATTTTAAAAGGGAAGCTGCCCATCCAAGCAGTGAGAAGTAGATATGTTTTCGTGTGTTTGCTTTGGAACATTTCTGTTGGCAGTCGCACTCACTTGGTTAATGGAATATCCTTGACTCATTAAACAGGCTCATTTAGGGGAAGGAACGACGGCAAGCAGGGAAGGAAGTCGAGCCAGCGGCTCTCCTTTGGCATAGACTCCGAAAGTGGTGCCTTTCCGACGGCCCTCACAGATAGTATGCTGACGTGATGGATGGTTGAATCGCGATGAAAGACACTAGCGAGAGCGGGCCCGAGAGGAAGACTGCCAGTCTCCTGGGAAGGAAGTTGAAAGGTGGGGCCCGCTGTTAGGCGTCTCCTTGGCACCTTGGACTGAGGGTTGAGGGGTACCAGTCAATGCCAGGCCCTACCCCCAGGCTGATCATGTTTGCACTAGGCCCCTGGCATTAGCTCTGCATACCTGTCTGCCAAGTCTGCTCACTCCGAGAACCATCCCAGTGTAGCTCCCGGGACACTCGGCTGCATGGCTTTACAAGACAGTTCTCCTTCTCCAACCTTCACCTCAGAAATAGGAGCTGGGTAGTTTCCACTATTCCCCAAACCACTGGACACATGAGTTCAAACCTTGGATGGTCGTGCACGGCAGTGGGCGCAGCTTACATACCGGTGCGAGGGGGGCGGGCAGGCTAAAGCCTGTCCTTAGCGACCACTTCTTCCAGCAACCGCCAGAGAGAGCGCCACCAGCTGGGAACCAAGTGCTCAAATGTATGAGCCTTTTGGGGACACTTCTCCACATCCCCAAGTGCCACCATGCCACCATGTCCCCTATGCACAGGGGACAGCTTTAGCGTCTGAAGCACCACCAATCCACAGTTCTTCCGCAGGCTGTTTACCGTGGGTCATAAAATCGGTTTCTCGACTTAGAGTGGAAAAAAATAAAGTTACTACAGAATGTTAAGGTGGAATTTCTATTTTTCCAAAACTAATCAACTTCCAGAAACATAAACAATTATGTTAGAGGAAACTATCTTTTTTTCCCCTTCCTACATGTGAGTTTCACCCAACAACATTATAAACAACGGCAAGGCATCCATGAGAAGGCGGGAAACCTCTCCATAGGCTTCACCATTTCCTTGTTTGTTTATCCTACTCCAGAAAGCGGGACATGAAGTCACATAAACTCCTGCAATCTAGAGGCTAAGCCGTATTTTATAAATTGCACTTTATGTTAAATAAACAAACTTTCTAAAGGACTGTGATTTGTTAAGGAAGAATGTAAATCTGGGTTTAACGAGCCTCAGATGTCCTTCCCTTTGAGGCGGTCTGAACTTGACCATGAATGGAAAAGTCTAAAGCCCTGGAAGGTATTCACATGTGCAGCTGTGCATCTGTCTTATGGGAGACTTTCTTCTTCATTCAGTATTCCCTGCCCTGGCACTTGAGGGGCTACCCAATAGGGACCAAGAGGACCATCGAGATGGAAGTTGATGGGGGAGAGCTTGCGATGTCCTTTAGACAAGAAGCAAAACCCCCCATGTCCAGGAGTAGTCCAAACAAGTTTCCCCTAGGACCGTCCATTCTCTACTCATATTCCTATTCTATCCCCCATTGACAAGTTTTGTCTGCAAATAGGTTCATCTGAGAGGCTCCTCCTCCCTCAGAAGAGAGGACACCTGCTCCCTCTCAGCTTTACATTACTGTTAGGACACAGCAGGCAGCTGGCACACACGACACAGAGCTACAGAAGACGCTCAACATACTTTGCTGCTTGCTCTGTTAGTTTTCAGGCTCAGAAGTCTCTGGAACAGAAAAGCTCTGAACTATGGAACCAGCTTGGATTCTCTACTTTCTTTAGGGATCCCAGAGCTTACGATGCTAAGGTCATGGAAAACAAGAGAAGACTGACCTGTTCCCAGAGCAGAGCAGTCTGGGAAACCTGAAAGGTAAGTTGGTTCCTTGGGCCAGATTCTGGAGCCTGCTTCTTAGCTTAATGAATGTGCCTTGGTAATGTAAAGATGTTAACAGTAGAGTTTGGATGAATGGGATGCTAAGTCATTCTGAAAAAGAGGGAGATGTGGCCCAGTTGGTGCAGCCCCTGCTTAGCATACATGAAACCTGGATTTGATCCTTAGCAACACATAAACAAGGTGAGGAGGTACATGCCTGCTATTCCAGCACTCAGGAGGCAGAAGCAAAGGTTACCCTCAGCTTCATAAAGAGTTCAAGGCCATCCCGGGATACTTGAAATCCTGCTTCAAATATCAATCAACGGCAAAATCCCCCTGCAACATTTTTTGGTTTTTGCAGTTTTTCTTTAATCCTAAAACTATGGCAAAAGAAGAAGCGTTAGAACTGTGGCTCCGAAAGAACTGGAATCCAGCGTGGCACAAAGCAGCGTGAAACCCAATTAACAGCAGCAGGAGATACTGAGCACCCTGGCTGTTCTGACGTGCAACACGTGACTCTGAGCACTGGCCCACCGGGAGTGCTGAAGTCTCAGGACAAGTGCAGAGCTTGACCAGGTTCAGCCAGCTTCTCTTGGAAGAGGAAAGGAAGCAGAAAGGGGCGAGACAACTGGCCCGAGGTCACACAGCTGGTAGGGGCAGAAGGATCCAGACTTGAAAAGAATAACTCCAAACAGCGTTCCTTATCTGGTTGCAGTAGCAGCTGCCCCCTCTCCAGTCTCCTTTTGAAAACCATTTCTTCCATTTGCAAGGTGGAAAAGGTTTCCTTGGAAGGTAGCCCAAGGGGATACAACAACATCTGAGGAAGGAGTGAAGCTGTGAGGGCTCTCATTTAGGAGGCTGAGAGATGAGTGTTGCTCCTACATCCTTTCTCATGGTTTTAAATGATAAAAGCAATCCTTGATCACAAAGAAACAATAGAGAAAATCAAACCCTTTTGGTATACCCAGTCTCTAGTTCACTCGGAGGGAAAAAAAAAAATACTGTTTCGCTCATCCAATCTTCCATTGTAGAAACTGTGGCTGTTTCTGGGACTTTTTAGAGTAATTACAGGAAAAAAAAAAGATATGAAACCTGAAAATCGAGCTCCACATAGCAGGCAGAGAAGCCCTGAAACTTCACCAGCAAAGGTTAAAAGGATTCAGGAGGGTGGAAGATGGGATCTGGACTCAGGATCCCTAGCAGGCTATGGAGGCCAGAAAGGTTTTGGTGGCATCGGGGTATCTTTACTAAGTGGGGAGGTAGCAGCAGGGTGAGGGGTCAGGGATCACCCTGGAGCTGGAGCTCCAGACATTTGTGAGCCACCCTAGGTGGGTGCTGAGAATCAGAACTCAAGTCCTCTACAAGAACGGTCTAGGACTGGAGAGATGGCTCAGAGGTTAAGAGCATTGCCTGCTCTTCCAAAGGTCCTGAATTCAATTCCCAGCAAGCACATGATGGCTCACAACCATCTGTAATGGGATCTGGTGCCCTCTTCTGGCCTGCAGGCATACACAGACAGAATATTATTATACATAATAAATAAATAGATAGATAAATAAATAAATAAATAGAATGGTCTAGGCTCTTAAATGCCAAGCCATCCTCATCCCCAATGTCTTAGAGTTCACGAGAGTTGGGCTGAGTTAGGAGAGTACGGTACTAGCATGCACCTGGCCCTGGGTTTACTCTCCTGCATCATATAAACTGGGCATGGTAGTTTATACCTGAAGTTTCAGTACTCAAGACGTCACGTATAATCCATGTCTCTAAAGAATTAACATGAGACAGACTAGCCAGGTTCTCTGAGAGTCAGTTTTGCTCAGCGAATAATGAGGTTCCATAGTGGCTAGAGATGCTCTCAACCGCAAACTGCTATAAACACTGTCATAACAACTACGAAAATAGCATTATATTTATAAAGACAAGTGTAATATTAAGTTGGGAGCATTACCCCAGCCCCTGGTCTGGGGTTGCATTGGTCTGGACTCCAACCCCCAGTCTGCCAAGTGCTTGTACTCCAATTCCCAGCCTGCTAAGCACTGACCCCTCTCCAGGGAGGGTCAGGACCACTCCCACAGGGTATTTAGGCTCATGCTGGGAAAAGGAACACGTGGTCTCTGGGGTTTGCATGGGCTCCTCTCCCCACCTTGCTGTCCCTGTCCACCCAGAAGTGTGGCATTTATTAAACATGGACATTTTTGATTGGGTCTAATCTGGTTTGACTGGAGTTCTTTGTGCTGATAGAGAGGCTCTTTTTAAGAATTATTTTTAACAACAAGTGTCCCCCTGACCCTGTGTCTGTGTCGTGTATGTGTGTATGTGTGTCGTGTGTGTATGTGTGTGTCGTGTGTGTATGTGTGTCATGTGTGTGTGTTGTGTGTGTGTGTGTCTGGATTTCCAACTCAAGGTCTCACACATGGAAGGCAAGTATTTCACTATTGAGCTAGAGTCCCAACCCAAAACATTTTTCTTTTAAAATTCTTTAAAATATTTATTTTGGGTGTGCACATGCACACATGTGTACCATTGAGCCTGTGTAGAAGTCAGAAGGTAACCTGTGGACTTTCCTTCTACCATGTAGGTCCCAGGGATTGAACTCGGGTTGCCTTTATTGCTAAGCCAGATACGAAGCTAGATCATCAGCCCAAGATATTTGTCTATTTTTATTAACTTATTTTTATTTTACATGTATGAGTGTTTGCCTGCATGTGTGTCTTTATACCACATGTGTGCTTGGTGTCCCAGGAGACCAGAAAAGGGCATTGAATCCCCAGGAACTGGAGTTACAGACAGTTGTGAGCAATATGGTTGCTGGGAATTGAACCCAGGTCCTCTAGAGAAGCAGTCAGTGCTCTTAACTGCTGAGCAATTTCTCCAGCCCCAAGATAGTATTCTTTACAAGAAGTCTGAAGTTGGAGGGTTTCAGGATTCATGAAACAGCTCATCCCCTTATTGAAGGCTATGGGGGGAATTGTGCTTGGCATAAATAGGCTTCTTCTACGGTTAGAGACTTGCTTCAGATCACAAGATAACCAGGGCAGCCTGGGCATCATCATTCCTGGTGGCTGAAATGCAGCCACGAACACGAACGCTTCTTCCCAAGGCCCTGCTGATCTGAAAACATGAGCTCAGGACTCAGTGACGAAGCTAGGCGGGGTCTCTGCTCTAGGCAAGGCTCTCCCTCTAAGAGTGGAGACTGTGACTGTATTTGGTCTCAGGGCCTTTAAAGAGGTTCAAACCAGGTTGTGAGGATAGGCCCTGTTCTAGTTCGCTTCTCTCTATGCCATGATAAAACACTGACCAAAACAAATTTGGGTAAGGAAGGGGTTATTTCATCTTCTAGGTTACAGTCCATCATGCAGGAAAGCTAAGGCAGGAAGCCATGGAGGGATGCTGCTTACAGGCTTGCTCACGCTGGCTTGCTCAGCCTGCTTTCTTATATATCCCAGATCTGCCAGCCAAAGGAGTGAGTTACCACACTCATTTTATTGAAGATCTGGGAATCTACATGCCATGCGGCTAAGGACTTCTCAGGAAGAACCTTGAGTCTTGGACAAAGGAACACAAAGCATACATTCCTCATGTCCTGTGATTCCACCCATATTGGTTTTTATGCTGCATTACAACTATCAACTATCCAATAACAAGTTTCTCTTTTTCTATTCTTTTGAGAAAGGGCTCTACTATGTACCCTAGCTGGCTAGGCACTGACTAAATAGGCCAGACTGACCATGAACTCACAGAAATCAGGCTGCCTCTGCCTTCTAATAGCTGGAATTAAAGGTGGGCATCACAATGCCCAGCTAACAAACAACTTTCTTTGAAAGACTCAATTAGATTCTTCTTTCCATAGATTTCCAAAGCCCTAGCAACCCCCAGTATTTTAATGGCTGCACATATGCACGCACACACAAACACACACACAATGAATGAGCTGACAGTTCCCTATGATATTGTATTCTTCCAGAGGGCAAAATTATAGGTAGTATTTACATGACCCCAGAGGCTCCGACATGTAGGATCATGAGCTTGGTGAATGAATGAATGAATGAATGAATGAATGAATGAATGAAAAACATGATCTCTAGGAGCCTATCTTATGAGCCCTTCATTTTGCAAATAGTCAAAAGCTAGCAATTTACTAGTTCTTTCTGAATGATGACTCTGGCATCTTTAAGTCAGCTAAGGGGTGAATTTTTCTTCTCTAAAGAGCCTTATACATTAGGAAAGCTTTACTTATGAATATAAGAAGTGTTTTTCTTATATTAAGACATTTTATTTCTAGAAGTACTTAGAATGCATGATAGTTAATGAATACTACATGAGCAACTGATTAAAAACACAGGACATAAAGTTCTACTTCCACCGTGTGATTTATTTTTCCTTTAAAAATGTGTTTATTTTCAGGTTTGGTGGTAAATACCTTCAATGCCAGCACAAGAACACAGTGGACTACATAGCAAGCTCCAGGCCAATCAGAACTACACTAAGACTCAGGCTCGCCAAGTAGTAGCAACAATAATGATTAAGACTTATTTAGAACTTTTGAGGCAGGGCCTCACTATGTAGACCAGCCAGGCCTGGAGCTCACCATGGAGGATGGACTAGTCTCAAACTTGTAATCTTCCTGTATGTCCCTCTCAAGTGCTGGGATTATAGATGTATCCCACCATGCCCAGACAGATTCAGGAATTAAATGTTAAAAAAATTAATGAATGATTAAAAGAAAAACTTAGCTCATAGAAGGGAATGTAAGCATACTGGAAAGTAGAAAGTGGGCGCAGTGGGGGTGAGGGGACACTGGGGCACTGGGGACAATAGGGGTACTGGGGCAGTGGGTATAGTGGGGGCATTGGCTGCAGTGGGGGCCCTGCAGGGGTACAGTGTTTGACTGGCATTCATGAGGTCTTGAATTTGCTCTTCCTAGCATCAGAAAAAGGAATTAAGTTACTTCAATAGAAAATTGATGTTTGCTTGTTTTAGTGGTACTGGGGAGCGAACCCAGAGCCTTAGACACACGCGTGACAGTGCTCCACAGCTAACCTGCTTCCCTAGGCTCAATGTTCCAATTGTTATTGGGAAAACAATTCACAAAAAACAATGGCTCTAGTTTAGAAGCGATGATAGTGCTTCTTTTTCTTTCTATAGACAGAGAAATTTTCAAATCAGTAAGATGTAGACAAAAATAATAGCTTTAAAAATGACCAAACTTACTTACAGGGAATGCTTAGAGAAAAAAAAAGTCATTATTGTTTAGGAAGGTTGGAACCTGAGGCAGATGGTACTCTATTACTGCCCCCTTGCCTAATCCTCCCCCACCCCCCAAAAAGGAGGGAAGAGAGACAAGGTTGGATGCCCACCTTAGGGAAATATTAATTTAAATATTAAAGTTGCCACGAAGCTGGTAGGATCCGAGGTTTGTTGGGGCCTGTGTTTGTGATGGGGCCAGCGGCCCTGCTGAAGTCTGAGGTGGAATAGTCTTTCCCTGGCACTATTTGTTGTCTCTCAAAACTGTGACTGTCCAGTCACTTTAATCTCAGAAGGCAAGCTATCATAAAAACACAGGATTTACACATAAACGTCAGATACTATGAGCACTGTTTGCAATAAAGCAAAGTAAACGTTCAAATTTTATTAATAGTGGGTTGATTAAATATATTAGCATAGTCACAATAAAATAGTAAAGACTGACTTTCACATAAACCTAAATGCGTTGAAAGGGCAACTTCTCCAACGTGCCAAGCGAAAAACAGCAAGCTGTAGAAAAAGGTGCATAGAAAGATGCTTCTGTTTGTATAAGAAAAGGGGGGAGGGGCTTGGTGGAACAGGCCTTTAAAAGGCACTTGGGAGGTGGAGGCAGGTGGATCTCTGTGAGTGGGAGATCAGCCTTGTCTACATATGGAGATCCAGTCAAAAGAAAGAAAAAAAGCTACAGTGGTATGCCGGCCTACTCACAGGGTCTTCCTGGAAAAATACACAAAATGTTGTTACTGTGGTTTCCATCTGAAAACGATCTTGTTTGAAATTTTTACTGTGATTGTGAATTTCTTCAGTAATAAAAAAGTATAGTTAAAGTATAAAAAGCCACAGGCTGCTTCCTCGGAAATTCCTCAAATGGGGAAAATTAAACTCAAAATGTTAGAATTTAGCACTTCCTCCTGAGAATGCACTTTTGAAGGAGAGAGAGGGAGAGAGAAAGAGAGATAGCCAACAAAATTACGAGTCTCTGGGAGGAAAATTTGAGAGCTGGCTTTTATGAAGGACTATATTGGAACCGGCCGGGTTTGGGCATGGAAGGTATACCGGAACCTCGAACTCTCGTCCCACTCTCTCCCTGACCTTAGGTGCAACAGGAGCAGGGATGGGGGGAGGGTATATATGAGGTAGGGGGAAGGGGCATCAAACAGATGCAGGGACCTGGGGGTCAGGATGTTGGCAGCCAGAGCCCACCCGGGGCGCTGGAAGCCTATTGCGAGTGATTTAGGAAATTGCCAGCCTGGGGCTGCGGGCAGGAAAGCCGTGATTAAGGGCGAGGAGAAGGGAGGAACACATTTGGACGCAGGCCGGAAGGGGGCAGGAAGCTGTGCTCATAAAACAATCTGACAATTACGTGTCAGTGGAGGAGAAGGGCTCTGGAAATTAGTGGCTGCCTCGGGCAGCAATGATCTGCGAGAGGAAATTCTATTTGGTGCCAGGTGTTTGTCCCTCCACTTTTGGGTTCAGTTTGGGACTATGGATTTTATGCTCACGTGCTGCAGGAAGTGATTCCCCGGAGCCTTTATAAAAACTCCCCACTCCTCACAGCCCTGGTCCAGCATAGCGCTCCACCCCCACCCTTGCTGACCCGGCCAGGTGCTCACCTGCAAAATTCTTCAGTATGCCCAGGCCCAGACAGGTGAGTGGCCAAAGATGGCAGAGCAAGAGTTAGAACCAAGACGTTGTGTCTCCAAAGCTTCACATTCCCAGGGTCCTTTTTGTCCGGATCCGAAGGGAAAGGCTTTCTAAGCAGCCTGTTATCCCAAACCAGGAGCTTCTTCACCTTGTCTGTGAGCCCTACAAGATCCACCCCTGCTCCTGAAGCTCACTGGGGAATGTGAGATGCTGGTTTATGTTCAGATCCACCTGCAAGTCTTTCCTGAACCTTGGCATGATTTCTTTTGGGTTTGCTTCAGGCAGACACATACTCTCAAATCTTCAGGACCAGAGGTATTCCCAGCTACACATTTGACCCAGTCCTAATGCGATCCTGCCCTTCCTCTTGCCTCCCACCCTAGCCAGGGAGATCCTCTGTATGGCAGGAGTGTTCAGAGGCCCATAAGAGAATCTGAAGGCCGCAGAGGGGCTCCAGTGTCCGGCCTCTGTTGAGCACTACCTGTGAGACTTTGGCAAGTCACTTCACCATTCTGAGGCAACTCTGTAAGGAGGGGCTGTCACGAGGAGCAAATGACAGTGTGGCCCAGACTTTAGTGCCCTGCCTACATGGCAGGAGCATCCATCCAGGTAGCCCTGCTTTGCTGGCAGAAATCAGCACACCTGATTTCAAGTCCTTTTCCCTTAGTGGAGTTCTCGCAAGAGGAGGAGAGCACAGGGCTTCCACCTACCCCGACTACCATGCCTCCAGCTCACTTGACTCTCATTCAAGGAGCTCCATCTGCTAACATAATGCTTTCTGTTAGATCTTTATAAGCGTAGGTGATCTCCTTAGCCACTCAATTACTGCACATTTACTATAGACTCGTGGCTAAGACAAGCAATGTACACGAGACCTCCAGAGCTAGAATTCCAAGCTCAGATTCTATCTTTGTAGTTGGGGTGTTACTTGACACCACCGAACCTTATTTCCACATCTAGAAAACTCATAACAACAAAGATAGATATTCAGACTATTCATCTATCTATCTATCTATCTATCTATCTATCTATCAGAATAATATATAGTTACTATGTGTTTAGTTTGGGGTAAAGATTGAGTGACAGCTGTTATTGATTTTTTTTATTGTTATTATACTAAAATGTGAGCAACCACCTTGGACACAATTATTCACTTACAAACGAACAAGCATGCAGAGTCGTTAGAAACAGATAGGGTTAAATATAGCGGGTGTCTGTGTGTCTTGACAGGAAACGTTTTGATGAAACAGAAACTGGAGTAGTGAGTAGAACCAATGAGGAGCCATCAAGAGTCCTCCTTTTCGTAAATGTCATTGAGAAACAAATGCCTGGCGGGTGAAGAGTACAGGAGATGGCTGAAGATGGGAAGAAATCCGAAAGACCAAAGCTGTGGAGTTTCCGTTAACTGGTTCCATTAAAAAAAAAAAAATTCTAATACGTTTCTTTCCAGAGACTTCTCGGGAGTGAGGACACACTTATTCCTTAGGCAACTCCTTTCCAATGTCTGTGGCTACATGAAAAGACTTCTAGGTAATGTGTACACCTCTGTGCCCTGGCATCTTTGCCAAATACGGAGATCTCCATCAGTCCCCACATTGACAACAGTTCTTCAAAACAATATTTCATATACAATAGAGCATTCATTCTTCATGTTTCCTACTACCTTGATCATAAGGTTTTCTAATAATCACAGCCCTACCCTGTGTCTTCAACACAGGATTCAAATAAGTTCTTGATTCCATAGAGATCTTCATTAGTCTCCCATGTTGACTGAATTCACCAACAATCCAGTGAGGCATTCAAATAAAATACACAAGGGGCCAGAAGGGGGCAGTGATGGGGCAGGGCTTGCTGGAGAAAGACAAATGCTGGCAGTTACATCCTAGATGGCTTCAGGACACGCAGAAAACATTTGGATTGAGCCCAGGAGAGGGTGCTACCTCCTTCCAAGACAGATGCTCCAGGAAAGCCTGGCAGGGTCTGTCACCTGAAGGAGGCTGGAGCCAGGGCTCCCGGACAGCCCTTGCAGGACTGCTGACAACAGGTCTCTTGCATGAACCTCCTCTGGTACAAAGGGCTCCTCTCCTCATCTAGATGGGCAGCAGGCAGGAGTCTAAGGAGCATGAGAATGGCAGAACAGATACGAGAGGACACAAAGGCGGACTTCAGATGAGGATTCTTGCTCCCTTCCTTGTTGACACAGCACTGCTGGACCTTGGCGATGGTGTGGGAAACCCTCTTTCCCCATACCTCTCCCGAGGCATGCCCTGCGGCTGTTTGTTATTGTTGTTGTTTTCCAAAAATTCAGAGCTAGGGGTAGAGAGCACAGGTCTCACCTAAATCCTAACTTCTTACTTTCTCCAAGCCTGACACCCTCCCTAGACTCTGTGGTATGTCTAGAAGAGTGGTCTGTCCTCTCTTTGTGACATTCCTGATGCTTCTTCCCCAAAGAGCCTCAGCGACTCCCCTCACTCCTCAAGAGTATTTACTTTCTGTCCATACCTTAGTTGGCAATAATCATGACTGTCTTGGTAACAATAAGAGGGAAGTTCTGCCCATAGTGCACACACAACGTAGAACACCTCCACCCCCAAGCTGAGTATCCACCTCCTTCTCATTTGTCTTTTGAAAGGTCACGTGTCCTGCTCTTTCTGAACAGAAACTGAAATAACCTAAGAGGTGTGAGCTGTGAGCAAGAAGCAAAGAGAATGCCTAGCTGTGGTCCACTTGGGAATCTGAGCTAAAAGCAGCGTGGGCTGTGCTGCCCGAGGAGTAAATGCAGAAGGGACTACTTACACGGTTCGATGTTCATATACAGCAAATGCAGCTCTGGGTGCGCCTCCTACACATGCCCTGGCAGCCGCCTTGAGTGTAAGACGGATCTGCTGTAGCAATGCTTCTAGCAACAAAACTGCCAGCAAATGTCTGCTCATGGAAAGTGGCTAAATAAATGTTGATGCACCTACTACACAGTGGAATACTGTAGATTCACATAGTAGTGTAGTCGGCACATTTATATTATTTTAGAAGATCGCAACAATTATAATTAAAATTAAAAAGCAATGGAGTGTGGTGGTATACACCCGTAATCCCAGAACTAGAGGTCAAAGGAAGGCCATTGAAAGTTCGGGGCCTGCCTGGTCTACATAGTGAGTTCCAAGGTCGAAGCAAGCCCTTGTCTCAAAGCAAAATGTAAAATATGTATTTGTGGTGCTAGAGATCAAACACACAGTCTTGTACATACATGCTAGGCAAGGGCTCTATCATTGAGCCGTACACACCCAACAAAAGACATTATAATATGCAGCATACTCTCATTTATATGATATAATTGAGATTTTCCATAGATGATGAATGTTATATAAACGGAGTGTCTTTCGAAAAAGGGGCTTTACACACATGGAGATTTTTCCAGCAGACACCCTGAAAGCTGGAATTTGCACTGCTGGAATCTTCTACCCATTCTACTTCTGTAATAACACGAAACAGCCTCAAGGAGTGGAAGGCACCTCCCTCAGCTGCCAAGAAGAGACTCTGTTGCATCTCTTCATCCTTGTCTGGCTTTGCCTAGCTTCCAAGAGACAGAAACACAAGTACAGAGGACAGTGGTGTGTACAGGGACAAGTTCCTGGCATCGTAGAGGGAACCTGTGGGCTCAGGTCACACTAGCCATTCAAACACCCTTCACCTGACGGAGACTAGAACAGACTTCCTGGAAGAAGCTGCAGGATCTTGGGGCAACTAGAAGTTCTAGGGCTTGTGGGTAGGGGTGGGTACAATGCTCCCAGTAGCTGAGAACGACACCATGGAACACAGCACTGTATGCCCTCAAGGGGAAGTTAGCCAGCTGAGTTAGCTAAGATTAGGGTCATCTGTGAAGATCTGCAACCCTCAAATGAAGCAAAATGAATAAATAAATGTTCCTTTTCCCCCTCGCAGGAAAGGCCTTGGTAACAGTTGGGATGACGACTTCGCCCAATCTCTGGGTACTCCATCATTCCTAAGTTCAACTGAAAAAGTGTGTCTGTGTTTCAGACATCAGGACAGAGGAAGAGTAAAGCACACACCCAAGGTCTCTTCAGAAGGGGCTGCTACTAGGCAAATTCATCTACTCTCATGGGTCAGAAACCAGCTTCAGCCTACCTAGCTGCTGGAGAAGCTGAGAAGTGCAGACTTAAGGCCAGGTGGCTGCAGGACCGGATTGGCATGGAAGTCCTGGTATTGCTCCGCCAAAGGTAGAGGACACCGGTTCTCTATAACACGGATCTTACAGATCCTGTTCTCTTCCCCACCAACCAGCTCTCTAAAGATTAGCTTGTCATCCCACCACCTCTGCAGACGGCACAGGTCGGAAGAGCATCCTGCTTTGTCATAGATGTCAATGAGCCCAGGAATTATTTAGAGACAAGTTTTGCTAAAACACTGACATTGAAGACAGTGCAACATCCTGGAATTTTTCCCTGTGCTCTTCCCACGCTGACATTGGCTCTAGAATCCTGAACATAATAGGTAGGATATACTAACTATGTGGGACAGGAACCATGCCATTCCCACAATGGTTCCATAATAAACGTCAATGGGATACAGTAAAACTGGTCTGTGATGTCATTCACACACTATTTCCTGCGAATGAGACAATATGCACGGGAATAGCATGCTATTTATGCTATGGGAAAAGCCCATGGGGCTTCAGATTTAGGTTCCTTGCAAAAGGAATTTGCCAACTGATTATACTGGGTCCCTGGGGACTGGCACGGAAGAGTTAACAGTCATGAAGGAACTGGGGCTGCAGAATTCCCCACAGTTAGGAAGCACTGATACTCTACTCCCCGCAGACAGTGACTCGCTGCCCAGGTCCAGCTGCAACCAGCCTTCAGCATCACCAGATCGACGCTTACAGTGTCTCAGCAGAGGGGACTTGGGCCTGTCTGCCCAGGCCGAGGCTAGCATTTTCTGACAGCCTTCAGAGAC
Source organism: Microtus pennsylvanicus (assembly GCF_037038515.1). Lineage (NCBI taxonomy): Eukaryota > Metazoa > Chordata > Mammalia > Rodentia > Cricetidae > Microtus > Microtus pennsylvanicus. The sequence goes on from NC_134582.1 coordinate 43,954,861, forward strand.
ATTGAGGGCTCTCCCCTAGGCATATGGAGGAGGGGGTTCTTTTATGCTTCCCTGCCTATACGCCCCCAGTCAGTAGCAAAAAGCTAAATGCTTAAACTCTGAAGTTAAACCTTCATGCTGTCATCTCTTGTCTTGTTTAAAAGAAAAAAAAAGTGACTTTATGGTTCTTCGATCAATACATAACAGAGGGCGAGAAATAACGAAAATAAAAAACATTAGCAGGAAGTCAATAGACAAAACAAGGCCCTTGCAGATGACTCAGAGGTGGGCTCTCCGAGCTTGCTGGCAGATCTCTCTGGGAACCACACAGCACTCATTGCTTTCGGCTGGAGGCTCCATGGTCACTCAGCTCCAGCGTCTACATCACTTGACATTGACCCCACCTGGCCCTAGCCTCTTGGACCTTGGCGAGTGCTGTGGTTATCCTTGCCAGAGAAGGTCACAAGTTGGTCCTTCATCCTCATCTATGTATTGACCTAGGTGGCCTCTTCCCAGAGCATCGACAAAGTTTCAACACACCCCAACATCCGTTCTTCTTATACCTTTTCCACAAGGCTTCTGTTCCCACCATTCTCTCCGTCTCACTAAATGGCCAGGGTGTCTAAGGGCCTTCTGACCTCACATCCCACTTCAGTCCTCCCGCACTTCCTACTGGCCCTGACTACAAAGCCACTTCTAGACTCTGCCACTAGCCCTGAATTACTACGCAAGCTTTAAAAATGATCCTCAGGGACTGGCGGGATGGCTCGTTAGTTCAGAGCACTGGCTGCTCTTCCAGAGGACCTGGATTCAGTTCCTAGCACTCCATGGAAGCTCACGACTGTCTGTAACTCCAGTTCTAGGGGGATTCGACACCCTCATACAGACACACATGCAGGCAAAAATACCAATGCACACAAAATAAAAATAATTAAAATGGTCCTCACCAGGGGCCCTGGCTCTACGGACCTCAAGGACCTCATTTCACAAAGAGTAAAAGTCGAAGCATCATGCCTTACTTGACCCAGCTCTCTGATCAGCCTCCTACAACCCTCCTGCTTCCTGGCTTCACCTCTACCTTCTTGCCAGGGCCAACTAGGCAGTGTGTCCGAGGCTGTGTACTGAGTTATGCCCCCGTCTGCAGCCTTGTAAGGACAGCCCCCCCCCACTGATGTTCTTCCCAGATTCCCTTCAGCAGACTCCTGTACCCTTCACCCTGCTTTCCTTCCTACCCCACTTGGTAGAGAGTACATTTCCTTTCTCCAGTCTGGCCCTCGCCGCTGGAATGTAAGATCCATGGATACAGCATTTTTTTTCACTTGAGAACCGCGCCTGGTACAGAGCGAGCAAATATTTTAAAAATGAATAATGTCGTGTGTAGCCCAGCTAATATGCAGCTTAAGGCAAAACAAACAGCAACAATGACAGAAAACCAAGTCACCTATAAGAATATGTGTGATGTCTTTTTTCATAACTGCCCTTCTGAAAAACAGTTGTGGGGCTGGCAAGATGGCTGAGGGGATAAAAGTGCTTTCCACCAAACCTGATGACCTGAGTTTGATCCCTGGGAGCCACAGGATAGGAGAGAACAGACTCTCACAGGTGCACCATGGCAGGGAGGCCATACCCCAAGTAAATAAATATAACTCTAAAAAAATATGTTAAGGGATGAAAAAGAACTGTGGGTGAAAGGGATTCGGATGTGCACGGGGGGATCGGGAGTTTGAGCCCCGTCTGGCCTACACAGTTGGTACATACTAGCCTGAGCTACACGTGGAGACGGTGTCTCAGTGTTCTGCCTGCATATAGGCTTGTGCACCCAGAGAGGGCACCAGATCGCATTTCAGATGGTTGTGAGCCATCATGTGGTTGCTGGGGATTGAACTCAGAACCCCTGGAAGAGCAGTCAGTGTTCTTAACCTCTGAGCCATCTCTCCACCCGGAGACTGTGTCTCAGAAACCTAAGGTCAGGGGATATAGTTCAGTGGCGGAGCATGCTTGTTTGACACGCATATAGCCCTAGGTTTGATTCCCAGCACTGAGGGTTAAGAGAAGATGGCAAGAAAGAGAAAGAAGGAAAGGGAGCAAACCCCTTGCTTGTTGAACATAGAAAGAAAGTTATTAATTAAGCATCTACTTAATTAGAAACATTAGTAGATGCATTAAGTATCTACTGCATCTCAGGCACCGTTCCAGTTCTGGAGATACAGAATCAAGACAAATGGTCACCGGGGGGGGGGGGGGGGGCTTAAAGGAGGAAGCAGAAGTCCTACAATGAATAAATAGATAATTTCAAAGAGTTACTAAGAACATGTATTTTCAAGAAAGCCTAATGAACACCCACCTGCTTTGTTCATAGAGGCTTTTGAGTCTCTGGCCCTTCCCATCCCACCTGAACTCAATATCAAAAACATATATTTGGACTTTTATATAGTAATGCAAGCTACGTATCAGAAAATAGCTAACTTATGTCATAGTAAATGACAGGCTCCACTTTTTGTGTGTGCATGTGTATGCCAGAAGTGGGTATCCCGTGTCTTCCTCTATCGGTCTCCACCTTATTCTCTGAGACAGTCTCCGACTAAACCTGGAGTTCACAGATCCTGCTAGATTGGCTGGCCGGCAACCCCCTGGGCCTTCCGCCTCCACCTCTCCAGCACTGGAATTATAAATGTGCATAGTCATACCCAGGCTTTTACACTGGTTCTGGGGACTGACTATAGACCTTCTGTGTGGCAAGCACTTTACCAAATGAGCCATTTCCAGCCCTAAATGATGAGCTATACATCAAAAATAATATCCTGGGCGGAGAGTGAAGCTCAACTGTAGAGCCCTTGTGTGGCACGCATGCAGCCTTAGATTTACTTCCCAGGACCAGGGTGCAGCGATACCAGGGTGGGAAGGGACTGTCTGCTGCACAAAGACTTAATGATTGGCAGTTTCCTCTGTTATGTGTCCAGGAGACACCCATTAGACACGAGCAGATGAATTCTCACAGGGTCTTCACAATCAAATGTCTGTGACTCCTTCTGACCTGTGCCTGTGCCTGTGGCTATCTCGGGGAACCACTGACAAGTAGCATGCTTTCGTTATGTTGGAATCGCTGACTATTCCATGTGGATTCCTTGGCTCACAAAGCTGAATGAAAACACAGAGCCCCTTAGAATAAAAATAGATGTGCTTGGAAATCGCAGGGGACTCAGCTTCTGCTGTTCCTCATGGTGGGAACCCACACTGTCATTCCAGTTTCCTATACACTTGGCAGGACTCTGTGTCCATTTGGAATAGTAATTCCCCAGATTTCAGTTTGGGAAGGAAGGAAAAAGTCACTGCATTCCACCAGCGTCGCTCAGCAGAATCTCAAAAATCCAAAGCTTAAATGTCCATATTCTCCCAAAAGAAAGGAAGGGCTCCTGGTGACTTTACCTGGCTAAGAATCCGCCAGGGCAGACACTCCTGCTCATTGGACAGAATTCTGGTTCCTGCATTAGGCGTCCTCCCTGACCCCTTACACATCAATTTTTTTTTTCCGAAGTCCAGGTCCAGCAGCCTAAAACTTCCAAGATGTGCAAATCCTTTCTGCTCCTCCTCCGCCTCTGCATGCTTCCTGGAAACGGCAAGGCAGGACACCAGCTCGCCCTCAGAGACCCTAATCTTCTGTCACAGTCAGACAGAGGGTATGAGTCTGTGAAGGCGGGAACAACAGGGTAGGAGGCCGAGGCTCTCACATGTCATCAGGGAATGACACAATCCTAGGGTTGCTGAAGGCTGACAAAGCTCCGAGTCCGTGGATCCAACTTCCCTCGCCTCCATTTTTGGTTGGAACAAAGGGAATTGCGTGCACACAGTTACATTCCACAAGCAAGTCATTTCCTCTTCCTGTGGGAAGGCAGGAGGAGGAGAAGAGACACACCACAGAAATTCAGGACTGTGGTGAGACCGCCATATCCTCCTTCCCTCCCAGGGCTCCCAGCTCTTCTCCACTTAATGCAAACATTTACAAAACTCATACATTCCTTGTAGAGATCCTCTGTTTTCTCCAACAAAATAATGGAAGGATTGTATTTGTAACTATAGCGTGAGGTGCTAAAGATAGACCCTGGGTTTTCACAAATTCTAGGAAGCTCTCCACCACTGAACTACATCCCAGCCCAGAAGAATTTTTAAATTCTCCCCTCCAAATTTATTTGGCTCCACGAAACGGATGTCTAAGCAATCCTTGGGAAATGAGAAAATTTAAGGTGCAGATTGTTTTCAAATGCAATAAAGCTTTAATGAACAATAAACTTAGGAACTATTTGAGTAAAAACAATGCTAGCCATTGTTGGTATCGAGACATTGACTAATTTAAAAGCTGCTAGTTTATTTTCGTACAGTGGAAAATATATCATTTCCCAAATACATTATATTTATAAATACCCCATATTTGTAATGGTTTTTTCTAAGATGAAATATGGCCATACATGCTTAAAACTAATTGACTCTGAGCTCTGAGCCCATGGCACCTCGCAGAGACAGCAGACTGGGAATAAGTAGTTCTCTCTAAAGCAAGACCACTAACTGTAATGGAGCCTAGAGTCACCGTAAATGCCAACTAGTGAATGGAACTTGAGCAGAAGGCCAGACCATTGGGCCACCCTTCCCAGCCAGAAGGCTCTCGGACCAGTCGGCTGTGCCTGCACCCTCCTCACCTCCCTGCTATAGGGAGCAGTGATCCCACCACTGTGGGTTATATTTCAGAAGTGCTCTCTGTCCCTGGGGACTCTCCCCCAGGCTGGCCTTCCTAAACCACTTGAATCTCATTTCTTCTGCAGCTGATTCCCCCCCCCCCCAAGATGTTAACAATTTCTGTGGAACCATCTGGATGTTATTAAGAAAGTGTCCCGAGTCCTCTGAGGCAGCTGGCTGTGGCCTCTTGCCTTGTTTCCTGTGTCCTGGATGTCTTAAGTTGACTTTCATAAGAAATTTGGAATATTAACTTAAAAAAAGAAACAGTCGGTATTTTTCAGCATTGAGCTCTTGCAGCTTCATTTCCCCAGTTGGGACGTCTCATTCTGAGTTCCCATCTTTGGCCCCTGCTCTGGGAAGGATGAAGCTCATCTATTTTAAAAACAGAAGGCGCCCGTGGTCAGGGGTGAACCAGAAATCCAATCTTCTCTGCTTTCCCTACTTAGCTTCTCAAAACCCCATTACGTTCTTGCTGCTTTACCACCTTCAACAGCCACTACCACTGCTCCAAGCCCAGACCCTGGAATCCCCCTCTATAAGGTAAACACCAGTTGGTTGAATCCTAGAATGCTTTCTCCTAGCATATGGGTGAAATTCATTCCAAGAAAGAAGGGAGGGAGGGAGGGACACGGGGGGGGGGGAGGGAGCCAGGCAAGTGACAGGTCCCTGAAGTGTATGCAGTGCTAATGTGAGGAGCTGGAAGACAGAATATGTCACTTTTTTTCTACCCACTAGCCAAAAGCACCTGGATAAAGATGTCCCATGGTTTCAGTTTACTAAAGTGGGGCTTGGGCATTGGCTTCCCTCATTCTTGTGTATGTGTTCATCTGCTAAGCCTTGAGTTTCAAGCCTTGACCATTTGGGTTCCTCCATGCCTATAAGACACTCATGCCCATCCGTCTTTTCCTATGCCATCACCTCAACCAACTCATCAGCCTTGAGTTCACGAATGAAGTCAGTATTAGCACTCTGTGAGGTTTCGCTGGTTGGTAGGGGTGCTGCAGATTGAACCTAAGGCCTCATGCATGCTAGGCAAGCATTCCACTACTGGGAAATTGTGTCACCCAGTCGATGCTATGAAGTCACCCATGAGCCTGGAGCAACCATTTTACTTTGAAGCATAAGACACAGCAGGAACTTCATGGACTGCCTGACTCTCTCCCTCTCTGTTGCTGGTGGGACCAAGCGAATTACAGACGGGAAACGGACCATCGACTCTCCATTTTGAGTCCCTCAGAAGGGAGATGGTTGGGGCTTCAACGTTCCTGGCTTCTCTGTGACAATACACAGGAATTTAGTGTCTCCCACAAGCTTTGTAATAGGTACTCAATAAGTGGTCTCACACCCCAGTATTCCTATTTTAAGGTAAATCAAGGTATAAAAAGAATTAAAAGAATAACACAATGAGTCAGTTATCAAAATATTTTCAAATTTGCCTGCCCCTAATATATTTGTTCCAATCCACTTGAAATTAATATAAATATGATATCACTTTCTCCCTAAATACTTCCTTAAATAATCTCTAAATAGTTCCACAGTACCATTATCAAATCCAAGCTAAATTTAGCACAATTAATAAAAACCCAGAGACAGAAACTGGGATTCAATCTGAAGGTCAGAAAAGCAAAACAGCCATTCATTGGCTCTTAACTCTACCTCAGTTCAAAATGGCGATCCAGCCTCCAGGAATCCTCAGAATGAGCCTGAGCCTGAGCCTGAGCGCTGTCTCCTCCCATTTTATATTCCTCTCTAGAGCTAGGATTAAAGGCGTGCACCACTACTGTCCAGTTTCTATGACAAACTAGTGTGGCTACTGGGATTAAAGGTGTGTGCCACCACTGCCTGGTCTGTAAGGTTGACCAGGGCGACTGTTTTACTCTCTGATCTTGCAAGTTTTATTTATTAAAATGCAAATGAAGTATCACTACAAAATTTAATATGAATGGAAAGAAATTAATACACAATTCACTCAAATTTCTTCAACGGCCATCTCAATGAACATCTTTTCTAGGGATTTGTATATTTGCATGTGTGTGGTAGACACATTTATGCACATGTGTGTGCAGGTGTGCTTCACCCGTGAGTGCCCAAGTGGAGGCCAGAACTCAACTTCAAGTGTCTTCCTTGATCGTTCCCCCCTTTTAAATGTTAATTTTGATTTGTGCATATGTGTGCGCATGTGCATAAGGTGGGAGTGAGTATGTGTGCATGTGAAGGCCGGAGCTTGACACCTGTCAACTACTCAATAACTCTCCACCTTATCTTTTTAAAACAGGGTCTCTCGCTAAACAGCATTCGCTGGTTGGCTAGAAGGGCTAACCGTCAGTCTGGGGACTCCCCTGTTTCCCTTCCCACTCCACCAGAGTTGTGGGTGGTTTTATGTGCCGGGAAACTCAAGTCCTCATGATTTCAAGGAAGGCACCTGGCTGCCTAAGCCATGTTTCCAGCTTCTACCTTATTTTTTGAGACAAAGTCTCTCCCTGAACCTGGTGCTTGCTATTTCCTAGGCTTGCTAGACAGTGAGCCCCCAGGATCCTTCTGTTTCTACCCTTCTAGTGCTGGGCTGCAGGTGCATGCCACCATGCCTGGCTTTTATGTGGATGCTGGGCGATCTGAACCTCAGCACAAGTGAGCACACTGAATCAACTCTCTAGGTCTACAGTGCTTTAAGAAAAAAGCATATACTTCAGAGACCAAATGTTCCCTCTTCAAGTGTACAGTTCATGTTTCTAGAACATTCACAAGGCATGCTACCAAAGCATTTCATAACTCCAGGAATAAAGTCTGCATCCTACTTTCTTCTTCCTGGTACTTGGCACCAACAAATCCACTCTGCATTCTGGCGCGTGCATTTGCATGAAGCACACATTCAAGGTTCTTGGCATGGCTCCAGAGATCACCATGTTTTAGCCAGTGTCTGTTACTCATCTTGACTTCTGATTGTGAATTTTTTTTTGAGAGGAAGGGAGGAAGGGAGGGAAGACGGGAGAGTGAGAGAGGGAGAAAGAGAGAGAGGGAGAGAGAGAGAGGATCTCGAGCTCTGAATTGCTAAGTTGTCAAGGATAACCTTGAACATCATCTGGATGATTCTTCTGCCTCCACCTCCCAAGTGCTGGCTTGACGAGCATGCACCTCCCTGCCTGGTTTTATATAGTACAGGGATGGAATTCATGGTTTTGTACATCCTAAGCAAGCTGTTCATCAACTAACCTAGATCCCCAGCCCAGTAGGAATCCTTCATTCCTACTTCTCACTAAATAGTCATGGATATGCCCCATTTTATCAGTTTATTGCTTGATAGACATTTGGATTGCTCTATAGACTGTGTTTGTGTTTGTTTGTGTTTGAACCAGGATCTAATGAAGGGCCACACGCTACATTTAGCTGTCATGACACCTAGTTTCTTTTAATCTACATTCTACATCATTAATTCTAGAACATGAATGCAGACCCTGTAACCTTTTCCTATCTGTTTTTCTCTTCAGCGGTGCAATTGTAGAAAAGCATAGGCTGGTGGCTTCGGAGAGTGTCCTCGTAGACTTGTCTGCTTTTACATCCTAGTGTGCCACATCAGTACGCATGTGGCATCTAATCAGTGACCCTAAGCTCCGCCGTGGGTTAGTTAGCAACATTTCCCACTGGGAAGACACGAGGGATGAAGGGAGATGCTAACGAAGCCCTCTAGCATCACTTGTGTTTATCAGCAAGTGTAGAGATCACGAAGCTGAAAGCAATGGACTCCATTACTCCGCTGCCCACAACATCTCTGCAGATGGTCATGATGGTAAAGTTTTACTGAACTGTTTTTAAGGAATTCGTTAACTCAAAGCAACTCTGAAAGCGTCCAGTGGGGTGGCCTTCTTATGTCAAAGGACCAAAGTCTACCCTCAAAATGTGCCAATGCCACTGATTTCTGAACATGGGTCCTAGAAGAGTCATGAAATTTAATGGCATATGTGCGGTCCATCAGTGACTCCACTTTTTCTTACCTCCTGTCACCTTTCCTCACACCATAGGTTACCCATAAATAACCCACAGTCCTAATCTTGGGAAGGTAGACTTGAGAACTGGGTTTTCCATTTCCTTGTACTTGGTCTCTTTGTGAATAAATTCACTTTTGTAGTGATTGGCAGACTACAGGGTAATGTGAGATTCCCCTCTGTAAGCTGTGACTATGTTTTATTACCATTGGCTAATAAAGAAGCTACTTCAGCCTATGACAGGGCAGAATAGAGCAAGGTGGGAATTCCAAGCAGAGATAGAGGAGGAAAGAAGGTGGAAGGAGATAGACACCTGGGAACCTTACTGGTAAACCACGAACCTCATGGCAAAATACAAAATAAGGAAAATGGGTTAATTTAAGATATAAGAGCTAGCTAGTAATATGCTTAAGCTATTGGCCAAACAGTATTATAATTAATATAGTTTCTGTGTGATTATTTCAGGTCTGGGAGGCCAGGAAACGAACATTAGCCTCTGCCTACAAAAGGGTAGACAAAATGGGCTTGGTTCAACAATACACATTTTTCTTTTGCATAATAATAATCTAGGCAATACTGTGTGAATATCATTTTCCCAGTGGCTCTTATCACCACCATCTCATATGGATAAGTACTCTAGATTAGCACTTTGCAGCTGAGCTAGATCTGCAACCCTCCAGCAATGATTTCAGCTGCTGCAGTGAACACTGTCTGAACCTATTACCACCACAAGATTCATTGTGCCAACATCATGGAGTGTACAGTGTACTTAGACAAATCAAGATGAGTATGATGTCTCTAGCTGTTCTCTGTCTCTGTCTGTCTGTCTCTCCTTTTATCCATCCATCTATCCCTCTCTCCTCCCACACAAGATCTTGATATGTATCTTGTATCAGTCTGTCATTGAACCCCTGGTCCTCATGCCTCAGCCTCCTGAATTCTGGATTCCAGCTATGCCCCTCATGTCCACTTTCTGGGCAATTTAATCATATGGATCGGCCTGTTATTAACAAAAGCATCATTATGCAGCTCATAACTGTATTTTAAAAAGCTCTAAAGCCAGAAATCTGACTCTGCTGGCTCTATAAATTCCTCCACATATATACCCTGATATTCTGTGAGAAGAAGAAATGAGAAGGAGGGGCATTTCCCCTAATCATCCCATCCCTTTCACCAACCACTCTGAACTCAAAAGATGTTTCTTCTTGAGGCTCAGTCTTGTATAGACCTCACTGGCTTAAATTCACTATAGTCTGGCCTGGCCTTGAGCTCATGAAAGATCCAGCCTACTCAAAAGATTCTTAGGCACTCAAATGCAAGCCAGATGTAGTTGTGTACACTTCTAATTCTATCTGATCCTTCCTTCCTTCTTCCCTCCCTCCCTTCCTCTCTCCATCACTCCCCCTTCCTCTCTATGTCTCTCCCTCCCTCCTTCCCTCGCCCTTTCTCTTTCCCTCCCTCCCTCCCCTGTTCTAGGGCTCAGTCTGGGGCCTCATATATGCTCATTCTACCACTGAGCCACACCCTCAGGCTTTTCTCTCTCACTTTGTACCTGTTCTTCTCTATCTTAAGCTCCTACCCCAGCGTCCCTTTGCCAGGTTTGCCTTCCCTAAGGCCACGGACACAGCCAGCCCCTCCCGTGACCTGTTCCCATCATATCCTGTGATTCTCCACAGAACACAGAAACCTGACAATTATACAACTTCAGTTGGTAATTAGATGCCTTGTGTGATCTTCCCCTGGTGGAACAGAAACACCCAGGGCAGTAACCAGGGCTTTTTGCCACATGCCTTGTGCCAACACACACAATGTGTGCACATAGTGGGCAATCAAGAAATGTCTGTTCCTCAAATGCACAAATGAGGGAATTAAAAGGAAGAGCTAACTTTATTACTGAACACGACTGAACAGAACGCAGAATTCATACATAAATGAATACAGAATCAAGTTCATTACTGACATGAATAATTGGAAACCCCATTTCCTGTTCTCATCATCTTTCCTGGGGTCCTTGAAAAGATAGTTTGCATAGAGGAAATTGCACTTTTAATGACAAATTTGGGGACAATCTGCTCAGAATAGGCAGGAATTCATAATGAAATTAGGCCTGCTCAGACCACTCTCCTCCCACTTCCTTCCCTCCTGGCTTCAGCTGGCATCCTCCACTGCAGCAGCAGCAGCAGCAGCAGGAGCAGCAGCAGCAGCAGCAGCATCCTCTGCATGCTGTCTCTTGTCAAGTTCATCAAACTGGCACTGAGCAGGAGAGCACCTGACTAGGAGAGAGAAAGAGTGCTTCCCTTGGGCCAGCATTAAAGATGTGTATCCCCTGAGTTATGGGTATTTATTGTCCTCCTAAATGGGTCCTTAAACCTCCCTCACAATCTAACCTCAGGCTAAAGAAGCATCTAATTTCACAACCAGAGTCTATGTACTTGTGTTTGTGGCAAGGTCTGAGGCGAGGCTGTTTTTTTTTTTTAAACTTGACTGCAGAGTCTGTCCTGAAAAACTGAAAGAAGAGCAGTAACACCTCCACAGACATCTCCAGGACTGGATTTACCCTGAAGTTGAGGTAGCACCACAGAGCTTACTTAGTGTGGGCCCTGAGAACCTGATGCACCCGAGGATTCACCCTGAAGACTCTCTTGCCAGCCCATGAGGGAAAAGAAGGACAAACCTATCAGGAAGTTTCAACTCTTTGGTTTTAACCAGACAAAGGGGCATCACAGCAAATGAAACATTTCTGCATCTTCAAACTCAAGAGAAATCTGCCTAAAACCCCCACATACCTGGGCGATCTTATTTTCTTGTGAAACTCTGGTTTTGGCAACACGCTAAATTCAGAACTTTGACACAGCAATGACCATGGTGACCTGACATTGAGCTGTGTTTTTAGTCCCTTTGCTAAGTGCAGGAAGGTGCTGCGGCTCACTGGGTTCAAGTCCCTGCTCCATCACTTTTTGAGACATGGAGGATACATAGCCTTCTACTCTGTGTCTCTGCTTAACTAGAATATGGGCATATTTCTAATGCACCATGTAGATAATATTTGATACCTCATGATCACACCAAAAGTTTGGAATGGGTGTGACGTTCTTACTTTCAACAACAAAATAACAACATATATATATAATGTTAACAGTGGTAGAAGCAATTACTAACATTTATTGAGTACTTACTGTGTGATCAAGAATAAGCTAAGCCCTTTATATGAATTATTTTAAATATCAAAATAGCCCTTGAAGGTAGGTACTATAAAAGCTTCCATGTTATCCATGGGGAGACAGAGGTGCAGAGTAATTAACTGGCCAGTATACCAAGTAAATAAATGGTAAGGGCAGGATTTACATTGTGGGGGTGGGTGCAGGTGGTGCCAGCAAACACCAGGAGTAAAGCTTGGTCCATCTGACTGTTTTCTGAGTTCTGAATATCAACTGCCCCTTCTATGAGGCTCTCAGCCATCTGGGAGCGAGGGGAGAGCCTAGGGAAAGCAAGCACGAGAAGAAAATGAGAAAACTGTGATCGTAGAGTTTCCCATACAATTACAATATGGAGTACACTGTGAGAGGGTTCTAGAAAGGGCAAAGTGCCACTCGGTGAGGCTGTGAGTTACCAGCAGGAGCCCTCAGGGAATTCCAAATGCGAGGAGCAGAGTCAGAGCAGGGGAGCACAGGGCTCATAGGACAGTGACAGGGAGGAGGGGATGCCCATGAGCCTGAGAACCGCACTAAGAACAATGCACGTTTTCCACGGAGCATTTAGTTGCCTTCAGGGTCTTACACTGAGGGAGCAGGTGTGAAGGAGGAACAGAGAACCAGCGCAAGTAGGATGCTTAGATTGATGACACCCAAGGAAAGGAGACAGTATAGGTGGGGGAGCTTCTAGAACAGTCCAGACAAGAGGCACATAGGACCAGAACGAAAAGGTCATCAGAGAAACGAGAGAGAAGCTTCCATCTGTATAACACTGGAGAAGGCTGAAAGGCTCAGTAGTGAGACAGTGCTGGCTTAAATGCCCATCATCACACGGATCCCTTCCCAAAGGCCTTTGAGTTAGGTAGCATTATCATGGCAGCAAAACAGAATGGAACGAGGTTCTGAAAGATAAAGGAGTTCTCAGGGACCGGGGTGAGGGGGAAACAGCCAGAACCGGAAGTGGAGCTGCCTCACTGCAAAGGATCCGCGCTGCTATTGAGGGAAGAGGGGGAGCAGGAGATGAGACGGGACGCTGGGCTTCAGGCTCAGGAGGCCAGAGGAGTGGCAAGGCCATTAACACTAAGTGGTAAGGATACATACGCAGAGAGAGATGGCGAGGGAAAGGGGAATAGGACATACTGCTGGCATCACAGAGTACATACTGCAGATACAGGAGAAGCTGAGCTGGGAATGAAGAATAATCTTTCTGGTCAAAGCCACAGGGATAGACGAAATCAGGAAGACTGAGAATGGAAAGAGCTGAGCCCTGAACCCCAGGGAACCCCAATTGCTAAGGGCTTACTACGGAACCAGAGGAAGAACAGACCTCAGAAAGACTGGGGCAGAAGTTCACGAGGAACAAGTTTCACAAAGGGTAAATTGGTCAACAGAGTCTAATGCAGCACAGAAGACCGGAAAGACTCACGGGGCTCCCTGAGGCTCGCAACTAGGATGTCACCAGTGGCCATGGTGAGAACTCAGTGAACCCTGCCCTTCAGCAGAGGCCACCTCTGCAAAGGATGGCAGATGGAGGAAATCAAAGGCCCCCTGAGACTTCTGCTGGCTTATTTAATATGTGGTGTACAAACATGTTTATAGGTGGAGGGGAAGAAGCCCACAGAGACAGAGGAACTTAATCAACAGGAAGGACCAGAAGTTCCGGGGAGAGGATGGGAGGAGGAGGGAGAAAAAGAAAACACTAAGATCAGCAACTAAAATGCATTCAATAGTTAAGATGAACAAAGACGTTATGATGTTATAAATAACTGTCATATAGATGAAGAGAACAGAGATTAAAAAAAAAACCCAGCGACTCTGTGTGCACACATGCAGGCATCTGAGTACACTCCAGTGGAGTCTGAACTAGAATTTGTAGAGCTAGGCTCAGTCTGGTAAGCTAGCACATTGGGTGAGCTATCATCACTGGTATGTGAAGAAGGGGTAGAGCAGAGGTATCCTGGGGCAATCTGACTTGCCTGGTGGTACAAAGAAAGGCCTTCAGGGAGAAGTTAGAATACGGTGGTAGGGAGAAATTAACAGAAAGGCATGGAAGGAAATGCACAGGGTGGCAATGAGGCACAAAAGCTACCACACACACCCCCAAAGATAGAAGGGTAGAACAGGACATGAAGCAGTAGCAACCAACCACGGCCGTCACAGGCCGGAAGCTTCTCATGGACTTGAGGCTGGTACCACAAAGCATAAGTTCGTTAACAAAGGTTTCACAGGGAAGATTTGGTTAGAGTAGCATCCTAGTCTTCAATTTCCCCCAGATCCCCACATAAGAACATGTCTATTCTAAAATGGAAGACTAGGAGGATAGCAAAGAGATACTGGGCTAAATCAAGACTGAAGTCCAACAATGAAGATATTAAATTCTGTGACTCCAGGGGTAGCACTGGGGCAGATGGCGTCATGACGTGGTAGCCGGTGGGCTTGGGTAGCCCTGTTTTATGCATTGTTCTTAAGCCCATGCTGCTTGGTGCCTAGAGCTTGCTTCAGCAGGCGTCCCAAGTTCTTGGCATCTGTATTCCTGGGGTCTCTATCGCATTTTAAGTTTTGTCCAAAAAGCTTTATGCATAGACTACTCAGGAGCTCCCTACAGGGAGTCTGCTGTGGCTCCCTGTCATCCGTACCCACAGGTTTCTCTCTCGAACTTTCTTGACCCCATCACTTCTTTCCGCATATCTGCAAAGGCAGCACCAGGCGGCTCATGCTGTCTTAGTTGCTTTTCTATTGTTACGATCAAAACACCATGACCAAGGCAACTGACGAAGAAAAGCGTTGAGTTCGGCTGATGATTTCAGCCTACAGATGCCAGTGTGTAAGGAAGACCTTTGGAAGTGCCATACACGGAAACCTACTACTGTAGAAGCTTCTGGAAATACACATGTATGCATATATAAAAGGAGTTGTCCTAGAAAAGGGAGAGCAATGCCTCTCACGGACACCACAGTGTGGAGAATGGATGAGGTCCTGAATGAATGTGTGCATTACTGTTGTGAGCGTGGCCATGCCAAGGACCCTAATTGCCTCAGATCCACAGGTCAGGCTGTGAGAAGTGGCAAAGCCTTTCCCTGGGCTGAGGGTGTTGATGACCGTTGATCTTTAGCTAAAACCAGTGTGTGGAGAAAGTATTACCTGAAGCTTTCTCCTCCCAGCTGACTGTAACCTGAGGCTGCTCTCTACAGAGACTTCCCAATTAGTTTAGCCCACCTGGTTCAATGTAAATGCTAAATTCACTGGGTTTCCCAACTGCTGTTGGTACATCACCAGCAGATCCCATCTCCCACTTGATCCCAGACTTTTCTGTATGAGTGTCTGTCATTTCTTCATTCCCATTTACCCCAGTAGGCCAATCCCTACCCAAGCCATGCAGGCCATCAAATAAAAAAGCTCAGTGTCAGGTCTGGGTTACCTCTCTTTAAAGTCTTGGTCAGTGGATTCCCCAAACATGACAGGCCATTGTCACTGTTCTTGGTTATGTTCCAGATCTGATAATAAGATCCAATTGCTGAAAACAGCACTTTAGTTATAGGATGTGGAGGAAATAAGGAAGCTTACCAACCTGGAAGCTGCACCCCTACTGTCTAGCATGCTCTGCATGCTAGCAGGGAAAAGTCACCAACAGTCTTACCCAGCTATGAACCTTGCTATAATAACTGACCTAGAGAGATATGCCTACCTGTGCAATAGTGGCATGAATGTTATCGGACCAACCATTTTCTGATATAGATTTAAGGCCTGCTCCACACGATAGAATTCATGGTTAGTACTGTTGAGTAGGCCAAAATATCATGACTAGCTAGGTCACATGCTCCAACTGAGAACCTAATACTGCTATTAGGACATAGCACTAAATGGCCCTCTAAGTTCCTGTCTTCACACCATAGATTAGTACATTTCTTACTCCTAATTAAAGAGTAAGTGGATGGGACTTAGTTCAGAGATCTAGGAATGAGAGATAAAAGACTGAAGTGCTCAGATATAAATGCAGCATCTCCACTGCACTCCCCCTCCCAAGGCTCAGAAATCACTTGATGGAGGAAGGTCATTGGTTAAGTAATAAAGAAACTGCTTGCCCTGATAGGATAGAACATAGGTGGGTGGAGTAAACAGAACAGAATGCTGGGAGGAAGAGGAAGTGAGCTCAGACTCGATAGCTCTCCTCTCTGGGGCAGCCGCGATGAAGCAAGCCGCCAGGTCAGACATGCTGAATCTTTTCAGGGTAAGACTGGTGCTACACAGATTACTAAAAATGGGTTAGGCAAAATATGAGAATTAGCCCATAAAAGGCTAGAGCTAGTGGACCAAGCAGTGTTTAAATGAATACAGTTTGTGTGTTGTTATTTCTGGTGTAAAATAAAGCTAGCCGTGCGGGAGCTGGGTGGGACAAAAAGCAAGCCCGCAGCTCCCACGACAGTCACTGTAGCAGCAGGCATAGAAAGACTGTAAGATGCAGAGGCAGTGGATGGCTACAAGAAAACAACGTGTTCCAGACACAAGGCAGTCACACAAGTGAACTCCTATGGTTGTGAGAGTGCGTACAAGATCAACATGGAGTGGTAAGCACAAGCCCCACCTCTGACTGGGGGGCTAAAAGGAGGAGAGCCCAGTTGAGTGCAGGCCTCTGCTATACCTACTATGCCCCTGTAGAAAGCCACAAATCCAAGACTATATGGGTGGCATAAATGGGACTTGATAGGTTATTTTAAAAAAAAAAAAACAAAATTTGGTGGGCAGGGAAAATGGAGTTGAACATGGAGAAGTTTGGAGAAGGGGTGAAGAAAAACACCTTGTGGAACTTTCACATAACAAATGAAAAAATAAGCATGAAGAAGGAAGACATCAGTATAAAATATTTTTTCTTAAACATATTAGGCAACCCAAATCAAATATTTTCCATCAGATAAACTCCATCTTCTCTGTGTGTGTCTATCTCTGTCTCTCTGTATCCTCTCTCTCTCTTTCTATCTCTCCCTGTGACTCTGTCTCTCTCCCTCTCTCTCTATGAAAGCATAGTATATTGAGAATATTGCACCATAGCAGGTTGCTCAGTGACCCCAGTCTTCAGTCTTTAAGGAACATAACTTAGTGAACTGTTTTGGAGCAGTCCTGGATCCCTAGCCCCCAAATTCTACAGTCCTACCATTAGGGTCATCCAACACCCTTTCCCCCTGACCCACCAGAAAACCATTACAACACTATTTTACTTCTAGGTAACTGACTTCCAGGGATGGAAAACAAAGAAAAGCTAACGTGGACATCCCTGTATAGCAGATACCAGCAAAAGGCCTGGCTTTGGTTCATTTTTGGTTTTTTTGTTTGTTTGTTTGTTTTTTCTGAAATCTTCTGAGAAGAATGAATGAAGAGACTTGCCATTCTATAGTTTGAAAGAAGAGGGGTAAATTGCCTTTTGTTCAAATATCCATGTTCAGAAGTCTTCAGCCAGCTCTGAAGAGGCAGATCTCTTTAGTCTCAATCCTGATCAACCCCAAAACCTCCTCTTCAGCATTCCTTGTAGTACTGCAAGCTAACCATAAATGCTCTTCACATTACTGACCTAAAAATGACCCCCTTCAACTCCTTCCCCCTCTTTTCTATTTTTTAAGATTTATTTATTTATTTGTTTATTTATTTTGTATACAGTGCTCTGCCTGCATGTATCCCTGCAGGCCAGAAGAGAGAGCACCAAATCTCATTACAGATGGTTGTGAGCTACCATGTGGTTGCTGGGAACTGAACTCAGGACCTTTGGAAGAGCAGGCAGAGCTCTTAACCACTGAGCCATCTTTCCAGCCCTCTTTTCTATTTTTTGTGTGTCTGTTTTCTATAATGCTGTACCCCAAACTTGGGTCCTTGGATGGCATGTTTTCTATAACGCTATATCCAAAACTTGGGGCTTTGGCTGGCATGTTTTTATAACGCTGTACCCCAAACTCGGGGCCTTGGATGGCATGTTTTCTAGAATGCTGTATCCCAAACTCGGGGCCTTGGATGGCATGTTTTCTAGAATGCTGTATCCCAAACTCGGGGCCTTGGATGGCATGTTTTCTATAACATTGTACCCCAAACTCGGGGCCTTGGATGGCATGTTTTCTATAACATTGTACCCCAAATTCGGGGCCTTGGATGGCGTGTTTTGCCAGCCGTTTGCCACTCAGCTGCACTCGCAGCCTCTCCTTTTTGTTCTGGGAGGCATATGATTCTGGGACGAAGATGATTATATTTTAAATTTCTGTACTTGAAGTTAGTATTTACTGTCCTCACATGGCAGAAGAGAAGGCAGTCCACAACCATTCTGACTTCTCTCTGGCTGCTTTATCCTTTCCTTTGCCGTAGATGGCTGTGCTATCTGGGCGCAGTTTTCTCTCTGCTTAGTCTCCTCATTGGAGGTCACTGGATCTCATAAATGGTTAAGTGAATGCAGTTTACTGAACATCTGCCATAATTCCTTCAGTTGTTTTTTCTAGTTCTTACTCTGTGATTCTTCAATTGTACCCTAGAGAATGAGAATCAAGTACACAACCTTCCGAGCCTAATATTTCTCCATGTAGTATATGCTGTTTGTTATCTTATTCTTTTAAGATCTTAATTTGAATGCCTAAATTCCTAGTTCTTGTCCCCTAAGAGGTGACAGCTGATGTTTTGTTTGGCTGTGCACACCTGACTCTGCCCTGCACGGAGAGACTACCCCATACATGCACAACTCAGAGAGCTGCAATAATCTTGTATAGAGTTATGGAGTTTTGAACACTTCTGCTTTCGCCTATTCCGTTTTGTAAGTATAGACTTCCTTCCAACCATGTTTGCCAACTCTTGTTGATATATCTCCCCTGACCCCGAGACAGTCTATGTTTGTTATCTGTGTGAGTTGATGTGAGCAGAATGAGTTTAGTACTATTGGAAATGGTTCGTTGTTGTTTTAGTGGGAAGACTGACAAAGACTGACAGAGATTATTTTGGCTGCGGGGTTAATAAATGTTATCAGTGGTCAATGGTGGCAGCAAGGAAATCAATCACGGAGCGGCAATAACGTGCCGAGAGAGAGTTGGCCACACGGCTTGTACAAAGGTAGAAGAGATGGAGAGAGGTAAACAGGGATTAGGTCTGAGTGTGAAGGTCAAATTAACAGGACTCACTAAGGGACTAGACGCTGAATGAAAGGACAGAGGACTTTGAGACATTCCTGGGGTCAGAGGGAGCACACACTTTGTCTTTCAATAAGACCCACAAGGTTCAGGCAGAAGCTGTAACTGAGGTAGGCTACAGTGAACGATAAATACTAAGTTTGAGACACCAGTTAGATATTAAAGACAAAAGATCAAGAATGTGGCTGGATCTATCCCCTGAACACTGGAATTCGGGGCCCTGGAGATCAAGTCACAGAGCTGAAGTCTTCATATGCGGTATAGAACAGAGTAAGGTTCGTCAAGTTTAGTGGAAGAAAATAGGACTTAATAGTAGACACTCACCTAGCATGCCCAAGGCCCTACATTTGGTTCCCATCATAGAAAATAATAATAATAAACTTTTGTTATCCTCCTCCTGATCATTATTATATGAAAGGAAAGGGCCCTGCTGAGAAAAATAAAGATGAAGAAATGTGGTATCAGGAACAATCTTGGATTTTCCAAAATTTTTGATCCGAAAAGAGTTCAACAAAAGAGAAAGGCAAAGAAGGTCCAGTGAAGCAGAAAGAAAAGCCCTAGCAGGGACAGCAGCGTTGGGAGGAGCGGCACTGCTGTGTCCTTACGGACAGTCACAATCACGACACAGGGCGACTACCATCAGAGTCCTGTCTGGAGAGGGCTGCTGAAGGGGGTAGGCCAAGACAGCAGAAAAGGAGATGATTTTGAAGGTTTTCGTTGAGTAGGAGAGATGTGGACAGTGGCTGAGGGGGACCAGGAGAGAGGAAGCTCCTTCGGTTTACTATCAGAGCCACCAGGGCAAATCTGTACACTAACAGGAGACCTTCACCCCTTCCCTGCGCTGTGTGGGCACAGCTGAGTCTGCATGCAGCTGCCTGTTCTTGGTTCCTTTTTCCTTACTCCATCTGTCCCCCCAAAAGAGAAAAGGACACAACCACTATCTTCACTGAAAAAGGCTCGTTAACTATGCAATCATCAATGAGAACCAAATCTCACTTCCTACTGTTATCTGATTCTAAACCACCACCTTGTGAGTCTACATTTAACACCTGTGTAAAAAATTAACCCTTTGTATACACAGCAGAAAGCTTTACATAATGAGGGTGTTTCCTCTGGGTGAGAAGACAGTCAATCCTTTTAGTGACAAATCAGAAAGGATTGCTGGGCAGTGGTGGCTCACATCTATAACCCCAGTACTCGAAAGGCAGAGGGCAGGTGAATCTCTGAATTCAAGGCCAGCTTGGTCCACAAAGCAAGTTCCAGGATAGCCAGGGCTCCACAAAGAAAACCCTGTCTCTGAAAACCAAAACCAAGCAAACAAAAACAAAATTACAAAGGATTTTTCCAAAAGTGTCACTTGTACCTAAATTCACACTGTCTCTGTTTTTAATAATACTGAACATATTTTTAAAGATTATAAAACACAGACCATAGACAAAGTTTCTTGCGTCTTCCAGGCTTCGTTAAGACCATTGATGCATCTGCTTTCCACTCCTGTGCTCAGGGACCACTCTGAATATTTCCCTGCAGCTAATACGACACAACCACTTTAAGATCTACCTCAGCACTGGGAAGTCATGAGCACAAGTGACCCGAACTGGCCTCGCTATCTGTGCTGCGGATGTGAAGATAGCCCACACCTCCGGCAGCTTCCGGCTACCAGGGATAGCTAAATTGCCTAAGCAGGTGTCCGTGCAAAGTCCAAAAGGTTAATAATGAACAGCGCTGCTTTATCTGCGGCCAGGAAGGTGGACTCGGCATTGTCAGCACCGGGCAAACACACAGCAGAGCGTTTCCCAAGAGAGATAAGTCAGAGGGAGGTGTGCCTGCTACGAAAACTAGCCTTCTTCCTGTCTGCTGCTTTCCCAGGAACTAGCCTTATCTGGCCACAACAATCACTCTCTGTCCCTCTGCCTTACTTACGTGAACTAACAGTACTCTAAACAAGGGCAAAAATTAGACATTTAAACTTCTTCTCAAACCTGGCACAAGATGGGCAATCCTCCTAATCCATGGGCCACGCCTTTAACATAAATTAGAAGGGAATACTGGCTTAGCATGCAAGGGCTCGAGTTCAGCCTCTAACACCATCAAAAGAAAGAAAGAAAGAGAGAGAGAGAGAGAGAGAGAGAGAGAGAGAGAGAGAGAGAGAGAGAGAGAGAAAGGCCATATTTCCCATCTGCACTCAAAGTTTTGAGAGCTGTGACACTGGTTTCTAGATGTGACATGAAGAGACATTTATTTAAAGGCCGGACTCCCCATTGTTCTCACATTAGGGTCTAGAATTTTCCCAGTGATAAAGCAACAGAGGGAATAGCTACTTCCTAGTGGGTTGCATGATTGTGGACGCTGTCCCAACAGGCAGAAGCATCATAGCATTAACCCACGAAGACACTGCAAAATGAAAAACAGAAAGGAGCACTGTGTTTACAAGTTAAAAGGAGATGAGCCTGATCAGCATCCCCGTGCTCACCTAGGCTCTGCCTTGCTCCGAGGAAGCAGAATGTGTCCTCTTGCATAAAGCACTCTTCCTTTCTAGGTTTTCCAGTCCCTTTGTATGTGTGTGCATGTGCAGGGGCTGGGGGTGTTGATATAGGGTGCTTTCCTCAATTGTTATCAACCTCATTTTGGGGGATGGGGCTTCATTGAACCTGGAGCTCACCAACTGAGCCCCACTGGCTGGTTGCAAGCCCCTGTGGTCCTCCTGTCTTCATTTCCCCAGAGCTGGGATTACTATGTGCACCACTACACCTGGCTTTTCCCCCTCCTCACTTTGGAGACAAGGTCTCACTATGTAGTAAAACATAGACCTGATTGTCCTGATTGTCCTGACTGACTTAAGTCAGGCTGGCCTTGAACTCACAGTCTCTCAAGTGCTGGGATTAAAGGTGTGTACCACCTCACCCAGCACATACCTGGCTTTTCACGTGGATGCTGGGAATGAAACTCAGGTTCTCATGTTTGTTCAGGAGGCTCTTTACTAACTAAGCCATCTCCCCAGGCCCTTCTCTGGCATCATTTGAAATAGTAACTCTGCCATACTGGCCTTTCCATGTGCATGAATACACAGCAGGTATGAGACAGGCCCAGCGCACAGAACATAAAAGGCAGCACATAAGAGAAACAAGTCTGGGTAAGAGCTAAGTCTTTATTTTCCATGCAGAAAAAGGAAAACTAAATCCTACCATATCCTACACAAAAAAATTCTTTATCATTCTTTATGACAGAGAAATCTACCTATGAGAACACAACCATCCATCCCCTCTATAAGAAAGGAGAGGCAGATATGAATAAGATGCTAGGAAAGAATCTCTTTTTATTGATTATTTTTTGAGCTCTACAGTTTTCTCCGCTCCCCTCCCTGCCTCTCCCCTCCCCTTCAACCCTCTCCCAAGGTCCCCATGCTCCTACTTTACTCAGGAGATCTTGTCTTAGGAAAGAATCTCTTGCACAAACTAAGAAACACAGTGTCAATCAGGCCTAGTGGTACAGGCCTGCAATTCCAACTGCTCAGGAGGCTAAGATAGGGCCAAATGGTTTGAAGTGTGCTGAAATTCAAGGCCAGCTTAAACAACTTAGTGAGACCTTGTGTCAAAATTTAATTAAAAGAAAATGTTTAAGAAAGGGTTGTAGTCATGCGGGGGTGGCACAGGGCTTTAATCCCAGCACTGAGGAGGCAGAGACAGGGGGATCTCTGTGAGCTCGAGGCCAGCCTGATCTACAGAGGGAGTTCCAGGACAAGCTACAAAGAAAACAAAAGGTTGTAGAGAAAGGTTGTACAACTCAGTGGTAGAGTTCTTACCCAGTGTCCAGGAGGCCCTAGTTCAATTCCCAGAACGGGGGAACAAAACAAAAAAGGAAGGTGTGTTGGTATAGCCCTTTAACCTCCACACTCAGAAGGTAGAAGCCATCCTGGTATAAACAGTGAGTTCTAAGTCACCAGAGCTATATGGCTTTCTCTCAAAAACAAAACAAGCACACAAACAAAGAAAAAGCAAACAGGACAATGTATAAAGGAACAGTATATTAATTTGGCAACATGAAAAAATTTGTCTTTATGATAACTTAAAATATAAAAGACACGCAAGCAAGTGAGGGGCACAGAGACTGTTGCTATCCACGATTCCTTAAGAACTGCAATCGGCAGGAAATACACAACTAAACACAGACATGAGGAAGTTATGTAACCAGCAACTTACTGACAACACCAAAATGTCCTGTATACAAACAAAAAGGAGCTTATTAGAATTTTATTAGTAACCTAGTATATGTAAGCATTTAAAAATGTATTTGTGACTTATAATTGAAAAATATTTCAAGTATTATAATACTATAATACTGAGTGCTCACAGAAGCATGGAAAGTTGCTCAGTTTAATTGGTCTGGAGGACAGTTTCTTAATCTCTGGCCTACTGACTCCACATGGCAAAATCCACATTGCATGAGGTTAAAGCATGTTTCAAAAGTGTACACAGGGCTGGGGTGGGGCTCCCTGAGTGGAGTGCTTGGCTAGCGTGCAGGATGCCCTGAGCTTGACCCCAGCACTGCACGAAGCAGGCATGACAGCACACAGTTCGAATTGCAGCACTCAGGAGGTAGAAACAGGAAGAGCAGAAGTTCAAGATCATCTTCTGAGACATAGCGAGTTCAAGGACAAGCTGGCTAGAAAGCCTGTAAAGGGAGGAAGGATAAACGAAGAGGAAGGAAGGAGAGAGGAGGGGGAAGAATGCGCATATACAATGATGCTGTCTAATAAACTGTTAAAGTAAAAGTAGGATTTTACACTGTTATGGATTAATCAAGTGTAAATAAACTGCACACACAGAAATGTCACCCAGTAATTGGTTTCTTATAGAGAAAGAGGGAAAAGGATTTAACTATGAGGCTTCATGTCTAAGGCTCAGAACAGCGGGGGAGGGAGGAAGGTATTTTTGTGTAGGCGGAAATATTTTACAATTGGGAAACAGCAAGCACAGGATGTCTCTGGGTCTGGTGAGCCTGATGGATCCTATTCAGATTACTGCGTGCAGGCCAGTGCTCCAGGTAAGCTTGGACTGATACTTCTGTCTCATCTGTACTTCTCACAATACCTGCCGGAAGTGCAGGGAATGTACCATCCTTTGATAAGGAGCCGGCTGGTACAGCCCGGGCCCTGTTCCAGCCTAGAGACAGGATGTCCTCTAATGCTTTGTCCCAGTGACTCACACAGCCCTGGGGTATAAAAGCCATGCCAAGCGGCTTTCTGGGTCTCTTGCCACTCTGAAAAAGGGACACATGCAGGTGAGACTCCATCACCCCCAGGCAGCTTTTCTGAGCCTTAATGGACCAGGTCGTAATGAACTCCAGACGCCTGTGGTCCCTCTATCTACACTTATCTTGGGTAATAAATCCACTTCATGTCACCCACCGTGTGCATGGGTGCTCGGTCTCACTAAACAGAGCAAGCTGGAATCTGGTGTCTGGGCATGTTTCCCACCGAGATGCTCAGGAAGAATGGGTAAAGACACAGAGGAGAAATGAGACACTGGCCAGGGCTAACTCCTGAAGGATTTGGCTAAAGCAAAATACGGGAAAGGATATTCACTCGTGTTCAGCAGACGGCAGTGCTGTCAACCTCATAGGCAAAGGGCTATTTGCAACTAAATGTTTTTAGCAGATAGGAAATGTGATTAGAATTTTTCTCACTATTTAGATGTGTCAAGAAAACAGCATCAAAGAAATCAAAGAGATGAAGACAATAATTAATGTGAAACAGTAGAGTATTCTTTATGTTGTCTTAGAACAGCACATTTGACCAAGCTATGTGCTGTTAAAGAATTCAAGCAAATCCTATTCCAAGAGCCAGGTGGTGTCACCCTCCCGTGGGTATACAGTTTACCCCTAATAAAAAGCTTCCTGCACTGGTTAGGTTTTGTTTGTTTGTTTATGTTTTTTGTGAATTCGATACAAACTAGAGTCATCTGAGAAGAGGGAACCTCGGCTAAGAAAATGTCTCCATCAGGTTGGCCTGGAGGCAAGTTTGTGAAGTATCTTCTTATATTCCGTTGTACTTGGTGCCACCCCTGGGAAGGTGGTCCTGGGCTAATAAGAAAGAAAACTGAAAAAAAAATATGGGGAGGCTGGGCATGGTGGGATCCTAGCACTTGGGAGGTAGAGGCAGAGGCAGGTGGATCTCTATGAGTTCAAGGCTGGCGTAGTCTACAGAGTAAGTTCCAGGGCAGCCAGGAATGTATAGAGAGACCCTGTCTCAAAAAACAAAAAAGCAAACAAAAAAACTTGGGGAGCAAGCCAGTAAGCAGCATTTCTCTGTGGTGTCTGCTTTACTTCCTGCCTTGATTTCCCTCAATGACAGGCTATGATTGGGTTATATAAGTCAAACAAACGCTTTCCTCTCCAGGCTGCCTAAGGTTAGTGTTTTATCATCATGGCAGAAATTGGTCCCAGCGTGGGGCATTGCAGTGACAGACCTGACCTCACGCTGTTTTGGAGAGGACTGGGGAAGAGTTTGAAACTTTGAGCTGGAAAAGCCACTGGGTGCTCAAAACTTAATGGGATTATCTGTGAGAGACTGGAAGAGAAGTGCAGACAATGGAAGACGGGCTTACAAATTTCAGAGAGAAGCGAGAGCCTCTCTCTGCCAGAGCCATTTGTGTGATAGCTTGTTTTAACTATCTGTGGTTCCTGGACAGATGGGGCTGAAGAATCAGCTGTGATGAACAAGAGACCAGTATGTTTCCTGAGAGTCAGCATAGAGAAGCTGTGACCTTGAGTGGTCAGGCTAGGGCTCAAGTCAGCAGCTGACCTGTTGTGCAAGAATCTTCTGCATCATACTGGTTTGGGCAGCACCAAAGCAGTAAAACTGAAGGAGGTGGAGAGCAGCCTAGCTTTAGCACTGTGAAAGGCCAGGACGAGCCGTTAGTTAGTTACTTAGTTAGTTACTTAGTTAGTTAGTTAGTTAGTTAGTTGGTTAAGGTGTAGGCTCAGTTGCAGCAGGGACTCCAGGACTAAGGGGGTCATGGAGGGAAGCTGAGAGTTGGTACAATGGGCAGGACAGGGCGGGGGTCCCTGGAGAGATCGTGAAGAGATGCAGCCCCGGCTGCGGTGGAGACTCCAGGATCCTGGAGATGCCGGGACTGTGCTAAGGATGACAGCTGATGTGGAGGAGAGCAGACTGGACACGCTGTGTGTGCTGTGCATGATGGAGCCAGGGACGGGGAACTGCCCAAGCCCTTTGGAGCCCAGGAGATCATGAGTCCCAGACGCTGGAAACTGGGATTTTTTTACATTGCAGGATTTTGGGTTTGCTTTGATCAGACTGTAATTGTGCCCTGGGGCTCTTCCGTCTTGGAAGTAGAAAGCATGTAACTTACTTTGGATTTTATAGGAGCCCACAGTCAAAAGATTTTGGGTATTTTGAAGAGTCCAAGCTTTTAAAGTGTTTGAGTTTTTGAAAAGTATGGGACTTTGACAAGTTAGGAAGTGAACTGTGATATAGAAATTAACATGAGATCTTGGGGATGAACAAAAAAGGAAAGATTTTGATTTAAGAGTTATGTGTTTGTGTGCCAGGCTGACAAGGGGTCACTTCCCTTGACGTCATGGACCAGGAGCAGTTAGGTTAACATGAGCATCTCTGGTTTTGGAAATCTTAGGTATACTCTACCTTAGCATGGTGATCACTAGATTTCAGCAAGAGAGCTACTGGCCAATACTGATCTATGAAGAATATCAGTCAGGGACACTTACTCCTTAAGAGGTTTGCAGGCTCTCTTTCCCTGGACAACATTTTAGAAAGCAGTCACTCCGTGACCAAGAATGGCAGGCTCTGCCCAGACATGGGTGAGTGCCCATGATCCCAATACTTGGGAGATAGGCGCAGGAAGTTCAGAAGTTGGAGATCATCCCTAGATACATAGTGAATTTGAGGAAGACATGGGATGCATAAGATGCTTCCTAAAAAATTAGAAGTCGGGCTGGGATGTGGCTCACTTGGTAGAGCGTTTGCTTTGTATTCAGAAAGCCCTGGGTTCCCCTAGCACCATAGGAACTGAGCACGATGATACACATCTGTAGCCTGGGCACTCCAGAAGTGGAGACATGAAGACACGAAGAGTTCGAGGACAGCTTCAACTGCATACTGAGTTTGAGGCCAACCTGGACTATATATGAGACCTTGTCTCAAAATAATTACCTAATTAAAATAAATAAGAAGGGGGGGAGGACAAACCTAGAGCTCCAGGAAAGAGTTCACTGATCAAGCACTGAATAAATTAACAAATCTACAGACTTCCAACGGTAGCGAGTGATCTGAAACAGAGGGCACAATCAGCAGTGACCAATGGGAGGGACACATGGGACATCGTGGTGGCATAGGTTTATATGAGAAAGCACCAAATGAATGCGAATCGGAGAACCAGTCAGATATGAGACCTGGGGACAGAGTGTCTATAGCAAAGCAAAGGACCCTGTGCAAAGTCCTAGCATGAGCAGGAGGAACTCGAGCAGAAAGCGCATGCATGTGGCTGGAACGGGAGGAAGGTGGGTATCAGTGGATGAGGATAGAGAAGTCAGCAAGAACCAGGTGAGGTAGGATGCTGACTGCAGTGGTGTCTAGATGCAGAGGAAAGCCATGGAGCCATTTTCCAGCAAGGGTACCACAACCCTTGGTCCAAGTATCAGGAGGCTGTGTTGCAGTCTACCTGTTTAGACCCAAAGATAATGCCCCCCCCCCACACACACACGCACGCACGCACATGCATACAGCAGGGCAGAGCCCTAAGCAGAGAATCAGAATGCCTCAAGACCCTGAGTAGAAAGAATAAAAGGAAGGAAGCGGCCTCAATGCCCAGACTGTCTATTTCGTCCGATCCTCATGCAGGCCCTATGGAGGTTGGCTCATCTCCATAAGGGACACGTGGAATCTGACATATTAAATAATGCGGGGAAAAAATACATACAAAACCCCACTTCTTCAAGCTCATTCCCTTGTTCAAGGCCCCACAGCAAGCAGCAAAACTTTCTTTTCAAAAAGAAAGTAGGTCAGGGTTCTTCTGTCTCGTAGCTGGGGGCACACTGGGCAGCCTCCAAAAGCAACTGCCCCACTTGGAGGTCTCCATTGAGCAATTCCAGTGATGTCAGCAACAGGGGCCCCAGGAGCAGAGAAATTTCTGAACCTGCCCTCACCGGTGGTCTTCCTGGTAACTTTTTCAAACCGTTCCTTCCTGGCCTGGGCTTTATTTATCCCACGTGTTTACTTTCTATACCGCCTTCTCCCAAACAGAGTTCTGTGTTTCCAGGTCACCATGTCCCATCAGGGCACACTCCACAGATGTGGGTGGCACTGGGAGATAAAGCAGGCCGTCCCTGCCACCCATAACAGGGTTGCTCATTCGGCTGAAAGTCATGAAACGTCTACAATCGGTAGGATCCGATCTTCTGTGAAGGTCATGTCCATGGGCAGGGCAGGCTCTCCCAACTTCTACCCCCAAGATGCCTCTTGCTAACAGACACAACTTGATGGGGGGGGGGTGTCAAAACAGTGTCCCAGGCCCCGGAGAAACCTGCTTCAATTTCTTGTTTTTCTTCTGAGGGCACCAGCAATTTCGTTCCGTTTAACTCATTCTCAGGGTCTCTCAGAACAGTCTGCTGCTGTCATGGTAACGGGGATCAGCAAGGCTGCTCTCTGAGGTTAGGGCTCTCTATGGCCCACTGCCCACAGGGTTCTGGCCCTCAGCCCCAGCAGGTCGGCCTGATCCAGGTCAGCCGCTTGCACACTACCAAAATCACAAGGGCTGACTGAAGTTTCAGGCAAGATTGATGTCCCTCATTCCTCTACCAGATCCCAACAAATTAGAAGAGTAAAAAGACTCCCTAGAAAACCAAACCACAGACCTTTGAACTCAGCCTTGCTAAAACTAAAATTGATCTTTTATGCTTCTGAAACCACAAGCAAGAAACTTGGTCTCTGCTGGGTTGATTTCTGTAGCCTCTTCCACAGGACAACTCATCCCTCAGCGTCCCGTGTTGGGGCACCCCGGTACTACAAGGCTGGCATCCACAGGGGTAGCCGCAGTGATATTGCTGAAAACAGTGTTAGTAAAACGGGGTACATGCATGGTCAAGGGGGAAACCTTGTGTGATCTTATTAATTTTCTTAGTATGGACTGTTTATTGTACTGTATTCCCTGAACTTAGACCAAGTACCTGGCACACAGTAGGCCTTCCCTGCTGGCTTGTTAAATTAACCAAAACTAAATTTCCCAACCTCTTAGACCAAACCACCTTGCACACAGTAGGGCCTTCCATGCTGATTTGCTAAATTAACCAACTGGATTTCCTGAGTTCTTACTGTGTGTACACCAGACACTGTTCATTTTACACACAGGTATCTCCAATTTTACAATAGGATTGCTGTAACATATATGAGAACACTCAATTCCCCCTTATCACTTGCAAGGCCTTATCACAAACATCTGATTCAAATGATTCTCATGACAGCCCTAGAGCAGGACCTAAAATGATACGTGCTTACAGCTTAACTCCCGGGACCTGTGAATGACAACTTATTTAGAGAGGAGATCTCTGCAGATATAATTAAGGGTCTCAAGCTGACATTTTCTTAATCAATCATATCTTAAATCCAATGACAAGTATTTTCCAGGACAGAAGAGGCTATGTGAGGATCAAAGCAGAGAACAGAGCTGAGTTTCCACAAGCTGACGGCTACCTGGAGCCACCAAACTGCAAGAAGCAGAGAGTTCTTCTCCCTGGAGCCTCAGAGGGGTTTTGACTCCGCCCTAGGAAAGAGACACAAACCCTATCTCCTTCCCCAAAAAACTGGGCTCTAAAGATGAAGTGATTAGCCAGGGCTCACAGTGTCGCAGGGAGCATATGGGGCTATGAACCCAGTGCAAAGTTCTGGCTCTTACCTCCTATATTCATTCCTGCGATATGTTTATTAATCACTTTAGATGCTGGGGGTGTGGCTATAAACAAGAGTTTAAGCTTCACATGAAGCTTATGAGGGAATTAATGTTCCAAGGGGCGAAGTATTTGTCTAAGGCTTTGCAGTTGGTGGAGCTAAGATTTGAACTCAAGTATCTGCTTCCAGAGACTGCCTTCGACTCAGTAAAGCCAAGTGGGAGCCAGGGCTTCATGAACCAGAACAATGAATGAATGAATGAATGAATCAATCAATCAATCAATCAATACAGGGAATGAGAAAGTGTAGTGGACACCAGCTATGGTCTCCTATCCTGAACCTGTCCACGAGCCCCATCTAGTAGTGATATAAAGAATGGTAGGTACATGACTGGGCATCAACTGGTCTACCATGAGGCAGGGGCGGAGACCCTCCTCTATCTGTGCTGCCAGGATGACCCAACATCTGGGAACAGCAGCCGTGAATGGGTGGACACTGATACCACCCTTCCAGGTGGAAAACAGGCTCAGACATTTGACCTAACCCTGCCAGCACCCAGGGCAGGTCTGCTCCTATGTTCATCCAAGAATAATCTGTATTCCACCTGGGAAACAAAATGACTTATAAAGTGAAAACAGACGCCACTTTCCAGCTCCAAGGGCTGCAGTTTTAAGTAGTGTATCTGTATTTTCAATGAAGCAGAGATGTTGGGTCCTGGGACTTCCGACACCTAAAGACAAACACATTTGAGAGGATGAAGGTGCCAGAAGGAACCAGAAATGTGTGTTTTTAATTTATTTTGCTTCCTCGGAGACGAAAAAAAGCTACACGAAAAACGGAAAAGAAAGAGAAAAGGGCAGCTTAACCTGAACAAATGTATAATTTCCTTTTCTGAATTGAACTTTAACTAGGTCAGTTGTAAAAACAGAGGGGACAAAATGCAGACGGGTAACAGAGAGGGGGAGGGGCAGAAGAGCAGACAGAGAAAAAGAACTAAAAATGAGCAGCGATGAGGGGCAGCGACTTAAGATAGGGAGGAAATGGCAGGCAGAGGCTAAAAGTTACCACAAGCAGGCAGAGAGGAATCACTGCACCACAGATAGTGCTTTTCTGTGTGCATTTCCCAAATGACCCTCCACCTGGGTTCTGGCACCCCTCCCCGTGGCCTCTGCTCAGGGGACTGGCTCTGTCAGTCTACCGAAGGGGCAGGAGGCTATCAGTTTACAAGAGAGGAAGCGGAGCGAGGGGAAAGAAAGCAGACAAATTACTAAATGAGGAAGCCAATTACCCAGGGCACCATACTTCAAGCTGTCAGCAGGCCACCTTTGGACAGAGCGGATCAGAGACTTCGAGACTCTGCTGCCATCTGGCCTGTCCAACAAGACAGCCTAGCAGATACCCCTTGGCACATCGACCTCAGCTTGCTAGCCTCTTTCCACACAAGAGGCCAGCATCATAGCACCACTGGGTTCAAGAAGCAGAGGAGCCCTCCAAAAAGAGCTGCCCAGGAGTCACTCTGACTTCCGATACGAACAGCTACAGGCTGATCTGGAGCTATCTCTGATTTCCCTAACAGAACAAAATGTCAAAGATCAAAAAGCAACAGATGTTTGGATGATGAAGCGGAGGAGGGTAAGACTCCGTAAAGGGCTTCCTCTGACTGCCAAGGACTACTACATGGAAATATGCAGCACTTGGTACCTTTAAAAAAATTCTATTTTGCCGGGTGGTGGTGGCGCACGCCTTTAATCCCAGCACTTGGGAGGCAGAGGCAGGTGGATCTCTGGGAGTTCGAGGCCAGCCTGGTCTACAAGAGCTAGTTCCGGGACAGGCACCAAAAGCTACAGAGAAACCCTGTCTCGAAAAACCAAAAAAAAAAAATTCTATTTTATAGATCACATTTCAGTTTTACTTTATTTTAAAATTCATTAATTCATGTTTGACCAAATCTCTGTGCAGGAACCATCAGAAGTCAGAAGAAGGGGTTGGATCACCTGGAACTGGAGTTCCAGCTGGTTGTAACACACAGCGTAGGTCGGGGGACTAAACCCAGGTCTTCTGCAAGAACAGTGAATGCTCTTAAGCCCTGAGTCATCTTGCCAGGTAAAGCACCTGGTGTCTTCTAAACAGAAAAGTCTTTGCTCCCAGTGAGACTCTGACAGTCACTGATGCAGAGGCAAGTCAATGCCTAGTCTAGCCAAACCAGCCAAGGGGATGCAGCCATACAACAACAGGTTGGCAGGGCAGGATGGGATGTGGAAAGCCAAAGACAGACCATACCATCGTTCTGGACTTACCAACCCCCATGCTTCACTTCGGGCAATGCAGACTCAAAGATCCACTGTGTTCTGATTGAACGTGGGTTGAAGGGCACTCTCCTTCCTGCATTCCAGGCATGTCCCGTTGATCTCCCCTTTTCCATGACAGCCCGGGAAACCTCTCGTCACCTTCCACATGCTCTCCTTCAGCTCTCCATGACTTCAAGACTCCCTCACAGGTCTTTCCCATAACCTGTTCCATTACATAGCAGTGGCCTGGACCTCCCTCACTTTCCTCCCTGCGGCTTCTCAACCGTCAAAAGCTTTCAAATAAGAATGATGCAGACCCCCATTTAAGCTTTGTACCTGTTTTAACTCTGCAGCTGAATGAAGGAAACAACTGGAATCAAACCACATTGCCCCTAGAACATTCTCATGAGGAATTCTAGCGTCTTCCTAGACAACAACAAGGCAAGCACCATAGCACAACTACACTGCAGTTCCTGAGCTGTGGAACCAACTTAACCAAGAATGGAATGGTCAGGAGGGAATCCTGTCTGCCAGCTATTAACAAATTCAACTGTGTGTTAAGAAACACTGACTTCCTATGAGGAAGGAGGCTGTGTATAGTATCAGTTGGGTCGTACAGCAAGCAGGCTGTGGGAAAAATCCACTGGCCTTATAGTGAGGTGCTGTCAAATTGCCTGCCTGCCTTCCTTCCTTCCTTCCTTCCTTCCTTCCTTCCTTCCTTCCTTCCTTCTCCCCTTCCTTTCCCCCCATACTGTGCTCCACAGTCATCTTCAGCATGTGTCTATCCTAATACCTCCACACCCTCCCTGTAGACTGGGATTTCAGACCATGAAAAATAACTACCAGTAGATGAGGTTCATGGTGCACTCCTATCAAGCCCCTGGGAGGCTGAGGCATTTGACGTGACATGAGCTTCAGGACAGCCTGGCCTATAGAATGAGTATGTGTCTCAGAAAAAGAAAGTATCCCTCTCAGGCTGGGGAAATGGCTCATTTGGTTAAATCCTTGTGAGGCAAGCTTAAGGGACTGAGTTTGGATTCCAAGGGCTGAGATTAGATCTACAGATCTCAATGAGGTGGCATGCATCTGTCATCCCAGGACTCTAGGGCTAAAATGGTCAGGATGATGGGGCCTTCAAGGTCAGCCTGGGCTTAGGTACAGGCTCTAAAACCTCACTAAGTTGCTCAGGCTGGCCTGGAACTCACAGTCCTTCTGCCTCCATCTCACAAATACCTGGAATTATAAACCTGAGCTACACAGTCCTCTTTTGTCCATACTTTGACCCTGTCTTTTAAGGGAAAGCAGAGCGGGTAGTGAGATGAAAGGTTCAGTAGGTAAGGGGCCACAGGGTGGAAGGAAAGAGGGTCAGCTCTCAAAGCTGGTCTCTGACCTCCACACACACAAAATAAATAAATACAAATATATAAATAAATGCATTCAAGGAGAGAAAACAGAAATAAAGGGGAAAAGAACAAGAGCAGGAACATACAAACAACAACAAAAACCACCGAAATTTCAAAACCACGATGACAGCCGTCATCGTTTTCTGGGTTATGTAAGCCAAAGGCAGAAGCTGAAAATGGAAAGAGAGAGAGAGGAAATCTCCCAGCCCGGACGTGGCTCACTGTGGACCACAGCAAGGCGGCTTGAAACCTCCTCCAGCTAATGCAGGCTCTGGGAGTCATCAGTACTGGGGCCAGCCTGGGCTGGAGAAACGCCTTTGCGGAGAGACATTTCAGCCTCTCTCTGTTCTCTTGATTTATAGAAAGTAATTTCTTAGAATAGCCCCAGCAACTGATACCAACAGGAAGAAAACCCTCCAAAGACTGAGGCCCTTGTTAGTCATGGTCTCTGCTCCATCAGAGGCTCTGCAGGTCTTAAGTTCGGGGACTATTTTTAACCACCTCAGCTGGTCACCTCTGTCACTTGTCATAGGCAGCCGGCTTTGTCACTTCAGGGAGAGATTAATGAATGGGCGGACGTCCAATCTGTTCTATTGAAGCAGAAGACCCAAAAAACTCCCATACAAATACAAATGTGTGGGTTATTGGCATAAACAAGGGGTGGGGCTGGGGTTCCGCTGTATGTGATGGAGCCAGGTTTCAAGCTGATGTCTTTAACTCAGAGCCTGGACACTTCATCAGCACAGGGAGAGGCCTTGGCCCTACTGAAGGAGGAGAAAGAAGAGCATAGGAAGATGTGAAAATCTTACCTCCAAAGACGGCTAAGGCAAGCCAAACCTAATGATTTGGAAATGGACAAAAAAGGCAAATAAAACTGGGAACAAGTGCTATGGGTCAACACAGTTCCCGAGTGTGCTGTGGGTGCGTGTGCTTTGGAAGCTTGGTCTCCACTGTAGAACTCTCCGGGGCAGAACGCTTATGGGGCAGACTGTACTGAAGATACAGCTCAGTCACTACAACATTTGCCTAGTATGAATGGAGGCACCGAGTTCCATTCCCAGCAATGGATACACTACCAGACGTAGTCGTGAACGCCTCTAATCTCAGCGCTATAAAAGTAGAGGCAAGAGGACCAGAAGGGCATCCTTAACAACACAGTGAACCTGAGACAAACTTGGCTATAGGAAACCATGCTTCAAAACACTATAATAAATAATAAATAAATAATAAAAGAGGTGGGAGCTACTGGAGTTGCATGGATCAGAAGGGATAAATGCTTCTCTTTTCATTTCACAGTAAACTACTCTAGGAGAGAACACTGTTACAAAGAGAGGCTACCCCACACGGCCCCTTCTGCACATAGCTGCTTCCCATACTGATTTCTATGATGTACTGATACAACCAGGGGAGCCTATAGCAATAGAAAAAAAAAGCACCAAAAGGCTCCCCTGGCAGGTTTGTTACAGTAAACTCGGTTGCCTAGGAGACGTCTGTCAAAGACTACTGAAGATGGGAAAACTGATAACAGCACGTCTTTTGATGTCATCTTTGAGAATCTCTAAACAAAAGCCAGGTGTTATGGCAAATGCGTTTAATCCCAGCACTAAGGAGGCAGAGGCAGGAAGATCTCTGTGAGCTTCAGAGAGAGAGAGAGAGAGAGAGAGAGAGAGAGAGAGAGAGAGAGAGAGAGAGAGAGAGAGAAGGAAAGGAGGGAGGGAGGGAAGGAGAGAGGGAGGGAGGGAGGGAGGGAGGGAGGGAGGGAGGAGGGAGGGAAGAAATAGAGACTCTGTAAATGGTATGGTTAGAAGTGATCATAGCAGAGGTGTTATCGACAGGAGAATAATTCAATCTGCTTGTCCTAGTCATTTAAAGACCCTGACATTGCCAGTGACCTCTCTCTCAGCCTTGTCTCTTCAGCATCAAGCTCACTGGATCAGGGTACCAAGTCCGCCATATACCCATTTACTCATCCACAGGGATAATATGTTACAGAATATTGTAAAGAAAGTGAGGATGGTTGAGATAGAATGAGCAACTTGGGCAACAAATGATCTACTGATCTATCATTGGGCAGCACAGAGGCTATGACAGTTTGGAGGACTGTATGGAAAACAGCCTGCTTTGGGTTGACCAGAGATCATCAAAGAGACTTTCTAAATCTAAAAACGGAACCACAGTCTTTATTCAGTGGAGTGAGAGAGAGCTGGATCTCCCCGATGACAGCTTGGACTAGAACAGAAAACCAGTTCTATCTACATCATGCAAAGGAGTCCAGTGCCTTCAGAAACACTCCCCTGAACACAGAGTGACTACAGACAGTAGATTCGGGGTTTTTTTTTATTCTGTTTTATGTCTTATTCTGTTGGTGTTGCTGCAACAGCACCACAGCAGGTCTCATTTATAAACAACAGAAATTTGTTTCTCATAGTTCTAAGGGCAGGAAGTCCACAATAAAGGTGCTAGTGGTTTTGGTGTCTGGCAAGAGTTGGTCTCTGTCTCCAAAATGATGTCCTGCTGCTGTATACTCTAAAGCAAAAAAAAAAAAAAAAAAAAGGCAGGCAGGCTAAGCAGGCTACATCTACATCTTCATTGGGCAGAGGAATAAAGGAGGTGAACACATTCTTTAAAGCCCTAAAGCCCTCTCATCTCCTAAAGGCCCTCAAACACAGCTGCACCGAGCAGTCAACTTCAACATTTAAATTCAAGGCCACAGGAAACAAACACACACATGCATTCAATACCACTGCCACACACAGACACACATAAGACAGCAGCACGCACCAGCTTCAGCAATGTCACAGATGCCAGTCAGAGATCAGCTTCAGGGCAGTGTGAGGCTAGAAGGAAGCCAACCAGAACGTAAGCAGGGACGAGAACATGGCCTACTAATGCAGTCTTCCATGGCTCTGCTCACAGCAAACCATGATACCTCAAATGAATGATAAAAGACACACGCTCCCCAGCTGTGTCTTCAGCAAATGCTACCAGGGGCGACTCATTTTCCTCCAAAAACCTGAGCCTTGAAGTAGCTATTTTCTTTCTTATAAGGTCTCTATTTTGCTCTTTCCTGGTACAACCAACTTACAGTCAATTGTCAAAGTTTAATACGATTATATTAGGGAGGGCTAAGCATCTCAGGGTGCCAGCCTTGCTCCGGATGAGTACTGGTTTGTCTTTTTTTTTTTTCAGATGAGTAATTAATGAAATTAAATCCACATGCTTTCCAAGGAGGCATGTACAGGGGTATTCTTCGCTACACTGGGAACAGACTAAATGTCCATCACATACAAGCAGTTCAGTAAATGGTAGACCAGAAAACCCAAAAGGCACTGCGCGGCAAACTAGAGAGAATAAGGTACCTTAGGACAGAAAAACAGAGAGAGAGAGGTCTCCAGGTCACTTTGCTGAGTGACAAAAACAACTGGCAGAATGAAGCCATGCCATTTACATGTCATCATTCCTCCCCAGTAAACAAAGTGATGTCTGATGTGTTGAAACGTCCCTGTACATCAAACCTTGTCAGGAGACAGCAAACAAAAACGCTAAGACTAGAGCATAAGGAGGGCCCTGGGATCCAGGCTAGGCACAACACACTTGAGTCTTTCTTGAAATGTTCCGGGATTGCTTATTAGAACAATGTGTGGGGCTGGGGAGATTGCTCAGGGGTAAAAGCACTTGTGTAAGCCTGGAGACTGGCGGTCTAATCACCAACACCTATAATTTTTTTTTTTAAAGAAAGGTCAGGGATGCACATGCCTGTCAATCCAGCATCCAGGGATGGAAACAGGCAAATCCTGGAATCTTGCTGGCCAGCTGGCCTAGCCAAATCAACAAACTTCCTGTTCACTGGGTGATCCTGTCTTAGCACAATAAGGTAGACATTGATAGCGAAGAAACCTGCTATCTTCCTCAGGCCTCCTCAGGCACACATATGGGCACGTATACCCACACACTCACATGCATGCAAAACATGCGTACACAAGCATATGCAAATACAGCTTATGAAATTACAATAATTTTGAGATGTTAAGACACTTAACAAAATAGTGTTAGCGGTTTGTCCTAGCGATGGGCTACTCTTCCCAGCACACACAAAAGAAGCAACAAAAAAAAGAATCAAATTAGTTCTCTATCTATCACATTCATTTATTCATTCAATAAATATTTCCTAAGCACCTACTATGTACCAGCCCTGTTCTTCAAGGTCTGGACTGAACTATCTATAATTTCTTTGTTCTTTGAGTCTCCCCGTAGCCCATCTCCTAACCTTGGGGACTTTGAAACTCAGGGACTTCCACACGTGTGAGGCCCCAACCCTCTCAGGGTGTCGTCCTTCCAGACACTGCTCCTCTTCAACTACCAGAGCTCTGAGCCTTTGCATCACCTCCCAACCGGTCCCTTATGTCATCCCCTCCCTGATGAGGGCATTTCAAGGCCACGGGGGCTATCAATGGGAAGGAGCATTCTTCACAACTGTCCCCAGGGTCCCACTGTAGAAAAAGACACCGTAAAAGGGAAGTGTCATGTGGGGAAATGTCCCCACACCTGTCATGAACAGAAACGGATAAGGATGCTGAGGACAGAGCTCCCAACAGCCCCACCCAATCTCCTGCTTGAGTTCTGCTCTGGCTACAGACGGCTAGAACGGCTCTAACAGTGTGGTCTTGTCTCTACTCTCCTGGCCCAGACTTGGATTCGCACTGACTTTTCAAAAGGTTGATGGAGCTTGTACTGAATGCTCAGTTTCTCTTTATTCTCTTCCTTTCTTTATTTCTATTTTTCTTCTAAAAAAGGCCTCATGTCGCCTAGGCTGCCTTGGAAATTGCTATGGAGTCAAGGATGGTCTTGAACTTCCCA
The DNA here is from genome assembly GCF_037038515.1 of Microtus pennsylvanicus. NCBI lineage: Eukaryota > Metazoa > Chordata > Mammalia > Rodentia > Cricetidae > Microtus > Microtus pennsylvanicus. Next base: position 43,993,359 of record NC_134582.1, read on the forward strand.
TCTTCCCAAGTGCTAGGGTCCTAGGCATAAGTCACCAGGGCTATTTTGTGCTTCTGTGGTACTGTGGATTGAAACCAGTGTCTCGTGAATGCTAGGTAAGTACTCTACCAACTGACCAGCACCCCAGTTCCTGGAAGCTCAGTTTCTATTAACCTCTTTTTCTCCAATTGTCTCCCAGATGGGGAAAAAAAATTGAAAAGCAAAAGCAAAACCCAAACTGCCCAGGGGTGGTTTGGCAAGCTTCAATTTCCTCCCAGGGAGAGGGAAAGTACCCGGGAAAGGGTTAAATATTAACACACTTCCCTGGAAGGTTCTTTCTAGCTTGTTAATGGAACCCAAGTCAAACCTTGGCAGGGATCAAACATTAGCTCATGACAGGTGTAGGCTTCCTGCTGGCTGCTGCAGCATTTCCAGCGAAAATGCCGGGGACATGGGGACCACTCCGTGACACAGCAGGATCGAATGGATTGCTTTGCAGACAGCTCTTCCGGCTGGAATAATTCTCTGTAACAACTTCCTTGACACGCTGTCAGATGGCCTGTTTCCAAGGTGATGGCCGATGCCTGGGGACATAATAGACATCATCTGTGGTCTTCCGGAGATGCGGTCCCCAGAACGGCCCTGCTGCATTCTTCTGGCACTCGTCAAGCCGCTGTCTCTATGAAACCGGGGCCCTGTGCCTGGCTCCCCAGCAGCCTCTGCTTGTATCCGCACCAGAATATTGTTCCCTTTGCCTGCAGGACTGGATCACAAACTCGAATGTCTTTGGGAGCCAGCCAGACAAAATAAATGACGGAAGTCCTCTAAATGACAACTGGAGCACACCTGCTTGTCCAGGGAGCGGCCACTGGTGGCTGCGGGTCACTGGTTTCAGCTTCAGGATGCTCTGAAACAGAGCTTCTTTGCAGATCTCTTCTGGCTGAAATAATTCCATATGCAATGTCCCGAGGAGCTCTCAGGATGCTGTGTGCTGCGCCCAATCCTATCTCCTAGAACCCTCAGAATATGACCTGACTGGGGGACAAGAGTCATTACAGATGTGATGAGTTAAATCAAGATGAGGTCATCCTAGTCTGGGGTGGGCCCTAATCCAGTGACCAGTGTACAGGTAGGAGATAGGAATGAATGAATACACCGAGAGAGGAAGAGGCCACGTGAAGACAGAGGCGGCAACTGGAGCTTTATTATCTACCAGCCAAGGAATGCCAAGAACTGTCAGCAACTGTCGGAAGCTGGGAGGAGCAAAACCTTTTATGAATGGGAACAAAAGCAAACATGTTTAGGAACTCTATATGGCAAGATCTTTCATTTGTATAGTTAAAAGCACCCTAAATCTATGCTGGACCCTTTCAAATCACTGTTGCCAGAGGGATATTTAGAAAGTTCAAATCCTACAGTGATGCTGCTCACCACCCTAGCCTCCCTTACTGATGCCCTACTATACTTTAAATAAAGACACCATCAGTAAAGCCGCTGGGTCCTCTAGACCTTGGCTTCTGGTTCTAAGTCTTACTCTTACTGGATTCCTCTGGAGATTCCCGTGTCCTCTTTGTCTCATTGTATGCACTGGGCTCTAGCCCTCAAATATTTTCATGTCTTCCCCACAAAACATATGCACACACACACACACACTCCCTCTCTCTTCCTCAAAAACACTTGTCCTGACTCCTCGTCTAAAGTTAGTCAGATGTACCCTTTTAGATACGTTCATGGTGCCATCTCCCTTTGAACCTGAGCACCTCCTACCAAAATGTGTGATCACTTGACGTCATCCCCCAGTGAACTGCAAGTGCCTTCCCATCATGCTCTACACAGTGCCTGCTGAACAATCAGGTTCCACAGAAGGCAGAAGGCGGTCTGGAGTGTCCCTCCTCGCAAGCCTGCAATGTCCTCAACAGCCATTGCCCTACGCCATTGGTGTGTACTTCCCTTGTGATGGAGCCTGGAACCATGATTGAGTGCCAGCCAAAAGTCAGGAGAGAGCAGCTTTGGACAAGAAGGCTACAGGGCAATGATAGGCCCAGTTTCATAAGTCTCTCACTACAGACACCATATTCCCATCACCACAGACACCATAGTCCCATCACCACAGGCGCCATATTCCCATCACAGACGCCATAGTCCCATCACTATAGATGCTATAGTCCCATCACTATAGATGCTATAGTCCCATCACCACAGGCGCCATATTCCCATCACTACAGACGCCATAGTCCCATCACTATAGACACCATAGTCCCATCTCTACAGACACCACAGTCCCACCACATGAATTCCCATCTCTGACTTAAAACCCTGCTCAGATAAGTCTAAACTCAAGATTTTCTCAGTTGTTCTCAGACAAGAACAATTCCCCAGCCCAATCTCCCAAAATATGTGTCACCATGTGGGGACAGTTTTTATTATTGCACCTGAGATTAGGTGGCAGATGTGGACTGCTCCTGGCCTCTCATACCTGGACCAAGGATGCTGAGGAATGTCCTGCAAGGCACTGATGACACAGCACCTCTTTCCTCAGCAATCAGTTATCCAACTCACAGAAGTGGCACCACAAGGAAGCAGCATACCACTGCCATCCTTCAAACAAGGGCCTGCCCTCCCACTCATAGATGCATGCCATGGGCTTCGGTCAGTTCCATCCCCAGGGCATTCCGGTTGCTCTTCTTTCCATAGAAGAGTCTTTAACCATAATTAATGTGCTTTTAAACTTTGAAGACCACAAAACAGTTTGCTCTGATTCCAGCAATCTCTTGTCCAGGCCCCCAAATTCCCTGTCCTGCCCATTGGCCTAAAGTAGGAACTGTGTGACCTCAAGGGACTCCCAGCAGCCCAAAGAACGCAGGAAACGTGTGGTTAATCACTTCAACCTGCTTCACCAACGACTCTCTGAGGCCTGTTTATTGTTCCACCGTTTGGCTGCCCCGGAGTTATCCAAGACCAAAGTCTTACATTTATTTGTAGAGTAAAAGAAGGTATATTTTTACTCTCACGTCCCTTCCAAGTCCCTGAATTAAATTAGTGTGAACTTTCCAGAATAAATTCACCTTTGAGCAGAAACGAAGCATGGAAAGTTCCAGCCAGAAGAACACCTTATTGGAAAGCCCGAAGGATGGCTGCCTCTCCAACACTTGCTGTCGCAAAACATAACAGCGTTGGCTAATACAAAAGAGCCTCTTAGCAGGGTGAATGTCAGCAACTCAAGCCTGTCTTCCAGATCCTTCTTCTGTAGAGTGTACACACACACACACACACACACACACACACACACACACGGAAAGGAAGAGAATGGAAAAGGCAATACATGTGGCTCTAATCTGCACCATGTCACCGCCTAAGATACAAGGGAAGAATGTTTATCAGAATGAGTAGGGGGAGCCACTAATAACACAAGGAAGACCTCGGAGTCTCTTGCTCCACCGCATTCCTGCTGGACCACAACTGTGGGCTAATGGCATATGTCACCGAGTCAAACTTCACATGTTCCGTGGATGGCCTCCTTGGGTTTCCCTACAGAGAAGGCCTCAGAACTGGCCTGGCAGTTTGTCCTGTGGGAAGGGGAGGGCACTTGGAGTGTGCTTTGTCCCTTACTACTCGACATGGAAAACTATTTTCCAATCACTTCCAACCCCTGTGAGGTCCCAAGCCTGGGCAATTTTGTAGCTTGTGCCTTTTCACAAAAGTGCAGCCCTCAATGTACTTTGTCCCCAGAAGCCTGAAAGGCTGTGAACTAAGGTAAGGCGGTAGGAAGACCAGTATGGGCGACGGTTGTCTCTGTGATGATACACTGAAAGGCTGTGAACTAAGGTAAGGCGGTAGGAAGACCAGTATGGGCGACGGTTGTCTCTGTGATGATACACTGAAAGGCTGTGAACTAAGGTAAGGCGGTAGGAAGACCAGTATGGGCGACGGTTGTCTCTGTGATGATACACTGAAAGGCTGTGAACTAAGGTAAGGCGGTAGGAAGACCAGTATGGGCGACGGTTGTCTCTGTGATACACTGAAAGGCTGTGAACTAAGGTAAGGCGGTAGGAAGACCAGTATGGGCGACGGTTGTCTCTGTGATGATACACTGAAAGGCTGTGAACTAAGGTAAGGCGGTAGGAAGACCAGTATGGGCGACGTTGTCTCTGTGATACACTGAAAGGCTGTGAACTAAGGTAAGGCGGTAGGAAGACCAGTATGGGCGACGGTTGTCTCTGTGATGATACACTGAAAGGCTGTGAACTAAGGTAAGGCGGTAGGAAGACCAGTATGGGCGACGGTTGTCTCTGTGATGATACACTGAAAGGCTGTGAACTAAGGTAAGGCGGTAGGAAGACCAGTATGGGCGACGGTTGTCTCTGTGATACACTGGCCTTGCTCAAGCGTGTGCCAGAGCCTGGGTTCCATCCTCAGAGCACCGGGTGGAGCAGAATACATTCAGAAAACTATTGCAGTACAACCCTCACGAGAAAAAACTGCTTGCAGAACACTTCGTCGTTAACTGACAAGTCAGGTGCGATCATTCACACCCATTATCTCCATACTGGGGAGACTGAGGCAGGAAGCTATTGAGTGACTGGCCTGAGCTACCTAGGGAAAGCCTCTCTGAAACCAACACAGAATAGATGGGTGTGGTGGTGCACGCTTCTCACCTCAGCTCTTGGAAGGCAGGGATGAGAGGATTACCACACATTTGAGGCCAGCCTGGTCTACGGAGGATGTCCTAAGAGAGAGAACTACATGGTGAGACCCAGTCTCAGACAAGCAAACACCCTACTAGAACACGGACTTTCCTCTAAGCTGACATTGTCAAAGGTTTCAGCAGCAGCACAAGGCTGCTCTCCTCCTCCTGATGACACACACGGAGTCTCAGGCAGAACACACACATGAAAGGGAGGCAGGAACTGCTCCAGCAGCACCCGGTCTCAGGACCAGCTTCTTCTCTGCCAGTCTATGTCCTTCCCAGCAATCTTCTGTTATCGCATGAGTTATCTGGAATAGCTGCTTTCAGAATGAATCTCTTCATCTCTCAACAGACACGTGCCATCATTGAGCCCGACACATGACTGTAGTGACGCACAAAGTAACAGCTACCAGGGATCCTATGTGGGGGCTGCCTTTCACTCTGCTTGATTCTGTGTTGTTTCTTCTCGAAAAGGAGGTTTTACTTTTTTCTTTTAAACAAGAAGTCTTTAAAAAAAAAAAAAAACCAACCCCACCTTCCCTTTCCTTCACTTGAATTTGATTAAGTAACAGTGCATGAGCAAGAAGCTCCTCCAACTAATACACTGGTTCTCAACCTTCCTAATGCTGTGACCCTTCTATACAGTTCCTCGTGTTGTGCTGACCTCCAACCATAAAATGACTTTGTTGCTTCATAGCTTCATAACTATAATCTTGTTACTGTTACGAATTATCAATGTCTGTGTTTTCCAGTGGTCTTAGGTGACCCCTGTGAATGGGTCGAGACCCACAGGTTGAGAACTACTGGACTAATACATACTATGGTGCTATAAATGGTCCCGTGTATCATACCTACTGTTTTCACTGATATCATTCCTAGGAATAGAGGGAGGTTCCCTGTGATGACAGTCGGCCATGAAGGGTCCAGGCTCAGGCACGTGCTGAAAATGGCTAGGCAGAGATTCTATCTCTCATACCATGTCCCTAGACATGTAACTACCATCTGACACCAAAGAAACCCACAGGAAGCTCTATAGAGGGCAAGATATAGGCTAATGAAACCTGATATCATAACCTACAGGCAATTAGAACACTGGGTAATTTAAACTTGTTGATAAAAGCATTTAGTTATATTCACAGAGTCTCTTGTTTAGTTTATACTTGCGATGGGAAAGTCTCTTTAAACATCTTTCTTCATCAGAGAATGGTCCCCTGAATGCACATGATCACCAAAGCAATGACCACCAACTCTGATCTGTTACCCTGCCAACGAAGCCCATGTGATAGGGGGAGTCATTTGATAGGCTTCTGGAAGCTTCTGTTCCCTAAAACATTCTTAGCATTCTCCTTTAAAAAGCACAGGGCCAATTGAAGTAGCTGAAAATGTGGTTTTTTCCTGGCCGGCACTGAAAAATAATATTCCAGAGGCCATGCATTTTCTCTTCCAGCCCTCATTTCAGTGGGCCCAATACAGAAAGCACATTTGGATTGGCACATGGGTTGAACTATTTTACTTTAGAGAAAGAAAAATTGAGCAATCTTGGAAGAACTCCATATTCTTCTTTAAAAAAAAAATTTAAGTTCCTCTTGAAAACTAGTTAGGGCTTCAAGCAGGAAGGAAGGGCTTGGAACAGCTGTCCCCGAGCGAGCTGGGAGAATGTTAATCACTGTCCCTTCTCTCCTTCACTTGGGGACCAGCGCACATCCCAGGCCGCAGCAAAAGGAAACTGCACACACTTGACTTTTGAGACAGTAGTAGCCTACAAGCCAGATCTGAAACACAGTCCAGCCCAGAAACAAACCCCAAGGCATCAAGAGCCCAGAGGGTCAGAGATGGACTGACTAGACATTTGAAAAAGTCATTTCGCTTTGACTAAGGCTCCCCAGGAAAAGAGCAACTTAAGAAAACAGAGCAAAATGAAATTTCCATATACACAGGCATCTGTAACTTTAGCCAAGCATAGTCCTTGGCAAAGCAGACGGTGCTGAGCTGAACATAAATGAAACACAATGATTTCTGAATTTTGTCAAGTAAGAAGAGCAAGATAAAGAGAAACAGACAATTTGTAAATTTATTTGAATAAGATAAACAATGATTCCCCGTGATGGCTATTCTTGGTTGTCAACCTGACTATATCTAGAATTAACTAAACCCAAGCAGCTGGGTACACCTGTGAAGGATTTCTTTTTTCTTAATTAAATCATTTGAAGTGGAAGAGCCTCTTCTAATCCTGATCTTTTGAGGTGGGAAGATCTACCTTTAATCTGGTCCACACCTTCTGCTGGCAGCCTGTGTAAAGGATATATATGGGAGAAGGAAGCATTCTCTTTGCCTGTTTGCTCATTCTCTCTCTCTCTCTCTCTCTCTCTCTCTCTCTCTCTCTCTCTCTCTCTCTCTCTCTCTCTGTCATTAGAGCACTAGAGCCTTCTTCTTCAGGACTCCAGCATAAACCTAAAGACCAGCTGAGACATCCAGCCTCAAGGACTGAATAACTACTGGATCCTTGAATTTTCTGTCAGAAGACAACCGTTGTTGAACTAGCTGGGCAACATCCTGTAAGCCATGCTAATAAATCCTCTTTCTAAATACATGTAGACTCATTCTATCAGTTCTGTTCCTCTAGAAAACCATGACTAATAAAGATTTTGGTATCAGAGGTCATTCTATAGCAACAGAAGTATGAAAGTAAATTTTTTAAGTATCTGGAATAATAGGCTTCCCAATTTGTCAACACCTATAGTTACTAAAGCCTCTTCGGAAAGCTTGATGAAACAGTGTGAGCTACTTACAAATACATGCAAATGCATTTGATCATCCTGGTTCACAAATTGTTAGAGACCATAGATTGGGTGACTCTGGTTATAAAACTTTTAATAATTTGTAGAATAATAAGGAAAAAATGCTGCTGGCCAATTGCTCCTATCGTCTCTGGATAAACGATGCTGCTGGCCGGTACTCCTACCGTCTCTGGATAAACTGGCAAAGGAAAGGAATGAGTTCTGTGATAAAATTAACCAACTTCTCTCTTCTCACAATATGGAGAGTGAGAAGTCTTCCAACAGTGAAGTCAGTGAAAAAACTGACAGGCTTCAGATGCACATAAGCAGTCTAAAGGTTTCTAAGTGTGACCTGGAAGAGAATCTCCTCTTCGGCCCACAGAGATCAAGTTGCAGGAAATTACACCAAAGCCTTTATAAGGTTGGTTGAGCCAGGTGTAGTAGCGCACTGCTTTAATCCCATCACTTCGGAGGCAGAGGCAGGCAGATTTCTTGTGAATTTGAGGCCAGCCTGGTCTACATAGTGAGTTCCAGGACAGCCAGGGCTATGTAGAGAAACCCTGTATCCAATAAAAAAAACAAAAAAGACTGGCCGAATTACCTTGAAAATTCAAGTACCAGCCTTGAAGGGCATTGGCGGCATTAATTGGTAAAGAATAGGATCCTATAATTTAAGAAGGAGATGTGTGGAAAAAACCTATTTAAGCTGAGAACTTTGAACCCTCAGTTTCCCAAGGGTTTATTTCACCCGAGGAAGTAATCTCTTCACCCTCAGCAGAAGAGTAACTCCTACCCCCAGCCCATGAATTATTGCCTGTTCTTCCTTTGGCTGAAGACATGAATCCTTTATTGTCTGCCACACAAGCAGTGATGTCCTCTGAAGATGCCAGGAGAGACAACACTGAAGCCCTCAGGACCCACCACTAGCTTCCCTAGACCTAGAACCAGACTGAAGGCTAAGCAGGCTCCTGGAGGGAGGTAGAGAGTGCAAGCCGTGAGGAGCTAAGCTACAATACTAAAGAGCTTAATGGTTTGCTAATTCATTCAAGCAGAAGTCTGGGGAATGTGTGAAGGGATGGAATTTAAGGGTGTGGGATAATGGTAGAAGGAGCATAAGGATCGGACTGGGTCCTCTCAGTGCAGATTCTAGGTTTAATATAGAGGCTCACACAGTTGGGTTTTTTGTTTGTTTTGTTTTGTTTTTAAGGTACCAAAGTTTATTTGTATGGTTGAATGTAGCATTTATCAAAAGATAACCTACGGAAAAGGAGATGGAGATGCCTGCTATCCCTTGACTTAGTGTTGATGTGGGGATGTTAAGGCTCAGGAAAATTGCAGTGCTAGAGAGGGTACCCTGTGTATAACCTAATCCCCCACAATGGGAAGGCCCAGGTAACATGCCCGTCACTAATCCTGTAAGGTGTGACATGGCGAGAGGGGCACCAGCACAGCTGAAGGGCTTCGTTGTTGCCCTCTTCCTTGTGCCACACCTTAGGGTCCAAGATGCTGCTGCTCAATGCAGTCGGTTTAACTGGGCCCCCAAGGTAGCAGGGGCCAGGTGCACTGAATGGCCAAAGGCAAGGCGATCGCAGTTGTATGGGCAGCACAGACAAGTAATGTCCATAAAGGCCTAATCCGAAATGGTCAGCACAGGCAAAGCGATTTTATGGTGCTGTGACTCAGGGGTGGACCTTTGGTCCTGGCAAATCCATCGTGGTGTTTCCAGGCATGAAAGAGGAAGAAACCTACTGAATTTTTGTTTGATCTGTGTAAGCAGAAACATTCTCAAACAAATGAAAGAAAGGCTACATTGGCTAGCGAAAAAAGGGAATCTCAGCCGTGAATCAATGCCCAGCCTTGAGCCAGTTTGCAAGCCTAGAACCCCTTGAGTGAAGGAGTGCCAGGTTCCCCTGAGAAAGAACCTTGATAAGACACCTAACGCTTTTACTGTTAGCCTTTCTCCAGTCCTCTCTCAGAAGGACCTCTGGCCTTTTACAATGGTAACTGGACACTGGAAAGAAAACAATCAGACTTTCCCGGTCCTGTTGGATACTGGTTCTGAATTGATGCTGATTCTAGAAGACTCCAAGAAACATCGTGACGTTGTAGTTAAAGTGGAGGCTTATGAAGGTCAGATGCTTGGTGTAGTTTTGGCTGAAGTCTAACTCACCGTAGGTCCAGTGGGTCCCCAACCTTATCCTGTGATTATTTTGCCAGCCCCAGGAATTGTCCATCATCAAAAACTTGAAAAGATGCAGGGAGAGCGGAACAGGTACAGACTAGGACAGATGGCAATCGAGTAGTGACTTTAGTGACTCTAATTGCAGCTGCTGTACCAGATGTGACGCCCTCACTTGAGCAGGTTAACACATCTCCAGGTACACAGCATGCAACTATTCATCTAGCAGGTGTGCTTTTCTTAGTGCCTGTCCGTAAAGACCACCACAAGCAATCTGGTTTCAGTTGGCAAGGCCAACAGAACACCTTTACAGTTTTACTAAAACTCTCCAGCCTTGTGTCATAATTTAATTCAAAGGGGTCTTGGTCGTCTGTCTCTTCTGCAAAATATCACATTGGTTCACTACATTAATAACGTTATCCTGATTGGACCAAGTGAGCTGGAGGGTAGCAACCACTTTGGTCCTGTTGGTAACACATACGCACATCAAGGAACTGGAAATAAATTCAAACCAAAATTCAAGATACTACTTCCTCAGAGAAATCCTTAGGGGTTCAGTGATGTGGGGCATGCCGAGAGAAAGAGAGAGATTCCCTCAAAGGTGAAGGCCCCTCCCACTACCAGGAAAGAAGCAAAATGTTTACTGGGCCTGTCTGGATTCTTCACATGGCTGTCACTCCTGCTTTATATCAGGTGACAGGCAAAGCTGCTACCTTTGACTGGGACCTGGAGCAGGAGAAGGCTCTTCACATAGGTCCAGGCTCCTGTTCAGGTTGCTCTACCACTCAGACCATATGGTCCAGCAGTCCCAGTGATATTTGAGGTGTCAGTGACAGACAGGGATGCTGTCTGGAGCCTTTTGGCAAGCCCCAATAGGTGAACACAGAAGAGATCTTCGGGATTTTGGAGCAAGACTCCGCTATCATCCACAAACAACTAGTCAGCCCTTGGCTTGCTATAGGGCCTTAGTGAAAACTGAATGCTTGACCATGGGCTACCAGATTACCATGTGACCTGGCTGTTTATCATGAACTGTGCGTTATCTGACCCATCAAATCATAAAGTAGGGCACGCATAGGAGCAATACATTATGGAAATTGTAGATGCATCGTTGGGCCCAAGTAGGTCCTAAGGGCACAAGCAAGTTGCATCAAGAAGTTGCCCAAATGCCTATGGCTTCTGCTCCCCTTACAGTGCTGTCTGCTGGACAAATGGACAACTAGAAAAAAAACCATACCGAGTGAGGTAACCCAGACCCAGAAACAAATACAATGTGTACCCACTCATAAGTGGCTTTTAGACATGAAGCAAAGAATGACCAGCCTACAATTCACAATCCCAGAGAACCTAAACAAAGAAGACCCTAAGAGAGACATACATGGATCTACCTAGGAAGGAGAAAAAGACAAGATCTACTGAGTAAATTGGGAGCATGGGGGGGGGGGCTAAAAGTGGGGTAGAAGGGGAGACGGGAGGGAGGAAAGGGAGTGAGAAAAATGTATAGTTCAATTAAAAACAATACAATATTTTAAAAAAACCCACTGTCTGTTGACAAGCGTGCACCTATATCCTCCTGAGCTCATGAGGTGTGACCTATGATCCACTGACTAAGGAGGAGAAGACAAGGACCTGGTTCACTAATGGTTCTGCATGTTACATCATCCAGAAGTAGACAGCTGCAGGATTACAACCTTGCTCTGGGACAACCAACCCTTAAAGGCCCTGGTGAAGAGGCACCTTCACAGTGGGCAGAGCTTCAGGCAGTACACGGGGTCATACATTTTGTTCAGAAGGAGAAATAATCAGATGGGTGATTGTTCGCTGAATGATTGGTCAGGGACTTAGAAAGAACATGGCTGGAAAATGGGTGGGAAAGACATCTAGGCAAGAAGTATGTGTGGATAGATTTCTCCAAATGAGCGAAGGATGTGGAGATATTGGTGTCCCATGTACATGCTCCTCAAAAGGTGACTTCAGAAAAGGAGGAATTTAATCATCAAGTCAATAGGATGACCCATCCTCTGGACATTCAGCCTCTTTCCCAAGCCATCTCTGTCATTGCCCAATGGGCCCATAAAAGAGTGGCCATGGTGACAGAGATGGGCCTGACAACACGGACTGCCACTCACCAAGGCTGACCTGGGTGCAGCACCTGCTAACTGCCAGATCTGCCAACATCAGAGACTAACAATGAGACTAAAACGCTCCCAGTCCAAGGTTACTTTTTCCATACGATTGTTTGGATGTAGTGCTAGATGTACAAGGATATGCAATGAGTTGCCACTATTTATAACAGGGAAGTGGTCAAAAAAGGAGGGAGGGAGAGACAGGGAATTGTTAGATAAGAAAATTTCCCTGGCATACACTATGGAAAATGAAGAATAAGACTGCTTTGTTTAAGGATGTCTTTTATGTTTAATCATGTGTATGTGTGTGTGGCTGTGTGCAGATAGCTGGACATCCATGCAGATGCCTTTGGAAAATGAAGGCATCAGATCCCTTGGGGCTAGAGTTATAGGTGGTTGTGAACTGCCTGGCATGGGTGCTGGGAGCCAGGCTCGGGTGCTCTGGAAGAGCAGTATGTACTCTTAACCTCAGAGCCATCTCTCCAGCCTCTCTCCCTATTGTTTTATCACAAATGTGCAAAAACTCAATGTGCAGGTAAACAAACATGAACAAATGGCATGCATGGTTTGCTCCGGGGATGCAGGTCTCGATGACGTTGTTAAAGCAGCAGCCAGAGGCATCTTAGAAACATGGGTTATGACAGATTCTCTCTACCTACCATCAGCATCCTTAAAACAAACACTCCTCAGACACGGAACAGCAAGACAGGGATGAGAGCTGTTCATAAAGTACATTGGGACACAAAAGACAGGCAGAGCTCCATGGGATTTGAACACATCAGACAGGGCCCAGAAAACTGCAGTCATGAATACAATCAGGACAAGAACTGGAACCACTTTTCTGGAAGATGGATTTCCTCGGGCATCTGGGTGTCTGAAGCCTGTAAGCCCCAAGTCCACAGACCACCACCCCAGAACTGCAGGGTGTACTAAAGAAAAAGGCTTAAACTGGCCTGACCAGGCACCCTCCACCCAACAATACTGCAGTGAGACTCCGGCTTTAAATGGTGGGTAGGAAGCTGATCGGGAGTGGGGTGGGGGGAGAACATTAGGAAATAAAATATTAAAAAATGTAAATGTGACGGAAATTGTAAACAGCCTGAAGCTCCTCTCCCTCCGGGAACAGCTGTGTCTGCTAATCCCAGGAGTCCTCGCTGCGATCTCCCTTCCTTCCTTCCTCCGTCTCTCTCTAATAGCTCCCTTGTTCCTGCTGGACAAAACTAGCCCTTTGTGGCTGCTCTCAGAACAACATTAAAAACAGGAATGGGGAAATTGTAAACAGGAGGCTTCTGGCCTACAGGCGAAGACACACACAGGCCTCTGAGGCCTACTTCATGCTAAGCAAAGAAACAGATCTTTGTTGCTAAAGGGATTAGGACTGTGGGCCTCTGGAGGCACCGCGGAGGCCTTCAGCTGGCCTGAAGCAGGGCCTTTGTAAAGAGACACCTCCGTTAGAGGTCTGGGAGCCAGCGGAAATCACTCATGCTCTCTACACAATCTGGGTAATGTGAGAGGGTTGGCCTGCTAAACGCCTCTGTTGAGGAGGGTCCTATCTCCTTGAATAGTAAATTCTTTAGCAGCAAAATAGAGGGTGGTATAATTACCTTCACTGGCTTTTTTTTTTCTCTTTTGGTGGGGTAGGAGATGTCTTCTACCTTTAACCCTTGCTGGGAAGAATAGTCAAGAACCGTGGGACACCAGCTCCAAGATACTCCTTGGTCCGATGGTGCAGGTACATGATCCAAGACATGAAACTCTTTGGCATTTTGACATCTGTGACCACTCTGAGCCCATCCTCGGTAGGATGCTGCTTGTTCCTGTCTTCACGTCATTTTGCAGCGCTGAAGTGGATGCTCCTCCAGTCTGTCGACCTGGTTTCTATCTAACCCGAGTTCACATTCAACTTCAAGAGGGGCAGAGTCCTCCCACTGAGGCCTACAGTCTCCCATTCTTCTCTCTTGCTGCTGCCTAAGGAGTGGCTAGAGAGTAAAGGGTTACTTACTTTCACAGGTGACCAGGGTGTTCTGTGCCCAGCAGAAGAGGTAAAAGTTGGGGGGGGGGGGGGTAATTGGTTTGAAACAGTTCTTATGACATCTAAGAAGAGATTTTTATCTACCTGTGCTTCAATGACTTTTAAGGATTTTTTTTTTGTACATTGATGTTTTATCTGCATTCATGCCTTGTGAGGGTATTGGGTCCCCTGGGACTGTGATTACAGACAGTGAGCTGCCATGTGGGTGCTGGGAACTGAACCTGGGTCTTCTGGAAAAACAGCCAGTGTTCTTAACTAATAAGCCATCTCTCCAGACATCTTTTAAGGATTTTTTTAAGTTCATCAGTGAATTCTCCCAGTGACCTGGTCCAGTCTGGCCTATAGGCAAGAAAATTTCCTTGATTAATAGCTCACTATGGGCAGCACCATGGGTTGGTAATCCTGGGTTGTATAAGAAAGCAGGCTAAGCAAGGCAAGGAGAGCAAGCCAGTAAGCAGTAATTCTCCATTGCGTGTGCTTCTGTTTCTGCCTCTGGTTCCTGCCCTGACTTCCCTCAGTGGTGGACGGTAACATGGAAGGATAAGCCAAATAAACCCTTTCCTGGCTGAATTCCTTTTGGTCATTGTCTTTGTCACTGTTCTATTGTTGTAAAGAGACACCATGACCGAGGCAGCTCTTTTTTTTTTTCTTTTTCTTTTCCCATTCCCTGCTCTTCCTCCCCCTCCCCTTCTACCCTCACCCATGGTCCCCATGGTCCCCATGGTCCCAGTTTACTCAGATCTTGTCTTTTTCTACTTCCCATGTAGATTAGATCCATGTATGTCTCTCTTAAGGTCCTCTTTGTTATCTGGGTTCTCTGGGGTTGTAGACTGTAGGCTGGTTTTTCTTTGCTTTATGTCTAAAATCCACTTATGAGTGAGTACATATTATTTTTGTCTTTCTGGGTCTGGGTTACCTCACTCAATTGTTTTTTCTAGATCCATCGATCTGCCTCCAAATTTCAAGATGACGTTATTCTTTTACCGCTGTATAATACTCCATTGTGTAAATGTACTACATTTTCTTTACCTACTCTTCAGTTGTGGGGCATCTAGGTTGTTTCTAGGCTCTGACTATTACAAATAATGCTACTATGAACATAGTTGAGCACATGTCCTTGTGGTATGATTAAGCATCCTTTGGATATTGCTGGGTCTTGAGGCAGATTCTTCCCTAATTTTCTGAGAAATTGCCATATTGACTTTCAAAGCAGCTATAAGTTTCCACTCCCACCAGCAATGAAGAAGTGTTCCCTTTACCCCACATTCTCTCCAGCATAAGCTGTCATCAGTGTTTTTGGTCTTGGCCATTCTGAAAGGTGTAAGATGGAATCTCAGAATTGTTTTGATTTTCATTTCTCTGATGGCCAAGGATGTTGAACATTTCCTTAAGTGTCTTTCAGCCACTTGAGATTTATCTATTGAGAATTCTCTGTTTAGGTTTTTACCCCATTTTTTGTCCCATTTTTTTTATTGAATTATTTGTCTTTCGATGTCCAGTGTCTTGAGTTCTTTGTATATTTTGGAGATCAGCTCTCTGTCTGATATGGGGCTGGTGAAGATCTTTTCCCATTCTGTAGGCTGCCAAGGCAACTCTTATAAGAGAAAACATTTAATTGGGGGCTTGATTACCATTCCAGTTCATTATCATCATGGGGGAGAGTATGGTGGAAATAGTATCAGTAACTGACAGTATATCCTGAACGGCAGAGAGAGAGAGAAGAGGAGAGAAGAGAAGAGAAGAGAAGAGAAGAGAAGAGAAGAGAAGAGAAGAGAAGAGAAGAGAAGAGAAGAGAAGAGAAGAGACTGGGCTTGGCATGGGCTTTAGAAACCTCAAATCCCTCCCCAAAATGACAAAGCTCATGAATAAGGCCACACTACCCCAACAAGATCACCTCTTAATCCTTCTCAAATAGTGTCACTCACCATGGCTAAGCATTCAAAGGATAAGCCTATGGGGGCATTTGTATTCAAACTACCACAGTATTTGATATCCTGGTATTTGATCATATCGATACGACCAAACTAGGACTTAAATAAATAAATGATGGTAAGGGCTAAAACACTGCACTAGAGAAAGAAGACAGGAACTGGTCACAGAAGGACGGAGGGAGAAGTGATGGCTGGTAAGGAGGGTTACAGGTAATGGCTGGAGTACTCAGTAAAAGCAGGGATCTTGTCTCTCGTGCTTCTTTCTACAACCCTATGAATTGAACTGCTCCTGGCACACGGTATCATTTATATAGAGATGTTAAACAGTATCATTTATAGAGAGATATTAAATAGTATCATTTATAGAGAAAACAGAAGCAGATTGGGCTAGAAGGTTTGTATTAAGAAGCAAGAACCAAATCGGAAGACCTGGTAAGGGAGACTTTTTTTTTTCTTGTTTTGGTTTTTCGAGACTGGGTTTCTCTGTACTTTTGGGGCCTGTCCTGGAACTAGCTCTTGTAGACTAGGTAGGCCTCGAACTCACAGAGATCTGCCTACCTCTGCCTCCTGAGTGCTGGGATTAAAGGTGTATGTCACTACTGCTTGGCTTTTTTCTTTTTCTTTTTTCTTTTTTTTTTGGGGGGGGGCTTTATATATTCAGCCAAGGTCCTGGAATTTTAGCCTGTGAGAACTAAAAGTCACAAGCAGAAGACAATGCAGGCAGGTTAGTGTCAAGAGGGACATCTCATCAGGCCTGGAGTCAGGAGGCTTCTGGATTTCTCAAACATAAAACATAACTCTCAATTGACTCACTTTGTCATAACACATATTATCCAATGTGGCTACAGTTTCTGAACCTACAGGCAGTAGAAGTGGTGGGTTCAGGGCATGGATTCTGACACTTGTACCTCCATCATCCTCTCGGCAGCTGCCCCAATACAGGCCTTGTTCTCAGCAGAAGGCTGAAAGAGTCCAGATAGCCAGACAGCAATGACCATAAACAGAAGTCAGCTATTAGGTACCTCTATGCATGGCTTTTTCTTTTCTCTTTTAAACAATACCAAACATTACCAGGAACTTCCCAGCAGACACCCCATCCTATTGTGTCCATTGGTCATGAGATCATTACAAAACCAATCATTGTCAAGGGCATAAGATTACATACCTGGCTCTAAATAATAGATTTTTTTGTTTACATCAAGAGAGTCAGTGAATGGGAAAAGATCTTCATCAACTCCACATCTGACAGAGGTCTGACCTCCAAAATATACAAAGAACTTAAGAAATGGGTCATCAAAAGAACAAATAATCCAATTTTAAAAATGGGGTACAGTCCTAAACAGAAAACTCTCAACAGATAAATCTCAAGTTGCTGAAAGACACTTAAGGAAATGCTCAACATCCTTAGCCATCAGAGAAATGCAACTCAAAACAACTCTGAGATTCCATCTTACACCTGTAAGAATGGCCAAGATCAAAAACACTGATGACAACTTATGCTGGAGAGGATGTGGGGTAAATGGAACACTTCTGCATTGCTGGTGGGAGTGTAAACTGATACAGCCACTTTGGATATGAGTATGGCAATTTCTCAGAAAATTAGGAAACAAACTTCCTCAAGACCCAGTAATACCACTTTTGAGTATATACCCAAAGGAAGCCCAATCATACCACAAAGACATGTGCTCAACTATGTTTATAGTAGCATTGTTTGTCATAGCCAGAACCTGGAAACAACCTACATGCCCTTCGACCAAAGAATAGATAAGAAAAATGTGGTACATTTACACAATGCAGTACTATGCAGCAGAAAAAAATAACATCTTGAATTTTGCAGGCAAATGGATGGAGCTAGAAAACATCATTTTGAGTGAGGTAACCCAGATCCAGAAAGACAAAGATCGTATAAAGCAAAGAAAAACCAGCCTACAAGTCACAATCCTAGAGAACCTAGACAATAAAGAGGACACTAAGAAAGACATACATTGATCTAATCTACATGGGAAGTAGAAAAAGACAAGATCTCCTGAGTAAATTGGGAACATGGGGACCATGGGTGAGGGTAGAAGGGATGGAGAGAGGAAGGGAGTGGAGCAGAGAAAAATACATAGCTCAATAAAATCAATAAAAATAAATCTAAAAAAAGAGAGTCGGTAATGATATATTACTACTTGAAGCCCTTAAGAGGCCCGAGATCCAGACCAGAGGTGCTAGAAGCCTGACCAGTGATGGTAGAGGTTAGGAATGGAGGTGTGAAAACAGATTCCATGCTCGTTTAGAACATAATGTTACTAGAATTTGGAGTTGAGTGTGTGTGGTGGTTAACACTGTCAGCTTGACAGTATCTAGGGTCACCTATGAGACAAACATCTGGACATGTCTGTAAAGGCATTTAAGACTGGATCAGCTGGGGCGGGAATACATTTGAACGGAGGTGGTAACATTCCATGCACTGTATGCAAAGAGGAAGATAAGTAGAGCATCAGTGTTCATCTCTCTCTTCTTCCTGACTATAGATGTCACATGACCAGCTTCCTTACGCTTCTGCCACCAGGACTTACAGGTAGACTGTAACCCCTTAATCCTGCCAACTGTGGGCTCAAATAAGCACTTTCTCTTTAAGTTGCTTCTCAGCAACGGGGAGAATGAGCAATATAGTGTCAGAGAGGAGGAAAGCGAAGTGAGGAAGACTACCCTCTGATGTGGGATTCCCTTCTGGATGCAATGAATATGCTTTATTACCATTGGTTACTAAAGAAACTGTTTCAGCCAATGGCTTAGTAGAGTAAAGCCATGCAGGAAATCCAAACAGAGATAGAGAGAAAGAAGGCAGAGTCAGGGAGATGCTATGTAGTCAACAAAGGAGAAAGACACCCACCGGACCTTTACCAAAAAGCCACAGTCTCATACAGATAGATACACAGATTAAAAGAAATGGGTTAATTTAAATGTAAGAGTTAGCTAATAAGAAGCCTGAGATAATAGGCCAAGCAGTGTTGTAATTAATATGGTCTCTGTGTGATTATCTGGGTCTGAGCAGTCAGGAAACAAACAAGCAGTCTCTATGTACAGCCCTCCTTCTCATTTCTGGCTTGGAAGACTGGATACCAGGGGTCACTAAACAGAGTACACAGCAAGGGGGTGGGTTTGGAGAAAGCCGGTTGGGGCCGGCTCAGTTAAAGAGCCTACATTAGGACAAAGATACCAGGCAATCAGTGAGCATCTTCCTAAGTCAACCATCATCCTAGAGCGCTGCTTCACAGTCATGGGTCTCAGGTTTTAGTAGAAACATTTGTAAATCTTTGAGAGACTCAAAACTGGAAAATTTAACAGCATGTTTTTTTTTTTTAATAGTCTGGAGCCCAACAGACCTGTCCAACCTTCCCCCACTATTCCCTGAGGGCAATTCCATCTGCTGTGCCTGCTAAATTTTGGGGAAGAGGTAGAACAAGGAGATAGCCATCAAAGACTCACCAGCATCTATCAGGTGGTCCAGTCAGCTAGTGTGGAGCCATCCCTAGGGAGACGGTGCAATAAGACAGCATAGGAAGGCATCGCTGCACTGGCTGGGTGGAAAATCCTTGCAGGTAAGAGGAACAGAGTAAGTGGGGTAGAAAAAGGAGAGCTTGAAGTCTCAAGTGATCTCCCCAGGTTTAATTCAGCAGGAGTCTAAAGACCCAAGGATCCCAAGAGAAAGTGCTGGGGAGTTGGGCTGAGATGCTTCAGGGAGTCCCACTTCATGCCGGGGCAAAGGAAGGAGCCAGAGGGCAATGGGCTGAAGACAGGATGATGGGAAAGTGAATACATCATGAATAGACCACCTGCGTCCGAGGGAGAACAAGGCTAGATGAGAGTTAGAGGGGGTGTGAGGGGAGGGGATGCTGACATCACCCTTTCCAGAAGAAAAAAGTTGGCAGTGGCAGGGCTCTAGAGAAGTGCAACAGAGGCGACAAACAGAACCGAGGCCAAGGGACGGTGCGAGGAGACGCAGAGGGTTGTGATGCATCGTTTAGGCAAGCAAGAAATAGCCAGGTCCGCAAGGGTGTCACACGGGAAGGGACAGAGAAGCATGCTAAGAGATCTGATGGCTGTGACAATGGGACGGGAGAGCGGAGAGGCTAAAGGGGTTCAGCGTCCCTTTCTTTTTCCTTTTGAGATGAAGGCTAAAGTAAGAAAGGGAGTGTGGGCAGGTTACCACAGGTCCCCAGCTTAGAAGAAGAAAGGGTGTTGGGCAAAGCAAACCCTAGAGGCCAGCAAAGGGGAAGAACGGGCTGCAGTTTTGAGGTTCATGTTCCCCCTGGCACTGTTGTGAGTAGAGAGGGGAGGTGGCCACTGCCTCCCATGAAGGCTGGAGAGGGTCGGACAACTGTCCCAGGGCCTCCTCCAATGCACAGCCAAGCTTGAATACCCACTTTGGGTATTCCCTAAGCACAGCACACTCCAGACGCATCTGCCATGACTAAAATGGCCATCAGCACAAAGAATGCTATCTTGCAGAGCAAGTGGTTTCATGAAAGCTGGGGTGCGTGGTCCATTACTGGGGCACCTATCCCTGAGGAGAGAACGAGTGGGCTCTGCCACACACAACTGACACAGTGTCTCCTGTAGCCAAGGCCTCAAGCTTCCTTTAGGACATGTTTAACAAAGCAACTTTTGCAAATTACATTCACTCATTCATTCATTCATTCATTCACTCATTTGTTCGTTCGTTAGTGTATGCTTGTTTGTATGTATGGCCTTCTCCATTTTCCCACCCGTATTTTAATGAACTTCCTGATCCAATAATTACCTGATTACCTCTTCTATGTCTTATTTATTTTATGATAAACTAATTATGAAGCAAAAGAAACAGGAAAAATTTTAACGTGGGGAAAGTGTGGACAAAATGTACTCTCTCAACACTAAGTGCTGCCGCAGTAACTAAAATTCCCAGGTCTCCAAAGTTCCCCAGATTTTAAGAATAATAGAAACCTGGGTATAGTCCTTGCCCTAGAAAAATCAATAACCTTTCATGGCTTCCAAACACGGGGACAGCAGGGGAGAACCCAGGCAGACGAGGTAGGCGTGCGGGCATTCTCTCACCTGCTTTGAATTACATGATTCAATCCAGCACACATCTCCCCAGAGGGGATGTGGGATCTTCTTTAAAGAAAATGCTAAACACCCATCTGTCAGAAACAATATTGGTGTACTGAGGTGTAGAGATGGAGAACGGAACAGACCCTCCCTTGAGGCTGCTGCCTGTGAGGACTGGTCCTGTCTCTGCCAGCTGCGTGTACTCATTACCCTGATCAAGGGCACACTGCACAGCAGACAAAGCCACCCACGCAGGGGACGTGGCAGTCATGTCCTCATGAAGCTCACGCTCTTCTGGCAGAGCCATTCGTAAGCATAATGGGGCGGGGTTCTAAGCAGAGACTGCAGTTGGGGTACAGGGCTACGTCAAGCTCTGGTTGAAAGGACAAGCCTTTCGTGTCCCCAGCCTTGCATCCTGTCGTACCCTGCTTCCCTGCCTCGCAGACACATGTCACTCTACGAAATCACATCTGTGAGTTTGTCCGTGCATCCATCGCATATGCTGCCAGACAAGGAGCTCTCTGAAGACGAAGGTGGCCTGTCAGTCATGACAGATGCTCAGCGTCTAGAAAATGTGTGGCACGGGGTGGGAGCATGCTTCATGGTCATCATGACTAGGAGGTGGTGGTGCACATCTTTAATCCCAGCACTTGGGAGGCAGAGGCACGTGGATCTCTGTGAGTTCAAGGCCAGCCTGGTCTACAGAGAGAAACCCTGTCTCGTGGCAGGGGAAAAAATTATAGCATGCATGGTTGGCACTTTTATGCTTTATCTAGTTAAGCATGTACATGTACCATGTCCAACCACTGAACCTCGGATAACATACATTACTTCATTTATGCCTCACAAAAACTCTTAGGGTGGGGAGTATGATGATAGACTTTGATTGTCAATTTGAAAAAAATAAGAAACTCTTGGGTCAAATAAGGCATTTTGTACACTGTATGAAAACAAGCATTCATGAATGAGGAAGAGTAACAGATGGGGCATTTAGATCTTTAAAACCCAGTACAATTCCATAAAATGAACATGTAAATGTTGAGATGACGACATTAAAGACCAGAGCAGAATGGGAAAGGAAAGAAGGAAGGAGGGAGAAAGGGAGGGAGAGGAAAAAGGAAGGAATGAAGAAAGGGAAGGAGGGAGGGAGGGAGGAAAGAAGGAAGGAAGGAAGGAAGGAAGGAAGGAAGGAAGGAAGGAAGGAAGGAAGGAAAGAAGGAAGGAAAGAAAGAACGAACATTTATGTATGGCTGGGGCAATATCTCCTAATGTAAAGTACTTGCCTACCATGTTTGTAGGCCAGGGTTCTATCCACAACACTGCATATACTAAACATGAGGATACACACAATGTAATCCCAGTACTTAGGGGTGGAGCCCTGTGACTCACGAGTTCAAGCTCCCCCTTGATTTCATAGCCAGTTCAAGGCCAGCCTGGGCTACAGGCGTCTGGCAGAAAGAAAGAGAGAAGTGGGGAGGGCAGCGAGGGACAGGAAAAGATAGGGATGGGGAGGAGAGGAAGGAAGGAAGGAAGGAAGGAAGGAAGGAAGGAATTAGGGAGGGAGGGAGGGAGGGAGGGAGGGAGGGAGGGAGGGAAGGAAGGAAGGAAGGAAGGAGGGAAGAAAGGAAGGAAGGAAGACCAAGGAGATGAAAAAAATCTCTAGGTACATCTATGACAGCATTTCTGGGGCAATTAGATAATCACAGCTCTACCCTAATCAATAGATTGATTTCCTTGATGAATTTAAATACATATGACTGAGAGGTGGGAAGGGGGACTACCCGGAGGAAGCTGATTATCATGCTATGTTCTTCAGCTGGATCTCACCCTGCTCCCCGCCTGTCGTCTGTCCATCAAGGAGTGAAGAACAGTTTCTGCCTGCCACATGCTCCTGCTGCCCAAGAGCATGAGGTCAAGTAACCATGGCCAGAATGCTCTGAAACTAGGAACCAAAAGAAATTTTCCCTCCAATCAGGAATCTGACCACAGCGGTGCAACCTATCTAAAACAGGGAGGTACCACCATGTCCTCCCATTTTACATATAGTAAACTAAAGATGACTCAATTAACTCTTGATAGAACAGGGAAACGAGGAGCTGGACAGATGGTTCAGCAGTTAAAAACACTGGCTGCTCTTCCAGAAAACCTGGGTTCAATTCCCAACAACCACTTGGCAGTTCATAACTATCTGTAACTCCAGTTCTTGGGGATCAGATATCCTTGCACAGACATATATGCAGGCAAAACCACAGTGTACATCAAAAAAATAATAATAAATCTTAAAAAAAAAAAAAACAGGAAAATGAGGCCAGCTCCTATCCTTGAACCAAAACACTAAAACATCTCTCTGCTCTTGCTGAGCTTATCGTGGCTAAGTATCATGCACACATGAGAACCTCAACAGTCACTGGATTGAATACAATCTGTGCAGAAGAAGAAGCACATGGGAAAGGATGTAGCCTAGAATGTGGAGAAAAGGCTAGAAGGGGCTTCATTCTGGTTGGTATGGAAGTACCCAGGCTTCCTCCCAAGCCTCAGCCCAGCGGGTCTACTCATGTTCTCTGGGAGTTACTGATAATCATCCGCCAGATCTACTCTGCTCTTCTTGGGGAACTGAGAGGGTGGTGATTCCTCCAGAGCCCACATTTCCCAGACTCCTTTGCAGTGAGGGTGCCCAACTGTGGGAGAAAATAGTGCATGAAAATTTTCTATCACTTTCTTAAGAAGAAATGACTCCCCGGGACAGCCTCTTCTCTTACTCCTATTTTCTGAGTGATCATGAAAATGTGATGTCTGCCAGCTCTGACCACACAGATGAGCACAAAACCTAGGGGAAAGTGAACGACCAGATGGATGGGATTCCAGCCCCACAGTGACTCTGCAGATGGACGTGCCTCCCAGGCTGGGGTCATCTGCCGTGGTGAAAAGAAAATACAGAGCCAACAGGCTAGCAGCAGACAGTCAATTAGGTCATCTACCACAGAAACCCCTGTGAGGGCAGTTTTGACGAAGATGACAGCCTCCAAAACATGAGGTGTGATCAAATTCTAGATGTAGTTTCCATATATAATTCAGTAGATTTCTTCATAAATCCTTAGGGTATAAAGCAAAAACAAAACAAAAATAAAAAACAAAAAAAAACTGTCAAGGAGACCAACCAACATTTTTAGCCTGAGTACCTGGCAGGATGGAGTAGCCACGAGCTGAGGTAAAAGAAACCTTGGGGCTAAGTCTGCCTTGGAAAAAGATCAGAAGTGAAATCCTGGAGGTGGAGCCAGATGTGGAGGTGCATGCCTGTGATCTCAGCGTTTGGGAGGTGGAGATGGGATGGCCACAAGCTGGAAGTCAGCCTGATCTAGGCAGCAAGATCTAGACCAGTGTGGACTCCACAATGAGGTCATCTCAAAGAGCAAAAAGCTGGGCTGGGGAGATGGGTCGGTTCATAAAGTGCTGGCTGTTCCAGCATAGTGACCTGTTCCATGCCCAGAAACACTCACTTTCAAAAGCCAGACATGGAGACACGCATTTGTAAGCCCACTACTAGAGTAGGCAGACACAGGAGAATCCCTGGGACTCACCGAACAACCAGCCTAGCCTACTTGGCAGAGTTCTAGACCAGTATGAGACCATGTCTCAAAAGTGGAGTACATCCAAACCTTCACATGTATGTGAGCGGTCATGCACAAGCACACATGCACAAACATACCTGCGCATCCCAACAAACAGATAAGAGCAGAAGTTAAAGGTTAAGGCTGCATGGGTTTGAAGTATTTGTTGGTTTGCTTGTAGACAGTTTCACTGTGTAGCTTTGGTTGGACTGGTCTCATTACACTAGCATGAGTATACAGCTCTGTGCTATATAGATCAGGATGGCCTAAAATTGTAGCAATCTTTGTACCTCTGTCTCCCAAGTGCTGAGATTCCAGGCATTCATCACCATACCCAGCAATACAACCTAGACCTGAAGCCTGACTCTGGCACTTCCAAGACTCTGCTCAAGTGATGTGGAGCCTCCTTGAGTTTGTGTTCTCACCTGTAAAGCAAAGGCTGCCTCACAGAGTTGATGGTCAGATGAAACACAAGAATTTCAGACTCTTACAATGTTTGAATTTTCCAAAGGGCCCAGAACATTTAAGACCAGGAAAAGAAATCGTAGCCCATCACCACGTCTGTTGATCCCATCTCAAATCTCACTGGATCCCCTCAAGATTTTCAAAGTGGAGACATGGTTCTCGGCTGCAGCCCCAGCCCTTTGGGGAGGAACCACACATCTGGAGGACCATGCTCAGAATTCCTAATAATGAACACACTTCAGAGCACTGTATAATCAAGGGGAAAATTAAGAATCATGTAAAACAGGCCCCAATTCTGTCTCCTCTTCCAAATTTGATATCAGCATCCAAGGCAGGCACTGGGGTTTGGACCACAAGTAGCTTAAATCCCATCCTCTCCCTTCACAGGTTCAGCTAACCCCTCAAGCCAAATAATCTTAAGCTAACCACACTCCCTAATTCTCCCACCACCCCAAACCAATGCAATCAGTTCCTAGATTATAAACTGTTGATTGTAGTTGGCTATTGTCAACCAGCTCCCAAATAAAGCCACAGAGACTTATTATTAATTATGAACGCTTGGCCTTAGGGTTAGGCTCATCCCACTAGCTTTTTTAACTTAATTTAACCTGTTTCTATTCATCTATGTTTTGCCTCCCAGCTTTTTACCTTTCTGTGTGTTCTACTTTGCCGTTTCTTCCAAGTCTAGCTGGCAAGCTGGAGTCTCCCTGCCATCTCCTTTTCCTTCTTCCTTTTCCTCTCCCCAGCCTAAATTCCTCCTCCTATTTATTCTCCCTGTCCAGAAGTTCCACCTATATCTCCTCACTTGCTATTGGCTGTTCAGCTTTTTATTAGACCAATCAAGTGCCTTAGGCAGTCAAGGTAACATAGCAACACATCCTTACATAATTAAACAAATGCAACACATGTTTACATAGTTAAATGTTCTGCAACATAAACAAATACAACATGTCTTTACATAGGTAAGCAAATGTAACACATCTTTGCAAATACTCCTCAATGGTTCAGCTTTAGAGACTGACAGATACAAAACAAAGGTAAGTTGGAGCTATTCAAACCCATAAAATAGACATCAAAGTGGTTATAAAGTCCTAGCTCTCAACATGGGGTACAGTTAATGAAGAAAAACAGAAAGGGATAGTTCTGAGCAATGTTTTGGGGTATACTTCCCAGGTTCAGCTTTTCTCTTTTAAGAAATGAAAGTAATGTATGACAAGAACTTTAAATCTTTGAAAAAAGAAATTGAAGAAGACACCAGAAATGGAAAGATCTTCCATGCTCTTGGGTAGGTAGAATTAACATAGTAAAAATGGCAGTCTTACCAAAAAGCAATCTACAGATTCAATGCAAAGCCCATCAAAACCCCAGCAAAATTCTTCACAGACTTTGAAAGAATGGTACTCAACTTCATTTGAAAAAGCAAAAAATCCAGAATAGCCAAAACAATCCTGTACAATAAAAGAATTTCTAGAGGTATCATAATCCCTGACTTCAAACTCTACTACAGAGCTACAGTACTGAAAACAGCCTGGTACTACCATAAAAACAGACAGGAGGACCGATGGATCCAAACTGAAGACCCAGATATTAATCCACACACCTTCGAACACCTGATTTTTGACAAAGAAGCAAAAAATATCAAATGAAAAAAAGCATATTTAACAAACTGAATATCAACATGTAGAAGAAAGAAAATAGATCCATGTCTATCACCATGCACCAAACTCAAGTCCAAATGGATCAAAGACCTCAACATAAAGCCAGCCACACTGAACCTTATAGAAGAGAAAGTGGAAAGTACACTTGAATGCATTGGCACAGGAGACTACTACCTAAATATAACCCCAGTATCACAAACACTGAGAGAAACAATTAATAAATGGGACCTCCTGAAACTGAAAAGCTTCTGTAAAGCAAAGGACACGGTCAACAAGACAAAACAACAGCCTACAGAATGGGAAAAGATCTTCACTAACCCCACATCAGACAGAGGTCTGATCTATAAAATATACAAAGAATTCAAGAAATTGGTCATCAAAAGAACAAATAATCCAATTTTAAAAATGGGGTACAAACATAAACAGAAAACTCTCAACAGACAAATCTCAAGTTGCTGAAAGACACTTAAGGAAATGTTCAACATCCTTAGTCATCAGAGAAATGCAACTCAAAACAACTCTGAGATTCCATCTTACACCTGTAAGAATGGCCAAGATCAAAATCACTGATGACAACTTATGCTGGAGAGGTTGTGGGGAAAAGGGAACACTCCTGCATTGCTGGTGGGAGTGCAAGCTGGTACAGCCCCTTTGGATGTCAGTGTGGTGATTTCTCAGAAAATTAGGAAACAACCTTCAAGACCCAGTGATACCACTTTTGGGTTTATATCCAAAGGATGCTCACCCATGCCACAAGGACATGAACTCAACTATGTTCATAGCAGCATTGTTTGCCATAGCCAGAACCTGCAGACAATCTAAGTGCCCCTCGACCAAAGAATGGATAAGGAAAATGTGGTACATTTACAAAATGGAGTACTAAACAGCTGGAAAAAAATGACATCTTGAATTTTGCAGGCAAACGGATGGATCTAGAAAACATCATATTGAGTGAGGAAACCCAGACCCAGAAAGACAAACATCATATGTACTCACTCAGAAGTGATTTCTAAACATAAAGCAAAGAAAAACAGCCTACAAATCACAATCCCAGAGAACCTAGACAACAATGAGGACTTTAAGAGGGACATACATTGACCTAATCTACATGGGAAATAGAAAAAGGCAAGATTTCCTGAATAAATTGGGAGCATGGGGACCTTGAGAGAGGGCTGAAGGGGAGGGGAGATGCAGGGAGGGGAGCAGAGAAAAATGTAGAACTCAACAAAAATTAATAATATATATACATACAAATATATACATATATGTATATATATATATGACTTTTCATGCTTTGTTCTTTACAAGTAAAACTGTGGGGTTGAGGGTTGATACTTTAAAAAGAAAGAAAGAAAGCCACAGAGAAAAATGAGTCAATAAAACAAGAGAGATGAAGGGCCACAGTCAGGAAGGAAGACAAATCCTATTTGCAGACAGCATGCTCATATACTTAACAGAACCTAG
Organism: Microtus pennsylvanicus; assembly: GCF_037038515.1. Classification (NCBI taxonomy): domain Eukaryota; kingdom Metazoa; phylum Chordata; class Mammalia; order Rodentia; family Cricetidae; genus Microtus; species Microtus pennsylvanicus. The sequence continues at coordinate 44,021,341 of NC_134582.1, forward strand.
ATGATGTCACTAAAACCCTCACAACCCAGTAAGTGCTTTCAACAAGGGAGCAGGATACAAAATTGTAGGGGGAGGCTGCTTGTTCATTCCCGGCTGCCCAGAACTGAAATAACCACTCAGAAACTATGTTATTTGTAATACTGTTTGGCCAATAGCTTAAGGATATTTTTAGCTAGCCCTTATATCTTAAATTAACCCATCTCCATTAATATGTGCATCACTACGTGGCTGTGGCTTACCCAGTAAAGTTCTGTCTGGCATCCAGCGTCTGTCTCTGGCAGGACTACATGGCTTCTCCCTCACTCCACCTACTCTCCATACATATATATCTTCCAGTTTGTCTATATTCTGTTAAGCCATTGGCCAAAAGCAGCCTCTTTATTAACCAATAAAAGCAACACATATACAGAAGGACTTCCCACATTCCAAAATCAGTACCTTCTTCTACACCAATAAGGACGTGGACAAGAACAAATTAAAGAAGGGATCCCATCCACGTAGCTTCATAAAGATAAAACGCCTAGGAATACAACTAAGCAAGGAGGTTAAAGACCTCTGCTGTGAGACCTTTAAGACATTGAAAGAAATTAAAGGTAACACTGAAAGATAGAAAGGCCTCCCGTGCTCATGAAGTGGCAAAATTAAAGCTGCAAAGAATAGCTATATTGTCTCAGGTGACCTGCAGCTTCAAACACAATCCCCATCCAAAGTCTACTGACATTCTTCATAGAATGTCATAAGAAAGAGAAAAAAAAAAAACCACTAAAACTCACACAGAGGCACAAAAGACCCCAAAGAGCCAAAGTAATGCTAAGTAGAAAGATCTGCTAGAGGCATCACAGAGCCTGACCTCAGAGGACACCACAGAGCCACAGTCTCTGAAACTGCATGGGGTAGCACAGAAAGACCTGCAGAGCAATGGGACAAAACAGAGGATCCAGAAATAACCGGATCACAGGGCTCCAAAGTATCAAACTATACACTGGAAGAGACAACCTCTTCAGGCAATGAGCCCGGGAAACCTGGATAGTCACATGTGGAGTGAAACCAGACCTACAGCTCTCATCCTGCATAAACACAAAATGGGTCAAAGATACTTCTTAATGTGTCTGGGTGTGGTGGCACATGTCTTTAATCCTAGCATTCGGGTGGCAGAAGCAGGAAGAATTCTAGGAGTTGGAAGACAACAGTTCTACAAGTAAGTTTCAAGACAGCCAGGAATACACAGAGCCAGTCTCTCCAGTCTGTCTGTCTGTCTGTCTGTCTGTCTGTCTGTCTGTCTGTCTCTCTCTCTCTCTCTCTCTCTCTCTCTCTCTCTCTCTCTCTCTCTCTCTCTGTGTGTGTGTGTGTGTGTGTGTGTGTGTGTGTGTGTGTGTGTATGTGTAAGAGTTTTTGTGTATCATGTGCATGCGGGGGTCTCAGAGGCCAGAAGAGGGTGCTGAGTCACCATGGCTGTTCTGGGGACCAAGCCCTGGTCTTCTGCAAGAGCAGCAAATGGTCTTTACTGCTGAGCCATCTCTCCAGCACCAGGTCAAAGACCTTTATGTAAGTCCTGAAACTTTGAAACTGCTAGAGGACAGTTTAAGAAATAACTGGGAACAAGCTGGGTGATGGTGGTGCACACCTTTAATCCCAGCGCTGGAGAGGCAGAGGCAGGCGGGTCTCTGGGAGTTTGAGGCCAGGCTGGTCTACAAGAGCTAGTTCCAGGACAGGCTTCCCCCGCCCCCACGTACACAAAAAGGGGGGGGGGAGGTAGGAAGGAGAAAGAAGGAGGAAGAAAGGAAGGAAGGAAAGAAGGAAGGAAGGAAGGAAGGAAGGAAGGAAGGAAGGAAGGAAGGAAGGAAGGAAGGAAGGAAGAAAGGAAGGAAGGAAGGAAGGAAATAACAGGTAACAGACTTTCTGCCAAATGATCCAAGAGCACAGAAAATAATGCTGAGAACTGACCATAGGGTTCCATGAGATTAAAACACTCTGCACAGCAAAGGAAGCCATGGGCAGAGTGAAAGCTTCACCGTGAGACAATGTGAACACAAACACAGCTCACACCGCTCTCGCCACAAAGGGAAAAGGGACAGTTTATTTGAGAGCCATATATGAGCAGCCACGGCTCAGGAACACTGATTCAGGTCATACCAAATACTGTGTTCCAATCTGGTCGTGGTTTCATGAAGTTTTTATAGAAACAGAACATTAAAAAAAAACATAAATTAAGGCAGTTTGCGAATGCATGGGTGGACACAGGGAGATGAGTAAGGCTGAAGTGGAGACACCTCTGTCATACACTCAGATCCTGGCTGATGCTCGGGGTGGATTTGTATATCCCAAAGGATTTACCTCACAGTCATGAGGATGTTGAGTCACGCGCAGAGGTGTTCAGTAAATGGCAATTGAGGGAGCTAAAGATAGCCCAAGATAATTTGGCTTCCAAAATCCAGCTCTCCGCAATCATGGTTTTAGTCTATCAATAGCCTTGTAGAGTTGGCACCAGTCTCCCCCCCAACCCCCGCACTGAACTTCAGCTCACAACACATAATTAACATCTAAAATATATCAAGAGCTGGAAAAAATTAAATAACAAAACCCAATCTAATGGTCTGGGGCACTCACTAGAAGGTTCTCGAAAGGAGAAACGCAAGTGGCCATCGGGGCCATGCCATGTGAAACTGCTTTAAGATTCCCTCTCAGCCCTGTGACAGGGGCTATTGTCACAAACACAAAGGACAGCTGCTGGATGTGGTCACTCAGGCCCTTAATCTCTGGAGGCGGAGGCAGAAGGAACACAGAATGGTCAGCCTAAGTGACATTGGAAATTTCAGGCCAGCCAGGGCTATGCCGTGAGACCCTACCACAAACAAAATACAAAACCCAGACAACAAATGCGGCTGAGGGAAGAGGAACTCTTACACAAAACGGACAGGTCAGATTGTGAACTGCCACGGTCACTACAGAAGTCAGTATGGAGTGCCATTAAAATTAAATTAAATTAAAAACCACACAAAACCAAACAAACAAACCCCAAAATTATTTGATCCAGTTATGCCATTCCCCAAAGACCCCCAAGTCATCACTAGCACATCCATGTTTGCTGATGCATGAGTCACAACAGCTAAGAAATGAAACCAGCCTAGACATCCACCAATGAATGGATAAAGAAAATGCAGTCTAGAGAAACAGCGTGGTATCTACTTGGCACGCGCGTGCACAGGGACATGAAAGGAGGACATCAGGGGTCCACTTCCATCACTTTCTCGTATTTCCTTGTGATAGGGTCTCCCACGGAATCTGAGCTTGCGGATTTTGGGCTAGGGTCACAGTCAACAATTCCCAGGAAGCCTCCAAGCTTCACCTGCCTCCCTGAGCACCGGAGCTGCAAATAACTGCACCTAGCATTATATAGGGAATCCGACGTCAGGTCCCAAGCTTTGCACAGCAAATGCTGTTACACACTGAGCCATCTCCCATCCCTTCTATTCAGAGTGTTATGCACTGAGCCATCTCCCATCCCTTCTATTCAGAGTGTTATGCACTGAGCCATCTCCCATCCCTTCTATTCAGAATGTACTATCCCGCACAGATAGATATCTATTAATACTGATGAAATGTGAAACTGGATAAGATGCTAAGAACCAAAAGAAGTAACAGGCAGGCAACCAGGGTCTTTTCTGTACAAGGCACTATTTCAATGACCTGAGGAGATACTAGGATAGAGTACAAGCAATTCACAAGTCCTATCTGGGGAGATACTGTTTCCTTGTAGATGCGATCTTGCCCTATCCTCAGCAAGGCTAGTTTGTGCTTCTCAGGAAAGTGATGAAAAAAATAGGGAGAAAATTTTCTTCAGAGTTTACACCCTGTTGGGAATGAAAAGACTCTGGTAATTAACGCTCTGGGTAAATACACCAAGGAGAACACAGCTACCTGATACGGCATTAGACAAAAGTCACATACACACACCAGTTGCGTCCCGCACCCTACCTCCCCCACACCCTCTAGCACACCCCAGAGGCTTTGAATAGGATGAGCTCCAGGGAGAGGGAAGCAGCAGGGAAGATTCTAGGCTTTCAGTGCCTTGAGTAGGCCAGGAGAGCCCCAGGAGTCTAAAGGAGAGAAGCAGCTCTACAGGAAAATGTGGACCAAGGCAGTGGTGGCCCACAGGTCCTGTAGACAGAGACTGGACTGGGTGATGTCCATTCTAGAAGATGCCATCTGAGAGATGTTCTCCGGGGACTCAATATACTAAGGGGCTGTGGAGATGAGAGTACTAGATCGTGTAGCAGGGCTTTAAGACAGGTGGAAAAATCTGGCTACCACAGGTAGGTAACGGGATCTCGAAAGATAACTCCGTGATAGGAGATGAACGAACCGTGCCTTCAGGACACACAGCAAGCAAAGAGGAGCTGGAGGAAAGAGAAGAAATGAATGAGAGGGCGGCAACCCAGACACAGGAAAGACTGAAAAGGTAGCAGGGGTCACGGGGAGTGAGAGGAATGCTACACACAGATGGTAGCATACTCCTATAGTACCAGCACTCAAGACGCTGAGGCAGGAGGATGGCAAGTTTGAGGCCAATCTGTGCAATACAGAAAGCTCTTATTTCAAACTCTCTGCCAAAAAAAAAAAAGGAAAAAGAAATTATACATGTGAATATTACCTCAATAAAAAATAATAAATGCCCTCTGAAATGTATATTAATCAATAGAAATTCTTTTGTAAATGCAGATTCTGAGCCATTAAGTGCTTGCTGCTTCATCTAGAGGACCAGATCCCAGCAGCCATGCCAGAGTTTCCAAAAGTCTGTAACTCCAGCTTTGGGGGATCTGATACCTTTTTCTGGTCTCCATGGGCATCTGCACACATAAGCACACGCCCATACACAGAAACACACATATGCATAATCAAGAATAAAATAAAATTGTTTTGAAACTGCAGATTCTGATTCAGGCAGTCTGGGCAGGGCACGGGATTCCAACAAAGCCTTCAGAGGTGATGATGAGGACAACGACGGTGATGGTGGTAATGATGATGACGGTGGTGGTGGTGATGGTCAGGCAACCACAATCGAAAGCAGCTAATGACTAGAGCCGTGCCTCCCAGGAATACATGCGCGTATCTAGTAAAATATACAAAGATTTTGTATAATGTATGCCTGTGGGAAGCAGCAAGCTACTAGTTAGGAAAAATTCCAGGTTAGGAGAGGTATTGTGGTTGCTCCCTCGCCTTAAAGCACGGTGCTGTGCTGAGGTCATTTACTCCTCGGACAACTTGACAGGGAGGTATGTGTGTTCTCCCCCACTGTCCCAGAGAGGACACTGTGGCTCAGAGAGGTGGGCCATTTGTGGCCAGTGAGCAGCTCTGGCCAGTGTGCAGCAGGCTGGGGTATCTGCGTTCTGATTGCTCAGTGCTGCCTCTGCTACCATTTTTCCCCCTCCCAGAGCTCAGCACAACATCTTTGCCAGTAGTATGGGAATTCGAATTCACTCAATTCTGTTTTATAGATCTGGACGTGCACACCCATTTCCAAGAGGGCAAACTGAGGTTTATCAGAACTACATAGTCTGGATTCAATGTTCACATCTCCCTAACTCCAGATTCAAGCCCATCTGCCCTAATGCTCACTGAGGAGGCATTGCTAACACAGACTTTGTCCCAAGGCTGAGTAACTTCACACCATTTGCGGCACACATGCCCCACCCCCGCCCCGCAACTCTGCTCTCGGTCTGGCGGACACATGCTAGAGTTTAAAACCAATCCAGAGTTTAACCTGTAATCTTGGTGTCAATTGGTGGCTAATAGCTGTCGTGTAATTGTAAGAAGTGCATCAGACCACGGGCAGGTGTAGGCAAGCCACAAGAAGCATGTGCTATACATCCTGGTCTTCTGGAACTGTCCACCCCTAGATCATATATGAAATTGTATGCAGAATGCCACAGAGCCTTCTTAAGACCAACCTTTGTTTCAGATGTCACAGCAAGGAAGATGCTATAAATAACTCACGGCAGCTAATCAATCGTTTTGCTTTGTTTTGTAGCCAAGACCTGCTCATATGGCACTAAACCAGTGCCTAAAATACTGTTATTTTGCAAGGAGAGCATTACAGAAACAAGGGATTACATGTAAGACAAATGGCGCTCCAGATTCCAGCCTCCATCCCCTTTCATGCTAAACGTGGTATTTTAAATTATGACTACTTTTCTCTTCCACCAGAGGCCAGGTTCTCTGACCCCCCTTTCTTGTCAATCCCTACCGCTCTCTCCTCCTCCTCCTTCCTGGTTTCCTGGGTAATTTCTATGCATGCTTTGGCCTGCACCCCTCTCTTTCCTGCCTAGCACATGACGGGTAGAGCAAGATTCTCCTGTCTCCTCCAATGGAGACTCCAGGCCTTAACAAAGCCTGCCCATCTCACACAGGAGCTCACTGGGCAGCACTCCAAAGAGGAGCTACAAGGCATCGACAAGGGATGGGTGGGACCCAGAAAGATCTCGAGCTCTGCTGTATGTCTGCTACCCTCTCCAGGAGACCGGTGAGGAAGTGCAGCGATGTGAAGTCACGCTTTATGACGGGGTGGGTTCAGCCCTCAGATTGGAGCAGAACTCTAACACCAGTGCTGGGTTGGGACTTCCCTGGGGTGGGGAGAGTGGGGGAGCAATGAACCATCTCCAATCAAGGACAGAAAAGGGGGGGAAGGAAGGAAGGAAGGAAGGAAGGAAGGGAGGGAGGGAGGGAGGGAGGGAGGGAGGGAGGGAGGGAGGGAGGGAGGGAGGGAGGGAGGGAGGAAGGAAAGAAGGAAGGAAGGAAGGAAGGGCGGGCTCCCATATAAATGTCAGTCAGTAAGTAATGTCCAGATCTCAGCTCAAATGGCTCCTCAGCCTACTGGGATGTTACCCTGACACACCAAGGATGACCGTTTACTTCTTTTAACCTCCCACACACAAGACCAAAATGTCTGGAGAGAACAGGAGAGAGAAGGTCCTCTAAGGTAATTGGGATCCTGATGCAATAGGGATCCTGGCTCTGGCCCCATACATGGAGACAGAGAGGTCCATCCAAGGCTTTGAGGGCCTTACAATGACTTGAAATCTGCACAGGCCCCCCTTCATCATCCACACACGACACGTCGGGTGACCGCCCTGAGGAGCAGCTGCATTCCTTACTTCCGTGTCTAGGAGGTCCCTGGGGGAGACAAAGGAGTTGAGCCATCCCAACTCAACCCCTTGGACAACACAAGCCTCTGTGTCTCTCAAGTTTAAAACTCTTTGTTTATTCTTTCATAGCTTTATTAGGGCTTCGCTGAAACACGAAACTATATATATTTACAGAGTCCCGGGTGATGATTTGATGTACGCACACGCTCGGTGAGACGAGGACCACGTTTGAGTCAGTGAACACAGCCATTACCCAACATGCTTTGCTCTCAGGGTAAGAATGCTCAGGGTCCATTCGCTCACCTTCGTCATAACAACACTGTCCAGTGCCGTCATACCCCACTGCGCATTACACATGTGAATCAGTCACCCAGAGCTGGGTGTGCCCACACTTGAACCACATCTCCCCAGCTCTCAGCCCCACTCAGAAACCCCAACAACTGCATTCTACTATTTCTCCTTTAATAAGGTCTCATGTAGCCCAGGCTGGCCTCAGACCTGATATCTTGAACCCCTGATGCTCCTGTCTCTACCTCCCTACTATTGAGACTGTAGGCTTCCACCAGCATGCCTGGCTTGTGCGCCGCTGGGACTAAGACTCTGAATTTTCTCTAAGCCTTGAGTTTTGATTCCAGCTTTGCCCAAAGAACCTGAAGAAAAGTCGGCCTTCCTCTGCCTTCCTCCTTCCAGGGTATTTCAGGCAAGTGAAACCAGGTGGCCTGCCTTCGAGCCCGAGAGCACTGAAGCCCCCTCCCTGCTTCCCCCCACAGCTGCTGCCTTTGTCTATCAAAATAAATTCCAAATCCTGTGTCACATCAAGACAGACTCACATATCAGCACATGTGGGGTGAGGCTGAAGGACAGACAGCAGGGGCACAGCCACCTCAGAGGCAACAGAGGGCTGAGGCACCAGCGGTTGTTTTCACGGAAGGACATGACCCCAGAGTCCCTGACATGCCACTCAAACCAAAACTCCACGGCACCTCTCTCCTTCCCTGCCTACCTCACTGTGACAGTTCCCCCCAGGGAAAGACTGCCTCTGCCCAACCACCTTCTAGTCACCCCCTCACGTTCCTGCCTCCAAAGAACACTTTGGTAGTTGCCACGGTGTTCGACGGAACGAAATGCTGCATACAGAATGTTTAAAAATAGTAACCAAAACCGAAATGTGTACCTTGAACAAATCATCCCAACAGATGGGACTTAGAGCATTTATTATCCTTCTCTGGTCTGGGACTTTTCAAGCACTCTGCTTGCAGCGGGCCAGGCCTGGAGAGTTTGATGGTGCCTCTCTGACCAATCACATAGTAATGAAAAGACCTCGGTGGCTGGAGGCAGTAGCTTTGCGTATGGATTTTAATTACTGGGCCCTAGTTTTGCCAAGAAAACACAAAAGGCTTTTCTGGCTGGATGCTGAGGTGCAGAGGGAACACATGGGCCGGGAGGGTAGGAGTATAACCCAGAGCAGGAAGCCCAGCAGACACCCCCCTCCACCCCCAGCTCCCCCCACCTCTGCAATCTCCCGCGAGGCCTGTGTACCAGCCTCATCCTAAGCCCTTCGTTCAATGTCTCAGGAACAAAGGACATTCTTAATAGACAAGGCACAGCCGTCCTGGACTGCACATATCCCTGGGCTGTCTCCGAATTGGCCATTTTTTTACCCCTGTGGCCTTCCCTTGATTTGAGACCAAAGCCCTTGTTGTCTCTTCCCTTACTCATAGGTCTCACCGATCCTGGGGTGGGGGACCTATAATTAACTTTTGGCTACCCAGAACTTATTCTTCTGTCTCTTTCCTAGTTGAGCCATCCTTGCCAGTATGCAAAGCTGAGGCAGGAGTATGCCTCAAAGCAGGAAGATGTGACTGAACTGTGACCAACCTGCCCAATTAACCCCTCCTGCCCTGGTGTTTGTCTCAAGGATGGGTACTCGATCCAAGTCTGGCACCTGAACGAGGGGGCCAGTCCACACTTTTTGGGATGGGTCCGCCAGCCGCATGGCACATTGGGCACCGACTCTCCCACCCACGGCTTTTGCTGGCCTTCAGACAGCAGGCTGCTGCTCAGTGCTCCCCGGCTGAAAACCTCAGTCAACACAAGTCAGCACTACCCACTGCACATTTGGGGAGACACGTTATCTCTCCGAGTCAGGGTGAAAAGTATCGTTCACAGTTGTCATGGAGAGGAAGAGATCTGAAAAGAGGCATCCCAGGGGAGACAGAACTGAGGAGAGAAAGAAGGAAGCTACCAGAGTGGGCAGTTGTCCTGGTGAACAAGGCCATTCCGGAAAGAATCCACTCAGGACGTTTTTAAGGACTATAAAGTTAATAAGTTATTTTTGTGTTTGCATTGGCTCCAGTTGGGCTTCCTATCAATTTACAAATAAAGTCATCCTGTCTGGCAAAAATAAGATTGGAGACAAGAGTTAAAATTGCACAGCCCTACAAGGACCACACTCGAGACAGCCTCCGAGGGGGCCCAGAGATCGCGACCCGAGCCAAACAACGCAGAACTGGAAGAGCTGCTGGAGACAAAGCATCGGCCCCACCACCTTCGCCAGCTGGTCACGCACAGGTGTGCACAGACGTCCCACAGCATCCAAGTGACAAGTTCATCTTCTCGTTCGCTGTCTCATGTGTAGCTGGGGTTCCCTAAGGCCTTAGCTGTAGACTGAGCACTGTAGACCTCCCTCTCAAATGTTCCCCTGATGAAAGCCTCTTCCCTTTCTTTGTATATGACTGGCACCTCTTCTGTCCCTTCCTGCACGGATGACCTCCACCTCCTGTGACAGTCTCTTTCATTGCCTTGTTTGATTGACACTTAGCAGGATCCCGGTTCCTCCTGCTCACAAGCCTGCCCTTTCCGTTGCTCAAAACCTTTTCTTCTTGAATCTATGCCTCCTACAGACATGGAAGAACTCTACACCACTCACCCCTGCATCCTTTAACTTCAGGACACCAGTCACCTGCCCATCCTTCTCCATTCTTCCTCTATTTTCACAAGTAGTTCAAATACATTAAAAACAACTTTAGCTTTTTTACACTCTGCCCACAAGTAACCCCCCCCACACACACACACTTCTCTAAAATCAATTTCTCAGAATTTAGTAATCTTTATCTGGTTAATCAGGTGTTTCTTCCTATGGTTAGATCTCAGCTGCCTGAAATATTTTTAGTTTCTCAGAGACAGGGTCTCAGGCTGGCCTCCAACTCCTAGGGAAAAGCAATCCTGCCTTGGTCTCCCAAATGGCTGGAATGCGCCACCAAACCTAAGGTCCATGAACACTTCCTAAAGACTCAGAGTGGTCGTAGAAAGTGCATTTAATTGTCTATTTCCTGCAGACTCCTTAGGTGACATGCTCAGTTATTTTTGCTTCCTGTGACTAAATTCCCCCATTTCTGTGACAGATTAATGCCATTTGTGAGCGTTTAATGTTAGCCAAGATCTGGCAATTCACAGATGGCAAGTTTCATGCAAACGTGAAACAAGGGTACTACTCTCTGGAACCCAGCGTGCAGTTGGAAGCCCTCAAGAATGGCAATAATTATCTTTACATTCCTGTCGGAGCATCTTGTGAATTTCCAGGTTGTTGGAGAAAGATCTGGATGAGACTCACAAACTTGTTTCCTGGTCCAGGTGAGACCGTATATTAGGCGGTTGAGCTAGGGAAGGGGCAGGGGTGATTCAGATATAAACAAGTGATACCTTTATCATATGAAGCCCCTTTTGCCAAACTCTGCAATTTCTCATGAGTAACATTTGATTGGCAGTGTCGTCTATTACCAGAAGTTATTCTGGGGTGAGAAACAGGATGAAAAAAAAATAGATATTTACATTAGGTCCAAATTCTAGGCTTCTCTTAATACCATGATTAACATGACTAGGTTATCTTCTCTACAGATCTTTCTTCGGAATATTCAGCTTCAAAATGACAATTTATCCTGGAGCAAACAATGTACCTTTCCCAGGCTGGCATCTTTACTCCACTGGGGACCAACTTGCATACCCTCACACACCTCCACTGCCTCCTTTTCTCTCTGGCCAACACTGCATCTGTCACGATGACACTCTCCTTCCGAGAGTCTGAGATCTGGCTTCCGGAAAGGACAGGTGACCCAACCCTGCAAGGTATGGCTGTCGGCTCCCAGTGCATGTTTAACTGCTGTAGAAGAGTCAGGAAAGAGCGGGGAGACCCCGACTCTTCACTGTCTTCTCTAAGCTGAGATATTTGCTCGCTGGACATATATGCCTGGAGTCAAATATCAGAACACTGTGTGACCTTCATGGCTCATTCAGAAAAGGTAGTGACCTGTCAAGAGTGTGTATGCCAATGTTTTGTTTGATCCATCACTCAGCCCATCTTGCAATGTCACCTTCCAAACAAGAATGGCTGCCTTAGCTTTGACCTGTGGCCCTGCTTTCCCAATGGTCAAAACCAAGAAGTGGACTTTCTCTAGCCCAGAAATTTTCAATCTGTCATCTATGGACCACCTGTAGCAGACTTTCTGGGGTAGCTAATAGAAAGGAAAGTCCCTCGACCTGCTCCAGTGTGGCCACTAAACACACTAAAACCTAAGGGACACTGATCTGAATTTCTTCAGTGTGCCCTCAGTCTAAAAAGGGTTGGGGTGGGGGTGGGGTCTTCTTCCTTATGCTTCATCGGCTCTCCTACGATCCCAGTGATCTCATGGGGTGCCTCTTCTTTTACCCCCAAGTCCCCCAGGCAACCTTTTTCCTAAAATAAGACGAGATTCAGGAACCCGGGTGCAGGGTTCCTGAATGACCGTGGGGAAGTACTTGAAGGGTGGACTGAAATCCTCCCAGAGAGAAGATCCAGTGAGCCTTCAAGGAGACAAAATCAGGCTACGCTGGATCCTGATCCCTCCCATCTGTTCCATTTAGTCTTCATACTAAGGCCACACCCACATCAACACTGCGTGGCCAGTGAATCCCACGAGAGCAGAGTGCGCTACCTAGCTCCACGCAAACTCACGCTTAATGAGAAGACAGCAGCTGGCAACCAGGGTGACAGGGACATCAAACTCCTTCCTCCTTCTCCTGTTCGGCCACCCCACAACCGTGCTGCGCAGTTTAATCCCCTTACTTGATCAACTCTTGCACCACAGTTTCCCTTTTGTGTGACTTTAGCCAAAATCCATTTGATTACAGCTGTATTATTCAGTTTCTCTTTTGTGCCTTTATCTTTTCTGATTCATGAAGTGTAAAATGTCCTCCCTGGTCATAAGGGCACAATCTGTTTTGCTGAGACGTGACAGTTAGAACCGAACCTACGAGCACTTGCCGTGAATGGCTCAATCTCTTCCCAGGTACTTCCTCACACAGGCCTCTTTTTCTTTCTCATTAACTTTATTTATTTTTATGCATGTGGTTATTTAGCTTGCACACATGTCTATGCACCAGTCATGCCAGGTATCTATGTAGTTGAGAACAAGGTTCCAGACCCCTGAGACCGAAGTTACAGACAGCTGTGAGCTACCACGTGTTGTAGGATCTTTTACTCTTTTGGCTTTTTGAGGGGCCCACAGACCAGCTCCCAAATAAATCACACAGATGCTTATTAGTACTTATGAATGTCCAGCCTTAACATGGTTTGTTTCTTGCCAGCTTCTCTTATCTTAAATTATGTCTACTACCTTTTGCCTTTGGGCTTTTATCTTTATTTCTGTATCCCTTACTTACTTCTTTCTCCATGACTTGCCGTGCAGCTGGGTGGCTGGCCTCTGGTGTCCTCCTCTCGTTCTCGTGCGCCTTTCTCTCTTTATACTCTCTGCCTGCCAGCCCCGCCTATCCTTGCTTCATCTCTTTATTAGGACCATCAGGTGTTTTAGACAGGCAACTTACCACAGCTTCACAGTTAGTCAAACGCAGCATAAACAAAAGTAACACACCTGAAAATACTAGTCCCCAATAGCCATGTGTGTACTGGGAATTGAACCTGGGTCCTCTGAAATAGCAGCTAGTATTCTTATCAGGACCATCTCTTTAGCCCCTCACTCAGTCCCCTTGAAGCGGAACGGACCAGGACCCCTAAGGATACTATACTCCTCAGTTGCTTACATCCCTGGTGTAAAATGATGCGGTATCTGCATGCATCCTTTCGTGCTATAAATTTCTCATAATACCCAACATGAGGTAAATGCTAATCTTGTTTTAAAAATGACAAGGAAAAAGTTGGTGTGTTTTCAGTCTAGATTTAATTTTTCTCTGAATGTTTTCCATCCTCAGTCGTCCGAATCTGTGATGGTGGGAGCCATGGATACGGAGGGCTGACTGTACTATTTTTATCACCTCCAGAAAAGTGCTGAGGGCTGTCTGATCACAGGTCTGGAATCAAAACCCCCGGTACCCCTTCTCTCTGCCGCTGATGGTGATCTTTGCCACTGTGGTTATCTGGCACCACACAAGTAACTGTCCCTAAGTCCAATCTCATAGCTGACCTAAGTCAAGCCACGACGAGAGTGGGCGTGTGGTCAGCCTCACCACCCTGGGCTCCTGGTCCCTCGACCAACCCTCTGCCTTCTGCAGGCTTAGCTCAGCAGGCCCCTTGCCACATGGTTCCCCATATCTAGCCGACACTTCCTCTCAGAATAATGCATGCCGTCTTCATGTCTAGCTTTCTTCCGAGCATCCTTGCCACAACAAGTCAGGAGCTCATTTCCGCTAATACTGCCCCTACACGCCTCATCCACGCCATCTACCCGAAAGCCCAGCTTCACTCTCTTTCATCCTGCCCTCTGAGACGTGTCTCAGAGCATCCCGGGAGACTCACAGTCCCCACCACAGAATCTCCACATGGGCCTTTCACACAGCTCTTCCTTTGAAGCCCTCAAATCCCCCAGTGGACACTTGTCTCTCCTTGGTAACTCTGTGTGGACTTTATTTCCTTCAGTCTTTGTCCTGTCCTTTTCAAGCCAACCAAGATCCGGGCCAAGGGACAAGGTTCACTAATTGGCTTTGGCACGCCACTTGTTTCACCACGACATGTGTCAGGCTGCCCATTTTATGGGGCTGGAGCCATCCCACCATGGTGGTGTCTCCATCCCAGGTCCTTAGGTGCTGGGACCGTGCCCCCACCCCAAGCCTAGCTGAACTCTGAGTGCTAAGTTGCCTTTTCCAGCTATCTCACTCTCCAGGCCTGCACATCTGGAACCATTCACAACGTGGTGGTTGAAATTTCCACTAATTCAAATGGAATGCTAGGGATGGAGGCCATGGGGAGGCCCTCGGCTTCCCTCAAGTCCAGGCAAGTCACTCTGCTGGAAGAAGAGCATGCATCAACAAACATCCTAGAAAGGGCTCCTCAGAGCAGAGCCCCGAACCTGGGGCAATGGAGAATGGAGAAGCTCAGCTCTGAATACGGTGGCCCTGAGGTAAGGCTGCGGGTTAAATGCTGTCCCTTCAAAATTCACCTTCTAAGAACAGGCGTGTGTGGCTGAAGAGGTGGCTCAGCTGCAGTCAGAGCACTCGGTCTTCCAGAGGATCAGAATTTAGTTCACTAACCTGTGCCAGGCAGTACAAAACTGCCTATAACTCCAGCTTTTGGGTATGGGATGCTTCTGGCCTCCACGGGCACCTGCACTCACGTGCACATACCCACATGCAGACAAACACACCCACACATAATTTAAAATAATAAAAGGAACTATATACATCTTTTTGTTTTAAAAATAAGAAGGCATCTCCTCCTTCCCTCTTTACTCCCACCCCCACTGCCCACTCCCCATCCCCGACCCCCGCATTATGAAGACACCATGAGAAGGTAACTGCTAGCTGGGAAGAGGACCCTCACTAAAACCCAACCACGTTGGCATTTGACCTTAGACGTCCCAACCCCCAGCTGTGGGAACCAAAACCTCTGCAGCTGACACTGGGCCTGTGTTCTTTTGTTGCAGAGACCAAGCCTATGACACAGATAACAAGCTCCAACGTCCTCGCCCATTTTACATGGTTCATTGGTACGAACTAGAATCCAGACACATGACCTGCTTCGTCTGTTCAGTCACTGTGCCTAGAAAGGCCATAGGTATTGGGGAAGGCAGCAAGGAAACTGGGGAAGAAACACATAAAAATGATTCATCCTCCCAGCTTCCCAATAAACATAGAATGATCACTTTATATAATCATAAATTCTTTCCAAACAGCATACTTACCTGTTTGTAAATGCATGGAATGAAAATCTAGAAAGGTACACACTGAGCAGACAGCAAGGGTCATCTCCAGAGTAGACTGGGAAAGAGGAGGGGGGAAGATACAGGATGTTGATAAAGGGAGACTTTCGCTGACGTCAACTATTTAATGTGTTTGTCTATACAAGGAAAACCACGCAGTCTTGTATTTATCTGTTGAACAAAGAAGGGAACAGAAGCAGTATGAGGGACGTGGGGGGCCCGACTTTCCTGTGTCGTATGGCATCTCTTCTCTATCCCTTTCTCTAGGGCAGGAGAATGGAGAGTTTGGAGGTTCTGAGTGTTTGCCCACAAATGTTATCTCCCTAGAAGTTGGTGCTATGCTCATCACAGTAAGCATGGCTTAGATACATATGTCCTGGTTAGTTTTGTTTGTTTTGGGTTTTGGGGGTGGTCAACTTGACACAAACTAGAGTCACTTGAGAAGGGGGCTCCTCGACTGAGAAAACACCCCCACCAGATTAGCTTGTGGTGCATTTTTTTTAAATTACCGATTGATATGGGAGAGCCCAGCGCACTGTGGGCAGAGACCCCTAACTGTGTAAGAAAGCATAGAGAGACAGCCAGTAAGCAGCATCCCTCCATGGCCTCTGCCTCAGTTCCTGCCTTGAGTTCCTTTTGCCCCTTTAGTCACGATGCTTTGCCTTGGCAACAGAAACGTAACTATGACAGTGTGCGGGTGTTCATGACTAAAGGATCTGGGGGAGGGGCAGAGCTCATAAAGAATGTTCTGTGAGAGCCTGGCCAAGAAAGAGGGAAACTTCAGGAATCTGGTGTCTCTGGATAAGTGGGAACATGGTACAAAGCAGGAAAGGAAGTCTGTATGGTTTCAAAGTTTAGATGGCTCGTGGGACTCTTGATGGAGCCTGGAAAGGATGCTGGAAGCAGAAACCAAGGTTCAGGACTTAAGAGGGAGATCATAACCCCTAGAGTGCATGTCTCTGTTCCTTCTGACCAACCAAGGCCCATGCAATCCCCTCAGAGACTCTGCCCTCCTACACTTAGACAGGGGTGTCTAAGGGGTGACTATGTCCCAGTGCCACACTGAGTCTCAGCAGAACATGAAGGCTGAGAGCACAGATTCTGGCTTCAGCTCAAATGCTGGTCCCATCACTTGGCAAGAGTTAAACAAAACCCACATGAATAGGAGGTAACCAGGTACAATCAAGTGACCTCACCCACACAGAAGGTATCACTCTAACTTCTAGAAACAATATGCTTCCACGAACACTAGAGTTGATCTTGAGGTCCCAGACTACACAACAGAGAAGGAAGGGAGCAGGCAGTCATTGTCTACCATACCCACCCCACCCCCAGGTCGGCAATCAGGCCCTAATTGCCATGCTGTTGGAAAAAGGTTTTATAGATTTCATTAAAGGCCCTAATTAGGTGGCTTTAACCAAAGAGGTTATCCTCAGTGGGATCAACTCAAGTAGGCAGAGGGACTGAGCTCTTCCAAGGAAGGAAGGAAGGAAAGAAGGAAAGACAGGAAGGCAGGAAGAAAGACAGGAAGGCATGAAGGCTAGCAGATGAACCCACAGACAGACTGACAGACTCCATCGGGCAGTGGGTTCCCTGTGGCTTTTCCCAAACATCCTCTCTCAGGCAGCTGTACATAGCCACAGCCACACATCACAATCTTTTCTCTGTATATTCCAGCCACTTCCCATCCAACCGTGCAGCCACCTAAGCCTCTGTATGAGACAGTTCTCAGATATACAATCTCCCATGGTTTTGCCTCTCTAGCTGAGTCCTAACCGAGGCTGTTTCTCACAGATGTTGACTTGGGAGCAAAATAAAGCTACTTCCTCTTTTCCACATTCAATGCTGCAAAGTATCCAAGAGCTGGCGCAAACAAAATCGAGTCGTCTCAATAGTTCTGACCTACAAAGTCACTGTGGACCTCAAATTAGTGACTCCAGCAATGCCGCTTCTGGGAGAAACTGCATTCATGCATGCATGCATGTAAGTGCTAGCCAAGTGCTCTACCACTGGCCTATATCCCCAGTGCCACTTCCGGAAGAAATATGAGTTAGGTCCTGTTAACTCCTGAGTGAGATAGGCCTCTAGAATGGTGGACAGGTCCTGCCTCATAAGGTAGGAGTGATATTCTCCTGCTGGGTAGCCATAAAAGTCACAAATATTCCTGGTGATGGAATCGGAATGATTGGAAGAAGGACTGGTAATGATGGCCCCCACTCAGAAGCACTTACGGTGTGTCGGGCACAATTACAAATACTCTGACATCAAACATATGACATGGTTGTAGAAAAAACGTCCAAGGGAAATGACATTCTCCTAGGGTGCCAACAGCCTCAGTCTGCCCAAGATTGATGAGTGTCCCAGTCAACACAACAATGTTCAGTGTTAAACTCAGGAAATCTTTGGGAAACCAGAGCAGCTGGCCGGTTGGCTTAGGCTGGCCACACCAACGTGGGCCCAAACCCTCGCTGGTCCATCTGGGAAGAGTGGCAACGTCTTTGAATCTTAGTTTCCCCATTAATAAAAAGGGTTTAACCAGCAGTACCTACCACCTAAGAGCGTGGTGGGAGATCAGAGGTAGAAAGTCCTTGACACATCCCAGAGGTGTATCAAGAGATTAAAAAAGGTCAGAAATCATCCATCCCAGAAAACTCAGGTTCTCCCGATCATAGCATCTCAGTGCTACAAAGTATTCAGTACATGTCCATCCTGGTGGCTGCAGCTGCGGGGAGGCAGAAGGAAGCCACAAAACAAAGGGTTCATTAAACTGGGCTAGACACGAGAGGTAGAGAGAGGTGGACTGGGAGTCTGAGGCCAGCCTCAGCTAGATGATGAGTTTAAGGCCAGCCTGGGCCACGTAGCAGTCTGTCTCAAACAACAACAGAAGTTCCATCAGTCTTCAGCCATAAGAAACCAACACAAAATGTATAAAACAACATTTTTTTTCAGTTAGGCAAGTTTTTGGACAAAGCAAGCACAAGACAGGGATTCCCTGAGAAAGGAGGAAAACAAAAATAAAGTAGCACCCTGTCCAGAAAGGAGTCCAGGGCCACTGCAGGGAGGAGGGAGTAGGCAGGTCAATGGAGGAGCTTGCTCGGGGAAGCAATGGTTCCTAGTCCACCCAACCAGACTAGAATGACCTCCGAACACAGACAGTCTTGGGTACTGTCTCTCCACGCGGATCTTTCCCTGCTGAGCCCAAATTAACTCCGGCAAAATATTGGCAAACTTCTCCTTTAATACTAAGTATTTCCGGCTGTGGGTTACAGGGTCACTGCTGCAATGCCCAGAGCTCTGTTGCCAGAGCATTAAAGCGGCTACAAACAAGATGTCAACAGATAGCTGTAGTGTGTCCCAATAAAACTTTATTTCCCAACGCAGGTCGCTGGACTGTGGGGCATAGTGCAGTAACCTCTGGTTTAGATAAACACTATTCTAGACTTACCCTAACCGTGCTGAAAAGCAGGCTCACAGGGATCACACTAGTTCCAAGGAACTCGCTACGTCCCAGACCAACAAAGTTCAAACAACAACTATGGAGATGCAAAAGTCCAGCATGCTCCAATACAGAACTCACAACATCCAAAGCCGGAGCTTGTCAGCTCTGCAAAGAAGTGGAAGAACATAGCCCATGGTGAGAGAGAAGGCCGTCGAAGGGAGCAGACCCAGAAAGGCAGAGGCCAAGTAGAGAGCCGAAGTTTCATCATGATGTTTGATGGGGCTGGAAGGTCAATGAATAGCCGACAGAAGAGCACACAGACACCAAGCGCACTTAAGAAGATGAGCTCCACAAAGATAAAGAGAAAGCAGGCAGGGACAGAACAGGAAGTGGGAAAGGTCACATCTGCAAAGAAAAACAAAACAAACTGGGTAAGCCTCAGAGCCGGTTAGAGAAAACGGGTTGATGAATTTAAAATCACAGTAGTGGAGCTAGCAAGACGGCTGAGCGGGTACAGGCACCTGCTGCCAAGTCCAGTGACCCAAGTTCAATCCTCCGGACACACACGATAAGAGGAGAGAACTGACTCTCCTGCAGGTTGTCTTATAAACACACACACACACATATACAGATGCGCAGATACACACACACACTTTTTTTTTTGCACTTAATACTTTAGCTATGAAGTGAGTTCATTAGTCAGAGGTGAAATAGTGAGCAGGCCTACCTTCAAATTTCTGACCTCACTTCCCTCAATGATGGACTTAGAAAATGAAATAAATCCTTTTTTCCCTAAGCTGGGTTCGGTCATGATGTTTTCTCAGTGTCAGAAATGAAACTAGGACACCATTAAAATATATTTTATAATATCAAGCTATGATTATTAGGAAAAAAAAGCAAATGGGCTTTTTGTTTTTGTTTTGGTGTGGTAGCACATGTCTTTAACCGCAACACTTGGGAGACAGAGGCAGGGGGATCTCTGGGAGTTTGAGGCCAGCCTGGTCTACAAGAGCTAGTTCCAGGACAGGCTCCAAAGCTACAGAGATACCCTGTCTCAAAAAAACAAAAAAAAAAACAAAAAAATAAATAATACAATTTCTAAGAATCATTTTTATTTTCTGTATGTGGGTCTTTTTCATGCACCACGTGCATGTCCAGTACCCACAGAATTCAGAAAATGAAGTTGAATCTTCTGCAACTAAAATTACAGACAGTTATGAGCTGCCATGTGGATACTTGGGGAAAAAAAATCTAGTCCTCTACAAAAAGTACTCTTAACTCCTAAACCAACCAAAATAATAGATCTTTTTCATAGGAGGATGAGGAGCAGCAACAGCTGGGCATGGTGACTCGGTCTGAAATCCCACTGCCTGGGACACAGACGCAGAAGGATCACCATTAATGTGATGTCAGCCTAGTCTACAAGTTCAGACCAGATAAGAACTGTGTGGTGAAACCCTACCCCAAAAACTAACTAAGTGGCTGGCAAGATGTCTCGGTGTATACAAGCACTGCTGTACCCGCCCACAAAATGAACTGGTGTTCAAGATCCCTGCCTGGAATTCACATACGTGCTTCTATAATCCCAGCACGCCTACAGTGAGATAGGAGGGAGACAGAATTAGCTAGACACTCAAGAAGGGGAAGCTAACCTGGAGCACCGAGTCCAGAAAAGCTGACCTCTGACCTCCACAGGTACTCTGTTACAGACACGTGAGTAGATGTGCCTGTACGCATACACACACACACACACACACAGAGAGAGAGAGAGAGAGAGAGAGAGAGAGAGAGAGAGAGAGAGAGAGAGAGAGAGAGAGAGACTTCAGAGTTCTACCACTCAATATACTCTCAACTTTGAGGTGGGATTTCTCCGCTGGAATAGCTAAACAACAAACAAATAAACAAACAAACCTTCTGAAAATTCTGTGTTGAGAAGGATTTGGAGCAAGTAGAACACTGAAGACAAGGACACAAATAGTGACAAGGACTAACAACACAGATTGGCATCTTCTCTGCTCATTTGTTGTTTAGTTTTTCTTGAGACATCCTCACATAGTCCAGGCTAGCCTTAAACTCCATATCCTGACCCCACTTCCCAAGTGCTGAGATTCTATGCATATAAAACATCACACTGGCCTACTGACAACTTACATGCGACCCAGGAATCCCGCTCCAGGGCATTTACCGGTAAGAAAGAAAACGTCTCTCTAGAGAGCCTCGGGTGTCAATGCTCTCGGCGTCTTCCGTCACAACAGCCAACCACTGAGAACTACTTACTTGTTTCTCAGTGGACAAGTGCGTATTATAGTACATTCACACAATGGATTCACACACACACAAAACACCACATTCAGTGAACTACACACACAGCAACACAGACGAACACCAAAAAGTATCAAGGGAACAAATCCAGCTCCAAAGCAGCAGACAGGGAGAAATGACAATTAAGATAGGGGCAGAAATCAATAAAACAGAAACAAACAACAGACCAGGCAACAGTGATGGCACTCGCCTTTAATCCCAGCACTCGGGAGGCAGAGGCTGGTGAATCTCTGTGAGTTTGAGGCCAGCCTGGTCTACAAAGTGAGTTCCAGGAAAGCCAGGGCTACAGAGATAAACCTTGTCTCAAAAAACAAAAACAAACAAAAATGATTGTAATGCCTTAAGTATCTCAATAACGCTGACCCCAAAAAGGTATATACTGGGACTGAAGAGATGGAGAGATGGCTCAGCAGTCAAGAGCGCACAGCTCTTGCAGAGGACCCATGTGTGGCTCCCAGCACCCACACCAGGGAGCTCACAAGGGCCTGTCTAGGGATCTGACACCTCAGCACGGGGATAGAGCATCTTTACATGGATGTGGGGGATATGCACTAAGGTCCTCAGGCTTATGTGGCAAGCACTTCACTGACTAAGCCATCTCTCTAGCCCGTTTTTCCCTTCCAAGACAGGATGTCTGTTTTTATTGTATATTTTTGCATTTGCATGAGTGCATGATATGTCTGTATGTTTGTGTGTATTTATGTGGGTGTGTAGGTGCTCGTGTGTGCTTGTGCAGATTCTTCAAATCTCTACCTCTGCAGGCATCTGCTCTCACATACCTATATCCATAACATATGCATTATTCTTAACAACAAAATAAAATAGACTGAAGTAATCAGTGAGGTCAAAGAAGACTGCAGGAGACTCCCCTAGGGAAAAACATTCCAACTTCTAAATTTAACCCTTCTCCTAAGCTTTTATTTTGGTTTACTTTTCCTAGTATGCATAATATGCTCATACATTAGCATACATATATAATTTATAAGAAAGTATTTAGACATTGAGATCTGTAGTCGGTTTTGTTTGTTTGTTTGTTTCTTTGTTTTGTTTTTCCTGCTGATAGAGACCCATTTAAAGCCCTCGGAGACTTCAGATTCCCCGTGGTTGGGCTTCGGCATGGTAGAAACAGAAGCCAAATGGTTAACAGTTCCTAAGATATGTCTAACAAGTCTGCTCCTTCAAGATGGAGAGGGAGGAAGAGCTTCAAGCCTGGGAAGAACCAAAGGAAGATAATTTTGGTTTTAAGATGAGTCATTTTAGTAAAGGCTAAAAAGAAAAGAATCAAAAACAAGAGTTGAGAGAAAAGAAATAATGGGTTTGCGGCAGAAGATGGTCTGGGAGTCGCAATGAAGAGCTAAGCCGGAGACAAAACTGCCAATGAGATGCGCATGTGTACACATCCAACATGTGTGGACACATCCAACAGAATTTGATGTGGCGTGTCCTCCTCTACCACTCTTCGCCTTACATTTTAAGACAAGTCTCTCATGGAACCTGGAGCACAGTGGTTCAGCTAGGCTGGCTGGCCAGCAAGCCAAGAGGATCCACCTGTCTCTGCTCCCTCAGCACTGGGGTGACAGGCATAATCTAGCAGCTCTGCTCCTGCGTGGGTGGCACTCAGGTCTCTATGCCTCTGTGTGTGTATGTGTTCATAAGTGTGTTGTAGGTGCATTTGTATGCTTGCCCATGTGGAGGCTCAAAGTTGGCATCAGGTGTCTTCCTCAAATCACTCTCCACATCTGTGGGCATCTGGTCTCACACTCACATCCCCTTATGCACACATGCACGCACACACACGCAGACACAAACATATAATTTTTTTAAAAAAATAAAGCGTATCAAAATCAGCAATGCCTCTGCCTCCTCTGTAATAACCAGTGGGCCACACACCTACAAGCCTCCACACGCATTCTAATCTGAATCTTTGGTCGCATACAAATGTAGCAGATGCTTTACCCACGGATCATCTCCCTGGCCCCAAGACTGGGTTTTGTTTTGCAGCTGATCTAAAATTCACAATCCTCTTGCCTCAACCTTCAGAGTGTTAGGCATGCGCCATCACACCAGGTCATTAGAACATGAAAGATGAAAGGGGATGGCAGCTTAGACATAGTCTTCGTCTTCGGACCCGGTCTGGAAAATCTCATTTGGAATGATTTGACTCTTCCACATCAAGGAGAAAGTAGCTAAGCCTCTAGCATCTGTTGTCTTTGTGGCACGAGGACCCACTTCACGGTCATCTGACCTGATCTCAGGTGCCCAGCAACAGTTAGCACAGAAGGAAATGCTCCGGCATCAAAAACCAAGCAAATGGAAAGTGGTGGGGGACACGGAAACAAGAAAAGTGGTATCGGGCTGGGGCTAATTTTGGCCCCAGTGGTCAGCACTAGCCTGGGTGTGGTGGCTGTGCGGGCAGGACCACCAGGGAGTACGGAAGTGAGGCTGGTGAATCAGGTTGAGATCTGACTCACCCAGGCCTTGAGAACGGGGACTCTGGGTCTGATGGCCTCCTCTCTGAGCAGCACCAAGGCCTTCAGGGACATCATTAGTGGTTGTGAATGCTTGCCCAGCACCCTCACAGGATGGCTGCCAGGCCTGCCCACACGCCAGTTGGGTAATTATGTCCGACTTACCTCCTGCAGATTGAGGGCGCTAACAGGGACTTCTGGACTTAATCTCCTATGAGCAAGGCAACAACAAGGCCTTCAGGACCTACTTCCTCCTCAACAGTTCAGATTTTTCCCCTCTTTTCTTCTTGGTGCAGGAGAACCAGGCAGGATTGAGAAGAGGCCGGCTGGAGACCACTTTCTCACGTAGCTCCCCAATCTAAAGTGTCTTCTTCCGGAGAAATGAAGGCAGCCTCTCTAGTGAGTGCAGGCACCTCTGTGCTTTCCCCCTAATTGGTAGCAACCCTTCCTCTGATTCAGAGGCTGTCAATTCCCCCCAGCTCTGGGGAGGGCACATCAGGTTCGCACCCCAATAGCTCAGGTAAAATGCTGTTTCAACAATGGAATGCCCTGTGACCTAAGGAGTAAAGACCCAGTTTGGAGAGCTCTATGAAACCAGAGAAAGACACGTCCCATCTCTGCTCATGTCACTGAGAGCACAGAATACAGGCCTGAAGCACAGAATAACATATTTTTCCTCTAAAGATGAAATTAAATGACCCATATGCAAAGAATTGCCATGCATTCTAAGGAACAACACTGCGTCTAATTTCCCCATCAACCCTGTAAGTTATAAGTTCTCTTATGTGAAGCGAGATAAGATATTTCAAAGGTCGATAGTTCTAGCCATGCTGCCTGGCTAGTAGCATTTAGGCCTTTAGTTTCTTCGCTCATAAAATGGAGCTAAAGGAAGGCTCGCTCTCATACATTATCTAGCAGGTTAGTGAGCTGAACATGGAGAGAATGGAGAAGAACATAAATTTTAGCTATATCAATTCTTATCATTTCCAGTTAAAGAAAAAAACTGGGGATGAGAGTAAGTGGAAGGGCATATACTTAATATTTTGTAAAATCCTGGGTTCAATTCCCAAAACAACAAAATTAATTAACAAGGAAACCAAGCCTCATCTGCGGTGCTACAGCTGATGAGTGCGGGCGTAGAGCTTAGACCCGTGGCTGTTTCTAGCTCGAGGAACTTGTTCTTCACCATCAAACACAACCTCTTCCATACTCGCCACCCTAGGGGACACTATTTGAAAAGGAAAAAGCTGGGGGGAAAAATAGCCAAGCTGGGAGAAAATAGGACCATCCTAAAGAATTGTGTGCACACCTCTTACGCTGAAACCAGCCAAGCAAAAGACAAATCTACAGTTGGTTTTCAATATTTAATCAAGAGAAATCCCTCCCATATCAACCCGGCTTGAATCAAAGTGAATCTCTTGTGATTAAAATCCTCTGCAGACTTGGGCAGTGCAGGAACTCAACTCTCATCCCCCCAAGATGCCTTTAACTCCTGGGCCTGACTAAGCCAAGAAAGGCAGTCAGGAGAGAATAGATTCCAGTATTCTGCAAATAAAGCTTTTTCTCAGACCACATGTTCACTTCCCTCAAGCACCTTCTACATGCCAGACCTGTGTTGACACACTTCTGGGTGGGTTGGGCACAAGCCGCATGAGAATATCGGTAGGGCTTCTCCTGGGATACCAATTATAGCCACCTGCAGCCAGGAGCAGAAACCCGGTTCTCCAGCTCATCAGAACAGAAGTTTCTGGCAACTTGTGATCTGGGCCAGGTCTTTCCCCAACTCTGCATATTCATTGCTGCAGCTGGACGCTAGCTTGTCTTCAAATGGAAGAGGTAATGGGGAATTTCTGCACAGATTAAATTATTCATGTCCATCGAACTACATAAGCGGCATTCAATCTCTATCTATGGACACAGCCTTTGCCCAGATCAAAATATTCGATCGAGGTCCAAACAGGAAACGCAGATATAAAATGGGTGACTTAATATACCCAGACGAAGGCCTAGGCCAGCAAGGTGGCTTGCTCCATTTTCTGCATCTAATCTACTCATAGAGAGCCTGTGTGTGTGCACACGCGTGCATGCATTTGTGCGTGTGTGTGTGTGTGTGTACGTGTATGTGTGTTGGGGTATTTGGGTTTGTTTTTTTTTTTACATCACAAGTATTGTAGAAAATATACAGTGAAAACCCCAATGATTCCTCCGAGAATTCACTGCCCTCCCTTATCCCCTTTGATTCCCTTGCCTCCTCTCCACAGCCTTTGAACTTCTGAAAAGACACTTTGAAGGCATGACAGAAAGCCGTTTTTCATTCATGCCCCTCTTTGATGATCTTGCTATTCATCGGAACCGTGGAGTCCACAGGATGTCGGTGGCGAGAGCTGAAAGTCAATACTGGCAAGGAAAGGCCCAGTGAGACAGCTTGAGCCATTCTGGTCAATGGAACGGAAGACTAGAGGAGGATGGAGCAAGACGGAGGGATGCAAGCAGAGTTTCTGGCCACTCTTGCATGTCTCATCTTCTTCAGAGTGGCCATTCATGAGACAGGCTGAGCATGAAGAGACCAGGAGCAGTGCACAGCCTGCAGGGGCTTTGATGAGACACTTCCCCCTGCTCTGACCTCCAACCCTGGAGCTCTTTGTCTAGCCTCAGATTTCTGCCATGCCCACCTCCTGCTTGGGGGGAACGCATTAGGGGTTTGGATGTTTCCACCTTTCTCTAGGTTTCCAGTGAATGATTCATTCAGTTCTGGGTTAACATGATCCTTAGGAGGGGCAGGGGACTGTGTGCTGAGGAGGGAGGGAAGGAGGCAGACACTGAATAAATTACTGGAAGCAAAGGCTTTTATAGAGGACACTCAGGAAGCCTAAGGCCTTCAAAGCAGCAACACTGGTCCCAGACCTAGGGTTAGGGGTGCAGTAGAAGCCAACGGAGCTGTGCAAACCCAGAGGGAAAATGCATCACTTTTTCTGAGATGCTGTAGGACTAGGGATGCTGAGATGAAGTTATGAGCACTGGGGATGGAAACACCTTCATGCAACCACAAATATTAGCTGCAGCAGATTCTACTACTCCAGGGATTTTTTTTAATGTCAGCAGGTAAAAGAACTCATCTGCTCACAGATATTTCCTGAGCCCTTGTCCTAAGCCCTGGGAGGGTATTAGGGAGTAACAGATGAAGGATCTGCCTTTGCCAAGAGTTAAGTTAAATGTAGAGCTTTACTTGCTATGTGTAACTATAGACTGCGGCATATGTCTTGAAGGATATTATGAAAACATATAATCCAAGCACAACAGCATTTGCATATGAACAGCAAGGAAATGCAGGTAAAAAGGGGGACATTTAAGCTCAGACCTGAAATGGGGAAGGAGCTAAAAGGCACAGCAGGAATAGCATAATATAAACTGGGGGCTGGGGGCGAGGGCAGACAGCATTTTATGCAAAAGAAACAGGACAGAAAACAGTATAGTTAAAGTGACACAGACTGAAGGCATCAGTGTAAGCAGAGGGCCCATCAGACACAGACTCAAACAATATGTACTGAGCCCCCACGACACCCAGATACAGTTCTGCGAACACAGCAGTGAACTTGGCACACAAGGTCCCTGGCCTCCTGGAGTTTATGCTCCAGATTCCCTAGTTGGGAACCAGATATCAGCAGAGCCACTGATAGCTCAAACTAAAAAGATTCAGTGAGGGCAGGGACGGTCCCACTTCACACACTAATGGGGAAGTCCATAGCACAAGCCTCCAGACTCAAAGAGGACAGCACCGCTATTCCTTAACTTCCCAGATACATGCTAGACAGATACCACCCATGGGAATACAGCAGATGACAGGTTAGCCCGAGTCGGACTAAGAGATCCACCCCCAATGATTGGAATCTGGCCTCCCCAGGGCAAGGTCTGGAAGTGTGCAGTGGCTCCTCTATGGGCCAATGGAAGCTCTGAAGATCGCTCTAGCAGACAGTTTGAGGCATGGGGTTTTTAAGTCCAACAATCTGGCTTTCTTCTCCCAGTCTCGCTACTCATTGCCTGGGCCCAGCACCCAATCTTTCTGCTCCCCAGCTCCTTTGACCTGTAAGTTCATGGTGCCTAGAACTTCACTCCAGAGAAGCTGTGAGGATTAGAAGGTTGAGGGCGTAGGGGATGCCTGGTGTGGTGAGGACACCCTGAGAACGCTAACTTAGCATCTGCTACCGTGGCTGATATAGTCTATCCCGACTGGAGGCGCCTACGTTAATGTAATTTTCATAAATCACACAATTACAAGTTGGACAATTGAGCACCATTTGCAACCCTCTCCCCTTTCTTCATCCACTGCCAGGGAAGCCAAGGCATAGCTCAGCATCCACCCGGCATAACCCCAGCACTTCAAAGTCACGAATGCTCATTTCTGAGAACAGTGTAGCAACCACAGGAAGCATGCTGCAGCGGGGAACAACTGGCTGTATGAGTCCCACAGGACTCGCTCGGAAATATCTTCCATTCAGAAAGACTTTGTGAATTTTCCATTGCAAATATTTAATATCGAATTGGGTTCTCTCTTCCGCCTCTGCCAGTGGAGTGCTCAAAATAATTTTAATATTAGCCGAAGCCAGGGAAAATTAGGAAAATAAATCTGAAAGTTTTTCTCCTCCTCTCTCCCCATCCATAACATATCCCAGTGCCCAAATTCAATGATGTGAAATCAAGCACGTGGAAAAGTCACTTGTACAACAGATGACACCGCTCACAGGCTGGCCGTACTGTTTCCACCTGAGGGTTCTAGGCTACTCTGAGAGTCCTTACGCTTCAGTTTCTTGCTCCCTAAGATGAGAAGATGAAACTGGGCAATGGTGAAGCACACCTTAAATCCCAGCACTCGGGAGGAAGAGGTAGGTGGCTCTCCATGAGCTCGAGGTCAGACTAATGTGAGCATCAGAAGGCCAAGAAGAAATACATTCTCAGTCAGGGCTGGAGTGAGCAGGCTTTGCGTCTTCCCTGCAAAGCAAAGATGGAAGGAAACATGTATGTAAACTTGAATCTACCAGAGACCAAACTGAACTGCATTTAAATGACATGTTCTTTTTTGTATTTGTTTGTTTATTTGGGGGGGGGGGGTATGCACAGGCCAAAGGACAACTTGCAAAAATTGGTTCTCTCCTTCTACTTGGTCAGACCCTGGGATCGAACTCCAGTCTTCTGACTTGGCGGCAAGCACCTTTACCCACTCAGCCATCTCACTAGCCTTTTGAATAGCACTTAAAACTGCTTCCCTTAGTTCTTGGGACTCCGATCCCCACATCAGAGTCAACAACAGATCACAATCCTAAACTTAACTCGTACATTCAATAACCTCTCTAGAGTGTGCACTCTTCCCTTTTCCCTCTACGCATGGAGGAAGGGGAAGTCTCAGGACTCCTGCAGCTTTCAGCCAGGGAGGAAGATTAAACCATAATGTCACAAATAGCAGTGATTCGGGAAAGGAAATAGAGGGGGCGGGGAGAAAACGAGTGGCTGAGACATGCCTCAGAAGTAGGGGTAAGTGTGTGCATGTGTGTATGTGTCGTGTGTGTATGTGTTGTGTGTGTATGTGTTGTGTGTGTATGTGTCGTGTGTGTATGTGTTGTGTGTGTATGTGTCGTGTATGTATGTGTGTCGTGTGTGTATGTGTATGTGTCGTGTGTGTATGTGTTGTGTGTATGTGTCGTGTGTGTATGTGTTGTGTGTGTATGTGTTGTGTATGTGTTGTGTGTGTATGTGTTGTGTGTGTATGTGTTGTGTGTGTATGTGTCGTGTGTGTGTATGTGTTGTGTATGTGTTGTGTGTGTATGTGTTGTGTGTGTATGTGTTGTGTGTGTATGTGTCGTGTGTGTATGTGTTGTGTGTGTATGTGTCGTGTATGTATGTGTGTCGTGTGTGTATGTGTCGTGTGTGTATGTGTTGTGTGTATGTGTCGTGTGTGTATGTGTGTTGTGTGTGTGTGTATGTGTTGTGTGTGTGTATATGTGTTCCTCTCCCTCTGTCACACACCTACAGGTTCTTTACTCAGAGAGAAAAAATTAGACCTAGTGCCTAAAGGTGACTAAGAGTCTTCCCATCTATGCAGTCTCTGCTCTTCCCTGAACCCATGTAGAAGCTGGAAGGATACAGACTCGGTGTACACTCCCAGTCTCTTCTCTTCACTACGCCCATGTGAAAGCTGGCAGGATACAGACTCCGCGTACACTCCCAATCTCTTCACTAAGCCCATGTGAAAGCTGGCAGGATACAGACTCCACGTACACTCCCAATCTCTTCTCTTCACTATGCCCATGTGAAAGCTGGCAGGATACAGACTCCGCGTACACTCCCAATCTCTTCACTAAGCCCATGTGAAAGCTGGCAGGATACAGACTCCACGTACACTCCCAATCTCTTCTCTTCACTACGCCCATGTGAAAGCTGGCAGGATACAGACTCCGCGTAGACTCTCACAGATGCCCCAGTGCACTACCGGAACCACCACAGTCTGAAAACAATCATGGTAGCAATCACAGTTTCATGAACACACTCCATACCAGGCCCAGGGTGGGGGCCTCCTCTGTGCCCTTCTCATAATCTCTGCACCATGGGGATGAGGATGCTGTTAGCACATCTGCATTTTATTAATAGGAAAACTCAGAGCCCAGAGAGGGCAAGCCCCGCTCTGCCTGGCTCATAGCAGGTGGGGCAAAGCTATGTGGGTCAAAAACATCTCCCCACCACCACCACCACATACACAGCTTCCCTGTGCTCTATGGGGACATAGTGTTTCCCCTCGTTTACACTCAGATGACCTACCTGCACCGGCCCAAGTACTGCTAAACTCAAGACAACTTTTGTTTGACCTGAGACTACTTTTCTTAATGATTTATTTCTACTTTATGTACATTGGTGTTTCTACAGACAGTTGTGAGCTGCCGTGTGGCTGCTGGGAACTGAACCTGGGTCCTCTGGAAGACCAGGCAGTGCTCTTAACCACTGAGCCATCTTTCTAGCACCAACACAAGGCAATTTTTAAACAAGGATTTGTTGCTGACATTTAAAAATGGAAAGAGTTTACAACTGAGAATATGGCCTAATGATAAAGCACTTGTCTAGCTTATACAAGACTATAAGCTCAATCCTAGCACAAAAAATAAATAAAACAAGAAAGAATAACCATGATTTAACATATAAATCTAGACACCTGATTTCTTTTTAAAAGTATTACAGAAACCAGTGAGAGGGCTCAATGGATAAGGACACTGGCTCCCAACCAAGCCTGATGACCTCAGTTCAATCCCCAGGACCCACATGGTAGAAAGAGAAAACTGACTCCAGCAAGCTGTCCTCTGCCATGCCCCTGAAATAAATAAACAAAAGTTAAATATCATAAATTACTGGGGCTGAGAATGTAGCTCGGTTGGTAGAGTGCTTGCCTAGCATGCACAAAACCCCAGGTTCAATTCCAAGCACTACACAAAATTAAGAACTCTTCTAATCCTAGTACTCAAGACAGAAGTCTCATTCAGGTCATCCTCAGCTACATAGCTAGTTCAAGGCCAGCATGGGATATATGAACCATGTCTCACAAAAAGATGGGAGGGGGGCACAGGGTGATTATCACCAGCTGTGATGACCTATAACTATATTCCCTGATATTCAAGGAAGCTAAGGAAGGAAGAGCCCAAGAGTTCAAAGTCTGCTGTGGGAAGTCCTTCTGTATATGTGTTGCTTTTATTGGTTAATAAATAAAGAAGCTGCTTTCGGCCAATGGCTTAACAGACTAGAGCTAGGTGGGAAAACTAAACTGAATGCTGGGAAAAAGAAGGAGGAGTAAAAGGGAAGCCATATAGCTGTCGCCTGAGACAGACACACCAGAACCTTGCTGGTAAGCCAAAGCCACATGGAGATATACAGATTAATAGAAATGGATGAACCAAAGATACAAGAGCTAGCTATCAATATGCTTAAGTGATTGGCCAAACAGTAATTTTAAAAATATAGTTTTTATGTGATTATTTCAGGGCTGAGCAGCCGGAAACAAGTAGTCTTCCCTACTACACACTGGTGTACCAAAGAGGTCGACTATATCCATGTAAAACCTAAAAAAGATTTAAAAGGAATTCTAGACACAAAGAACAGAGTTAAGCATGGCTTTTTGGTAGCAGCATTTGATGTGGGAGTGTCATATATCAATCTGTTGATTTCATTGGTTAAGCAATAAAGAAACTGCTTGGCCTTCATAGGTTAAAACATAGGTGGGTAGAGTAAACAGAACAGAATGCTGGGAGAAAGAAGCTGAGTCAAGGAGTTGCCATGATTCTCCCACTCCAGGCAGACGCAGGTTAAGATCATTCCTGGTAAGCCAGCTCGTGGGCTACACAGATTAGAAATGGGCTAGTCCAGGTGCGAGAGTTGGCCGAGAAAAGGCTAGATATAATGGGCCAAGCGGTGTTTAAAAGAATACAGTTTCCGTGTAATTATTTTAGGGCATAAGCTAGAGCTAGCCATGTGGGCGCCGGGTGCTGGGGACGCAGCCCTGCCGCTCGTAATACAACAAGCATTTTCTTGAGCGGCCTCTGGTAGATGATTCTTTTAAGAGAAGGCTTATTGACTCAGTGGTAGCAGCAAAAACTATAACTCCTTTAAGAAGGCAGCCTGGTTCCTCAGCACAAATGGATCTGCCTCTTTTGGGAGGTCTAACTATGGAGCATTTAAATGGGGTCTGCAACTTGCTTAATGGCAACATAGACCTGCTGTGTACCTAAAAATGAAGTAATGTACATGGCTCTCAGAGGCAACGAGCATGCCTCTGCCATGTTGGACTAGGCGAAACAAGCAGGCAGGGCTGAGTTGGCCCTAGCCACACCTGCCTAGCATTTTTTAAAAAGGCACTTCTGGTCAGAAAATAATTACAGATACACAATAAAGAGATTCAGATAAACAAGACCTCTAAATGGGTCACAGTATTAGATTAAATATATAGGCTTGGTAGAGAGAAGAAAACGAATATAGAGAGTTATGCAAAGAAGTAAATCATTTAAAAAAAACAAAGTCTTTAAAGAGACAGAGTACAGACAGTCATAGATTAAAAGGAGTAAAGAAAAATAAGCTTCATAAAGATCATATATACATAGAGAATGTGGATTATGTATATTATTGTGTTTTCTTTCAATTTTTTTGACTGTGAAGGAGCTAGGTACAAAGAGACATTTCATTGTATAGGCTGCTAAGCCTATATATATATGTTATATATATATTATTATAACATATATTTTAACGGTATCTTGGCTACAAATTTTGGATCTAAGAATTTGTAGCTTTGGAAAAGATATTCTTGTTTTGTTTCCACAGAGGATAAGAACCAGAGGATTGCTTCCAGACTAATGTAGTTTGATGGACCAAGAAGACCACCCCAAAAGGTCACTGTGAACACCCCCAAAAAATTACTTCACCCAAAAAAAAGCAGAAAGCAGTTTGGAGAAAACTATGCTCAAATTCCCAAATATTGTTTATAAATGTCTGTAAAAGTTTATATTTAAAGGGGGATATGCAATAGAGATTTGCATTGGTATGGATCTTGGTTTATTGATACAAGTTTTAAAATCATTTTTGTTTTATAAATATATTTCTGCTCTTGATTAAGGTATTATATTTGTGCAGCTCATTTAAAATATAATGTATAATTAAGAAATATAGGTTAATAGATAATCATCTATAATAGTCAAGCTTGTAATCATGTCAGTTATGTTTTCTAGATATATAGAAATATATTTCAGTTAGATAGGTATTCTTCAAATCTTTCAGAGACCTTCAGAATATGGCATCTAAAATGTTCTAAAAACTTAGGAACTTAGGTAATATTATATCCTTCTGGAGTCTTTGATGGAGTTGAAGAATAGATTGTTATAATTAGTTTTCCTTAGTTATAAGAAAGGATAAAGTAGATATAAATATTCTAACTGTAATTCTTGCTTGATACCTGTCTTGGTATATGTAATCTTACTATGTTAAAGTTAAAACCTTCTTTTTATTTAGACAGAAAAGAAGAGGTGATGTGAAAAGTCCTTCTGTATATGTGTTGTTTTTATTGGTTAATTAATAAAGAAACTGTTTTGGCCTGTGATAGGGCAGAATAAAGATAGGCAGGAAAACTAAACTGAATGCTGGGAGAAAGAAGGTGGAGTCAGGGGGACACCACAGAGCTGCCAGAGGAGAAAAACACAAGTTGCTAGCTGGAACCTTGCCGGTAGGCCACAAACCTCATGGCAAAACATAAAATAATAGAGATGGGTTAATTTAAGAGTAAGAGTGAGATAGAAATATGGATAAGCTAACAGGCCAGGCAGTGTTGTAATTAATACTGCTTCTGTATGAATATTTTGGGTCAGGGCAGCGGGGAACAAACAAACAGCTTCCCCCTACAATCTGGACACCATAGAGAGACCTGATCTAAAATCAGACATATATGTGGGAGGGGTGAGAGGCGAGAAAGAGAGATTTGAGAGATGAGTCAACAGATAAACATACTTGCCACCAAGCCTGACCAGTCCAATCCCCAGATCTACATGGTGGAAGGAGAGAGCTGATGACTGAAACTTGTCTTTAATGTGTGCACATGTATGTGATGTGTCCACATTTAATGTGCACACACTGTCTTAGTTACAGTTCTATTGAAGTGAAGAGACTTCATGACCAACTCTTATAAAAGAAATTACTTCATTGGGAGTTTGCTTACACTTTCAGAGGCTTTGTCTTTGGTCATGAGGGCAGGAAGCAGACAGGCATGGAGCTAGAGCAGTAGCTGAGAGCTTTCTATCCTGATCCACAGGTAGCCAACAGAGAGAAAGACTGAGTCTGGCATAGGCTTTTGAAATATCAAAGCCCATATCACCCCCAGTGATACACTTCCTCCAAGAAGGTCACACCTCCTAATCCTTCCCAAACAGTTCCACTAACTGTGGAGCAAGCATTCAAACAAATAAGTCTATGGATACCATCCTCATTCAAACCACCACACACATACAATGAACAAATAAATGTAACTAAAAAAGAAAATCAAAACACATACAGATCCTCTGTTGCCATTGGTTGCAGATCATCACAAAGCCACAGTGCTTTGAGCTGAGACTCTGCCTCGGGAAAAGGTAGAAGAGAAGGGCAAACGACCTGAGACTATCTTCTGACCTCCACATGTATGCTATGGCCCTCTTACACCCTTGCACACAAACATGCATACACATCACACACACACACATAAAAATCAATACTTTAAAAATTAAAACTCATCACACTGATTTTATTGCCTGCTTGTATGTCCATTCCTGGGACATACCCTCTATGAGAGCAGGAACTGGGTGGTCAAGGCTGAGCCTACTCCTAGCTCACAGAAGATGAGGCTACAATTGGCTTTGACCTTTGCTGAAATAGCTAGCTTAACCATTCTCAAGTCCATCCAAAGCCCCTCCATACACTCCGGTACTCACTCTGTGGGTCTGTGCAAGAGCCCTCGGCCCCAAGACCCAAACCTTGGATGACTCCTGGGAGACAGGCAGCTCCAGTGGGGGGAAAAATGTCTCCAGTGAAACTTTTCTTCTGCCTTGGGAGAAGTATCCTGTGCCGCTGTTTTCCCATCTTGTGCTGGTATCGACCCTGGGCCCAGCTACCCACTAAAATAGTACTTGCCCTCACTGCCAAGAGAGGCACAACACACCCTCTATTAAACAGTAACAGAACACTCACTGGGCACCCCACCCAGCCTGCAGTTCAGGGCCAGCTTTAGAGTCTCGTCAGGGTAGGACAAGAACAACAGGCAGGAGGAGGAGATTTCGGGGGCTGAAAAATCCTTTGGATTCTGGATTTGACTGTAGGGTTTGTTTTGTTTCCCGTTCAGTACTAGGGATTGAACCCGGGGCTTCATGCATGCTAGGTAAGGAGATTTTTCCAATGCCCCAGCCCTTCCTAAGAAACAAGTATCTCTATTGGTATCCAGGATGGGAATGGCAATTTCATGCGGTGAGGGGAGAAAAATGTGGCTTTCTAGTCAGAAAATGAACTAGCTGAGGCATTTTAACTTCTGAGAGCCACCTCGCTATCCTCCATGGACTGTGGCCTCTCATTATCCACAAAGGAGATTGCCCAATACCCTCAGTGGATACCTGAACCCACAGGTAAGCTTCAATTCATATACATACGATGGCGTCCCCCATCTTCCCACCTATAATAGTGCTTTATCTTTAAGCCAGGCAAAGCAACATATAAAGAAAAGCAGCAGAAGCAGAACTATAACAATGCCCTTCAATAAAAGTAACCAAAAGCGTAATTTGCTTATTTCTAGAATGGTCCATCTGTTACTTGTAAACTTGTAGAAGGAGCGCGGGCAGGCCCGCTTTTCGTCCCACCCGGCTAACGCTTTATACCCGAAATAACAACACGGAAATTGTATTCTTTTAAACACTGCCTGGCCCGTTATATCTAGCCTCTTCTTGGCTAACTCTCACATCTCGACTAACCCATTTCTAATAATCTGTGTAGCACCACGAGGCAGTAGCTTGCCAGGTAGGAGTCTAGCCTATGTCTATATTGGGCTGGAGCTTCATTGCATCTGACCCACTTCCCTTCTTCCCAGCATTCTATTCTGTCTACTCCACCCACCTAAGGGCTGGCCTATCAAATGGGCCAAGGCAGTTTCTTTATTAACCAATGAAATCAACACAAACAGATTGACAGATGACAATACTACATCACGAACTGAAGGTCAGAATACAGGAAAAGCCATGGGTAGAGGGAGCACACTTTGTAACTTGAACCACTGGGCAAACCATAGTGGTGCTCCTTACACAAAATCTGGTTCTAACTTTAGGCATGAAGGGCTGTGGCACCGTAATGGGAAGTGGGGAAACCACGCCTACAGAATGGGGAGCAGGAAGGGTGGCCGGTCCTCTAAAGAACAGACTTGCCAAGGGACTGCAGACTTCACTGAACAGCTAGCACGCAGATACATGCTGGGGTGCTAAACACACCTAGTAGATGATATCAAGGTTGGTGGGGCAGGGTATACCCAGAGGAGGAACAGATGCTGGACATCTTTTGTTCATCTATCACACATGGGTCCCAGATTTTCAAAACTCAAATTATTTATATGGTGATGGTCTTTCCCTTGGGTCCAGGGAACAGCAATGTGTTTGCTTGATTTCTGTGTCTGTAACCTAGAACTCAGCATCAGACTCCATTTTTTTTTCTAGATTGATTTATTTTATATTACTTTGTGTATGCGTGCTTTGGTCACATGTATGTCTGTGCATCATGTGTATACCTGGTGCCTGAGGAGGTCAGAAGAGGATGCTGGATTCCCTAGAACTGGAACTATAGATGGTTATGGGTCACCAGATGGGTGCTGGGAAATGAACCTGGGTCCTTTTCAAGAATGTCACCATGTCAGGTAGTCCTCGCCTTTCCTTCCTTCCTTCCTTCCTTCCTTCCTTCCTTCCTTCCTTCCTTCCTTCCTTCCTTCCTTCCGTATGACAGCATCAGCATCATTGGGCACAGAGGATGCTCAGAGGGAGGCACACCGTTTCCTGACTCCCTCTCCATCACTGACCATCAGCACCCTAAGGCTAGAGCCTTGGCTGTTGTGAGCACCTGGCAACAAAGTGCACAACAAACACTTAGGACCGAGCAACACCGGTGAATGAAAAAGGACAGACTGACGCCAAGGAGGAAGTCAGCTGACGGCCTCTTATCCCTCGCAGACACGTACTCATTAAGAAAGGAGTTTCTGGCGCGAAAATCCAAGACTAATCTTCACAATTATAAACCCAAGCTTTTAACCAACTTAGAAAAAGAATTCTAACCAGAGAGGCAGTCCTTGGAGGGGACTTTGGGGCTGAGCAGGCCTCTGAGGATGGCCCTATGTGGCCCCAGTTAAATGTCCTCATTGCTATCTTGAATCTCTCACCTAACTCTGACAGGGAAAGGGGGGGCTGCACTTCTAAAGCCGCTCCTCAGGGAACAAGCTCACTGCATTATTGTGCCCCAGATGACAGACCAAAGCTCTGAGCATGCACTATCTAAACTCAGGGTTTCATCCACTGTGGCTGCAGAATGGCAGCCACAGGGCAGGAACCTGGATGTGTGGCCTTTGCAGAAGGAAAACTGGGTCCAAACACAGCTACACTTTG
Organism: Microtus pennsylvanicus; assembly: GCF_037038515.1. Classification (NCBI taxonomy): domain Eukaryota; kingdom Metazoa; phylum Chordata; class Mammalia; order Rodentia; family Cricetidae; genus Microtus; species Microtus pennsylvanicus. Next base: position 44,059,069 of record NC_134582.1, read on the forward strand.
AGAGATTTGACAGAGCCTGAAGAAAAGGCCTACAAGACGAATCATGGAAAGGGGAGGGGCATTATGGAATAAGAGCCAGAGCCAGAAGGGTAGAAACCAGTCTGTCCTCACCCCTGTAGGTCATTAGTGTGTTTGAGATGTAATACCGCTTTAACACCCCGACTGAAGAAGGCATGAGGGGAGAGACACAAGAGACGGGTGGGAAGGGAGTTCATTTTGGAGGAAAGCTGCTCCGTGGGGAGTCACCTCACTGTAGGGTGCTGTCACTTTGTTCTAGAAGATTCTTTTCTTAGGCATGTTTTCCGTTTCCCCCTTTGACAATTAGGTCTGGGTCTTCCCAGCACCTCTCTCTGTCCCTCCTTTCCTGCGCTCCCTCAGGGGTCTCCCACACTTTCTGGCTTCCAAGAGCACCCTGAGGGTATCTGCCAGCAGGAAGCCAAAGCGGGAGGAAATTGACACAATCCCTAGATGACATAAGTCCACTGACACGCTGCCAACTCAGCCTATTGAACATGCAACTGAAAAGCCAGCATTTCATTCAAAGTAGGTCACCTCCGAGCCTTGTAGATGTCAGCTGGCAGGTCACCACAGACCTAGAATGCGGAGCCAAGTAGTTAGTGGTTTTCCTTGGGGACAAGCTGAGGTCACACAGAAAGATGAGAACTAAGAGGAGCTTGTAAGAACGGGTAAAATAGAACAGAGTAGGTAGGAGACACTCGTGGGCAAGCTGGGAAGGTGAGCCTGTCGAGGATGTGCAGCCTGTGGGTGCGCGCCCTGTCCCGCTCACATGACATCTGCCTCTCTAATCCCACACACTTACTCCTCCTTGCTGGATAGGCAGCAGAGCCTCCACGGAGGGACAAATGCCCCTTCAGGGAGCAAGCCATCTAATTTGCTCATGTCCTCATTTTGACCGAGCACTGTGTCAATCCGAAAGCTCACATGGAAAAAAATGTCTGGAGACTTCACAGGTATGGGAGAAAAAAATATGGTAACAGTGAAATTGTTGAGTACATGGCTCTGGGGTCAGCCACATTTGGGTGGACACTAGGTTCTAGTTCTTGTTTATTGTACCCCTTAAGGAACTTTTCTACATTTGGCACGCTGAACTTTCTTAAGAACGGTGTTATCCAGCCTCGGTTTCTTGTGAGGACTGCAGCACACGATGCAGCTTATGATGAACCCGGCACCGAGTTCGATATTTGGGGTTGTTACAACATTCCAATTCCTACTGTTACTTGGGAATACTCATAAGCGTGAGGTTTCCTGGGAGCTTGAGAATATACCTGAGTTTAGTTCATAACATGACCCATCCATGATATGAGGATACCCATGCCTCATGGGCATACTTAGAAGTAACTGGCAAGACACATGTTTTTCATGGTGTTTTACATCCTCTATCATTTTCCCCTCTTGATCAACAACAGAGGAATATGAACCACAGAATAAAATGCTAAATAGGCTGTAACAAGCTGAACACCCACACAAGCTCATCTCAAATTCTGCTTCCTAGAAGACCAGTGACAGACTGTACTAAGTGGTATGTGGTGGGGCAGGGGTGAAGACCCCTTGTAGTCAAATGCGTTCAGAAAACTACATCTGACATCACCCTTTTTCAGCTTTTGGTATGCACTGATAGTCCGTGAGTCTTGGAGTAGGGGCTGTGGCATGGAACATTCTCTCTGTGTATCTGGTCTTGGTCTTTTGATGTGCACCCTGCAGGATGCTACTGTTGCACAAGCTTTGAGAAAAGCTCATCCGTGTTCAAAAGGCCTGCAGGGTCAGTGTCAGGCAAGCTGCTGGGTCAGCCCTTGATCCTGTATATTCAACATCATTAATTTGTTGCCATGCTGATCAGACATGAAAATGATGCTCAGCTGCATGGGGAACCCAAGAGGAGAGGCAGTGCCAAGATAACTGTGGTCTAACTACGGGGACAGTCCATGAGAACAAAGCGGGTCCCGTATGCGTGACATTAAGAGCAAAACAAAGCAATCGGGATGGAAGAAAAGAAGGAAAAAGTCAGTACCTGGAAAAAGAATGCTCAGGCCTCTAATCTCAGATATGCAGGAGGTCGAGACAGGAGGAACAAGAGTTCAAGACCTGACTGGGCTACGAAGAGAATGTTAGACGAGCCTGGACAACCTAGTGAGACCCTGTCTCAAAATAAAAAGTGTATTTAAAGAACGAACAGCACAGCTTAGTGGTAGAGCACTTGTTGAGAAGACACAAAGTCCTAGGTTCAATTCCCAACATCAGAAAAATAACTGTTAAAAAAAGACAGAAAAAATAAAAGACAATGCCGTGTGTGGTGGCTTATGCCTGTGGTTCTAGCACACACATCTGAGTCCAGGACAGTCTGGGCTACAAAGTAATAACCTATCTCAAAAAAAGAAAAAGAAAAAAAAACTAAACAATAATAACAGAAGGCTGAAATACAAACAAACCTGGGGACCTCTAATGACCATGAAAAGAGAAGACAAAACTGGGTCCATTGTCATGGTACCTGAACCTCTGGATTATGGCTTATTCAAAGCTGCAACTAGCCCCTTGCCCCCAGTCCAGGAAACATGCAGTAAATAGCCCTCTAAGGTCCACTTGCTAAGGTTTGATCCCCAGGGGTAGAACTACTGAAAGATGCAATGAACCTATGGGGAAAAGGCTTCTGGGAGGTCCTTAGAAAGAAGGGACGATAGGACCCCTGCCTCTTTGTTGTTGTTTGCTTGCTTGCAAGCTTCTTGGCCATAAGGCAAGCATTTCGACTTACTGCATGCTCCCATCATTACCAGCTAGCACTGTCCACAAAGGTTCCAAACAAATCATCATGCTGAGGCGATGGCTCAGCAGTTTAGAACACTGGCTGTTCTTGCAGAGGAACTAGGTTTGATTCCAAGCACCCACATGACAGCTAACTAACCACCTGTAACTCCAGTTCCAAAGGATCCGATGCCCTCTTCTGACCTCCACGGTGGGCACAAGGCACATGTGTGACAAACATACATGCAGATAAAGCATTTCTATACAAAAACTATTTCTTAAAAAAAAAAAAAGGTACCCTCAACCATGGCCTAGAACCTGAGTCAAGCCAAGCATACTGATACATGCCTGTAATTCCTGCACTTGGGAGGCTGAGACAGGAAGATCACGAATTGGAGGCCACTCTGTGTTTAATGAATTTAAGCTCAGTCTAAGGTACAAGTTGGATTCTGGCTCAAAGCAGGTGGTGGATACAAAGAGCCAAAATATATTTTTTTCTTTGTAAGTCCAATATTTCAAGTAATCTGTTATAGTAACAAATTTTGTTTGTTCCTTAAAAAAATTTTTTTTAGTGGCCTTGGTGTCTCACACCTGCAATCCCAGCACTTGGATCACAGTTGAAAGCTAGCCTTGGCTACATAGTGAAACCCTGTCTCAAGAGAAAAACAAAGTGGGGAAGAGGAGGGAGCTCAATGGGTAAAGGTGTCTGCTGTCAAACCTGACAACCTGAGTTCAATACCTAGGACCCACATATGGGAAAAGAGACCCAACTCCCACAGGCTGCTTCCTGACCTCTCTGTACACGCTATGCTGTGCCCACTCCACTCCACCCCCATACGCAGAACAAATAAATACACTAGAAAAAATTAAACTACACCATTAATATTCCAAATTGGTAGTATGATCAAGCAGATTCAGGTTTCCAAAGACGTGGCACTTTTAAGAAGAGCATAAAAATCAATTACAGATTTCTCACCTTTCCTACTGTGAGACGACTCCTGGGAAGAAACGTCTACCCATGGCCTGGGGTACCAAGCTTAGAGGTACACAGATAACTAAGAAAAACTGTTAAGATGCAAAGGTGCCCCAAACCGTTGGTCCACAGCGTTGTGGAATATTCTGTTACACTCTGTGAGGCTGTGTCACTGTGATTGGTTTAATAATAAGCTAAACAGCCAATAGCTGGACAGGAGGTATAGGTAGGACATCTGGACAGAGAGAGCTCTAAGAGAGGCAGATCAGCAGCCAAAGAGAGCGAGCAGGATGGGGAGTACAGAGTAAAGGCAACCGAGCCACATAAAAGAACACAGATTTTAAAAAAAAAAAAAAAATGGGTTAATTTAAGTTCTAAGAACTAGTTGGGAACAAGCCTAATCCAAGGTCGAGCTTTCATAATTAATAAGAAGTCTCCATGCCATTTTTTGTTAGCTAGCGCCCAAAGAAAAATCCATCTACACCACAGAGATTATAGAAAAGAAATAAACAGATGAGATGCGCAGAAACCTGGGAGAGTCCGACCTTCTGATGGCACAACACCTTCCCTGGAGAAGATGTAAACAGCCAGACCCCTCATCCTAATGTCCCAATGACAAAACAGGGCACCATTCCAACAGTGTGCATTCTGGGAAACCAATGAATTTACTAGGCTTACTTACAAAGCAAAGAAGGGAGACTATAGGCAGAATCGTGGATGGCTTGAAAGCAGCCACACTGGAAGGACTGCTCCCCACAAAGACAACATCTCCCCAATGGTCTTGGAGGAGTTTCTTCCCCTTGTACTCCCCCCCTACAGTGTAAACAAGCCCCTTACTGAGCCCCAAGGCCTTGTGCAATGAGAGCAGAACTGTATACAACTGGCTGGGAGGAGCTGAGAGTAGCTGGATGCTCCAGTGTGGGCCCCATGACCCTCCCAACTCTTCTTCTGTGATGTCAGGTCAAGGGTCAATAAGCTCAGCTATAATCTTTTGCGTGTGGGCACAGCTGTTCTAGTGAAGACGGTGGCCGTTTGACTGGGAGGATATTTATACATACCCTCCACACAGACAAGTGAGGGAATACAGCATGCCACGGAGATCCAAGGAGAATTCACTGCTTCTCCAGCTTCATGTAGGCGTGTCCAACCTTCTGGAAGGTGTCAACTCAACAAAAGGACACCACACCCTCATCCCTACCATCAGGAAACATAGACTACCAAACAAGTGAAGTGCCTGACATCCCCAAACTAGCTGAGTCTTTTCAAGGAAGTAAAGAAGTCTAGCTCAGTCAAGCTACCACAGAGGCTCAAGGTCATTCTGAATTAAAATGTGGTCTCAGAGCAAGGAGCAGAAGCATCACTTGCTAGAGAGATGGTCTCCTGGGTGACTCACAGCATGTCAGCCCGGAAGAAGCATTCCTTTGAGATATTCAAGGTTCTGTAAGGGAGAAAATCAAATATCATGGTCCCTCTGCAGCCAGAAAACCACTTCAACTTCAGAAAAACTGCCTTTTGAGGCTATGTGAGTCTGGATTTCAAGGTCAAGGTTGTGAGCATCTTGTTCTAAAGACCTGTTCATTCTATATCCTTTCCGAGGTTACCAGTGGAGAACAAAGTAGAAGAAGCCATGTCCAGAACGCATAGACGGACAAATTAAAGCATAGTTATCATTATATTTTAACAGCGGTAATTGACAGAAATCCAGAACCACCTAGGAGGCCAGCTTCTGGGAGCTTCTGGGCATGTCTGTGAGGGAATATCAGCCTGTATTACTTGAGAGTGGAAAGAGCCATGGGCAGCACCACTTAAAGGAAAACACAAGTTCTAACCCCAGCATCCATCTCTGCTTCCTCACTGCACTCAGCCACCCCATCCTACCACCACATCTTCCCCGCCACGGTGAATGTATCTCACACTGTGAGTCCACACAACCCCTTCCTGAAGTCGCTTCTGTGGGTAGGTCCTGTCACAGGAACAAGACAAACTATCAATATAGTGGCCATTTCCCCTTTTTTCCAACTTTTATTATATCTGTTTGTGTGTGTGTGTACACATACATATATGTGTGCAATGTGTTGTGGTGCCCATGTAGCCAGAGGACAACTTTCTGGGTTCAGTTCTCTCCTTCTACCACATGGGTCCCCGAGACTGAACACAGGCTATGAGGCCTGGCAGCAAGCACCCTTACCCCTCAGTCATCTGGGCCACTCTTCCCTCCCCCAACTCCCCTTGGCGCTGGTGAACAAGCACAGGGCCTGTTACCCCAACCCCATGACCATATTCCTTACTAACAGATATATTTGTCAAGTACTCAAGTGTAGTGCCTATACACTGTAAAGTGCTTTTTAAATCCCTTGTCTTACCCAGTCCTCATAATAACCCTGTAGGATAAGTGCTATAATTTCCTTCCCCCACTTTACAGATCAACCGAAGACTCCAGCGTAAAAGAGCTCAGGTCTGCACAGTTAGCAAACGGGGCACTAGGTCTCTAAACCAAGTTCAAGTCCTTGACCGCTAAGACCCATGCCTATCTCCCATAGAGGAAATGACTTGTTTCCTTCTCTGTTCACTGCACAGACAAGGCAGTCTGAAAGCCTTCAGGTTCCCCCCGGGCTCACCACGTTGTCGAGGATATAGTCAGGCTGCTGGCCGGCTGGCTCAGACACAGGTGCACCCGGGATCAGGCCTCAGGCCTCCATTACGCCGTGTTCATTACACAGGAAGACTCCGAGGTCATGCTTTCAAATCCCAACCCTTTCCTCATTATCTGCCCCCAGCAGCCGCGTTCTTCCAAGTCCTGTATTGACTCGCTTTGCTCCTGGCTGCCGGCCCATCTCCATTAGATCCCAGACATTTGAGTAAAGTACACAGCTATCCAGTTCTGACTGAACGGAATTGACTCGCCATCCCTCCTCTATAATTTTGGGCAGAGTCTGAGAGGATTTAGAAGGTGTCATTGACTTGGAATTACAGTTCATTGTTACAGAATGAATTTCCGGACTCTGCTGAAGAGAGCTGGGCACCCCACCACCACACACACTTACACAAGCAGCTTTGTTCCCATCAAAGTGTCCCTCTAATTGCACCACGCACATTCGCTCAGGACTGCGCCGATTCTCAAGGCAGAGCTTTATCAAAGGAAACTCGGCTTCCCATGGTGCATCGCGTCCGCGCCTTCACGTGGGCATCGATCCCGGCCGTGCATTCTAGCTTCCGCTACTATCACTAACTTCTTTACTTCAAACTCTTTGCAGGCCTTTGTCTGATACAGGGCGGCCAAGTCTTGCAAGTCAGGCTATTATTTTGCATAGCAGAGAGCTAGGCTCTTCGCCCTGCTGAGGTGACGTAAATGGTCACAGACCGACCGGGTTGATAGCTGACTGACTGTATTTTCCATAGTACACATCTGTCACTTGCCCAGAGTGAATTTGCTCTTCTAGATATGGGCACTCATTAGAAGGAGGGACTTGGGGGAAAGCCCTAAGCCTGTGGAGATCTTGGAGCAGATGGTGCTGAGTTAAAAACAAAACAAAAACCATAACATTATGGCTTCAGTCTCAGAAGATGTAACAATAAAACCCACTCCCGAGGTCAGCCTAAGCCTCTAATCCCCTGGCACAGCTGGAAACACAAAAGCTCCTTGGAGTTCAGGCCCCCAACTCACCTGGTGGGACAATAGACAAGACAAAGGCCCCTTCCTCAGCTGCCCTACTACCTCTTGCTCCATCTCCCAAACCACTTAAGGAGAATATTACGGGTGTTCAAACTTAGCAGAAAAATCGGATAAAACTGTACAATTTTCTTACAATGACTGTAACAATGAAAAGAAAGACATAAAAAAAAAACCTTTAGAGATCCCAGCTAGAAAAAGCAAGGCATTTTCTCCAAGTATAATTTTTTAATAAAACTGTTAAAATTTTTAGTTTTTAAAATTTACATTTATTCTGTGTGTGTGCACAGGCAAAGGACATCCTGAAAGAGCTGGTTCTCTCTCTCCACCTTGTGTGTGGGTCAGACTGGGCCATCTCACAGACTCAAAACTTTTTTAACTTCTAGCTGCTAACAGAATGCTCAAATTTTTATCAGTCTTTCACTCCCAGCACTCAGTAGGCAGAGGCAAGTGGATCTCTGAGTTCCAGGCCAGCCTGATCTGCTAGTAAAAGGCTAGTCAGAGATACACAATGAGACTTTGTCTCAAAATAATAAAAATTCATTTTTCACCAGAGCTGACTGTGATTGTGCCAACCTGCAAGCCCAGCCCACAGGAAACAGAAGCGATGAGGTGGAGAGTTTGAGGCTGACCTGGGCTACACAGAAAGACAAAAAACCTGGGTGACGCCTCTCTGGCCAGAGCCTTCACCAAAAGCGCCCTGTAGCTGTAGTTCGGCTATTTGGCACTCTCTTCGGATGCCTTCTGCATGGCTGGCTAATTTGACCACCACAGTCTCTAACTGGCCTTCTAGCAGAATTTCCCCAAACCACACAGTAGGAAATAAAGCAATACCAAAAGGACAGCCCCAGGACACAGCCAAGTTCAGAAGGGAACAGGGCCTGGTCCAGATTCCCTCCCCTTCATACTAAAAATGAGGCTGAAGTCACAGTGAGAGATGTGTCACTGCTTAGCAGGGGGACAGTAATGTACTCTCCATTTTTCTAAAAATCTAGAGGAGGAGCTAGGCGATGGTGGTGCGTGCATAGAGGGGGAGCCAGGCGGTGGTGGTGCGTGCATAGAGGGGGAGCCAGGCGATGGTGGTGCGTGCATAGAGGGGGAGCCAGGCGATGGTGGTGCGTGCATAGAGGGGGAGCCAGGCGATGGTGGTGCACGCGGTTAACTCCAGCACCCGGGAATCATAGGCAGGTGGATCCCTTTAAATTAGAGGGGAGCCTGGTCTACAGAGAGAGTTCCAGGACAGCCAGGACTATAAATAAATAAGGAAGGAAGGAAGGAAGGAAGGAAGGAAGGAAGGAAGGAAGGAAGGAAGGAAGGAAGGAAGGAAGGAAGGAAGGAAGACCCAGAAACTGAAGATTAAAGGAGCAGAGCTGAAATGTGGGTTGGTGGGACATGAGGCTCCAAGTTCAATGCCCAGATTCAATACAAACACACATGGGGGAAAAAAATGGGTTACTAGTAAAGTGAGCGGGACTTGATCAGGATTGAGGGGACTAGTGGAGACTGAGGTGCATCGCTCTACTCAGGCGCTGGCCAGACAGGGCACCAGGCAAATGTGTGATAGGGAACGCACGCACCCTGTCCTTTGCCGAAATCTCAAGAGAAGTCAGCCCTCTCGGATGCCAGCATAGCTCCCACTTTTAAATGCAGGCTCGGAAGTTTGAGGGGCAATAATCGGGCGCTACAACGAACATTGCGGACCCTCAAGCTCAGCCAGTTCTTTAACCTCAGGCTTTCGTTGTTTTTACTAGCGACTTTGGGTATTTTATTTAATCTTTTCATGTCTCATGTTTCCCATCTGGAAAAAAAAAAGATATTTTGCAGCCGGGCGGTGGTGGCGCACGCCTTTAATTCCAGCACTCGGGAGGCAGAGGCAGGCGGATCTCTGTGAGTTCGAGGCCAGGTCTACAAGAGCTAGTTCCAGGACAGGAACCAAAAGCTACGGAGAAACCCTGTCTCGAAAAATAAAAAATAAAATAAAATAAAAAAAGATATTTGCTTCCAGGACTACTGTAAAGATAAAAAAAAAAGTGGGGCGGGGAGACGTTCCCCCAGATTCTGGGGTCTGCAGGAACATGGGATTCTAACACTGGTCCACAGTGGAACTACAGTCAGGCCCCCACTCATGCCATTTGGCTGGGGTGGACAGAAAGCAGCCAAACACACCAACCAGGGCACTGTAAGAATCTCCTTGTGATGAGAAAGCATGGCATAGTCTTGTGTCATGGTGACCTGAACAGGACTGGGAGACCTACACACAGGCTGGCTGCCCACCCCAGGCTTCGAAGAGAAAGCACAGGCCTTCCTGGTAGCTTGCAGCACCAGCCAGAAGGCCACTGTTACAGTGAACAGAGGAACAGTAGAGAGAGAGAGAGAATAGTTCAGACCTATGGACAGAGGCAAATTTAAAGCAGGAGAGGAAGGGAGTGGGTCAAGATGGTGAGGGAGCTGACCCCTTGGCCAGCGGCAACACACAGGAAGGCCAGCCTGGTACTTTATCTGGGCAGCACAGCAGAGATGACCCTGTTGATGAAAGCATAGGTGAGCCAACCCTCAGGACAGGAGTGTGGAAGACCTAGCCCTACCCCTCATCTGACTCATGGCTGCTGTCCTGGCAAGGTGCAGGGCCTGCTCCTCAGAATGTTGCAGCTGGTGGGGGGCAGGGATGGCTCTCCCACTTGGGCAGGGGAGGGATTCCCCCCCCGGGATTTCCCCCCAATCAACATGTGGGGCAGGTGGGAGAGCTGATCCGGTGATCCTAAGAGCAGGAGGGCCATCCCTGATCCCTGACCCCCACCAACCGCAACACCTGGGAGAGCAGACCCCCCATCTCGCCAGGACAGCACCATGGAGCCAACATGGTTAGCACAGGTCCGAAATTGTGACCATGGGAAAGCTGTCCCCATTTCCCATCTGGCAGACCAACCCTACAGCTGAACAAGGCCAGACCCAGGGTGATGACTTGGCCTGCCCCAACATCTACCCCATCTATGATCTGCTGGAGCACATGAAGGAACCTGACCCTCAGACCAAAAGCTGCAGGATCTCCACAGCATAGGGTACCAGCACAATATCCAGGAAGAATCCTAGTGGGGGCCCAGGCATCAGTTATATCATGGAGACCAGGGGCCTCAGACCAGATCAATGAACACTTGCAAGTAGACATGTATGGACCAAGGGGTATACGGTGTGACTTGTTGGGTCACATTGCAGCTTCCATTAAGAGATTTTTAATTCCTTCCTCTTTTTTTGTTTTATTTTTCTCATTTTATTTTCTTCCTTTGTTTCTCTTGAATTTTGTTTTATTGGGGTGGGGGGAGTTCAGGGGCAGAGGGCAGATTCAAAGGGATTCATTCCCTAATGAAGGAGATCAAAATACGTGATGTGAAAAACACCTAGGATAAATAAACTTTATTTTAAAAAAGAATTTAAAAACATACATATAGCTAGGCGGCGGTGGCACATGCCTTTAATCCCAGCACTCGAGAGGCAGAGGTAGGTAGATCTCTGTGAGTTTGAGGCCAGCCTGGACTACAAGAGTAAGTTCCAGGACAGGCACCAAAGCTACAGAGAAACCTTGTCTCAAAAAACAAAAACAAAAATACATAAATGTGTGTGACAAAAAAAAAAAATACATAAATGTGTGTGTGTGTGTGTGTGTGTGTTGAACAGTGTCTAGCACATGGAAACACTATACTTTTTTAACTATTACCATCTGTGGTGGCGTGAACAAGAATAGCTCCCACAGGCTCATGTATTTCATATATTTGAACGCTTGGTCATTAGTGAGTGGCGCCCCTTGAGAGGGATTAGGAGGTGTGGTCTTATTGAAGTAGGTGTGGCCTTGTTGGAGGAAGTGTGTCACTGAGCATGTGCTCTTGGGTTTCAAAAGCCCAAGTCAGGCCCAGGGTCCATCTCTTCCTGTTGCCTGCAGATTGGGATGTTGAACTCTCAATATCTTCAGAGCCATGTCTGCCTGCATGCAACCAAGCTCCCTGCCATGACGACTAAACCTCTGAAACTATAAGCCAGCCTTTAAATGCATTCCCTTCTAAGAGCTGCCATGATCATAGTGTCTCTTCGCAACTACAGGACACTAAGTAAGACATCATTGTTACTTTGCAAGTGCGGTGTAGAACAGTTCTTTCTCAACCTGTGGCCTCAACCCTTTTGGGGCTCGATGACCCTATCACAGGGATCACATATCAGATATCCTGGATATCTGATATTTACATTATGCAGACCTACGTGGGATGCTAGGTGCTCTCCAAGGCACGCCCATGGCCACTCTCCTCCCCTCTCCCTCCCGGCCTCTCTCTGCTTTCCTCCCTCCCTCTCCCTCCTCTCACATGCACACACATGCACACGCATGCACACACAGGACTCACCCTGGAGATTTTCTGTCAGGCAGGTGGAAAAGCTCGGGATGCCTTCGTAGTCAGCACTTTTGGTCAGAGACATTCTGGGCACAAAGAAATCAGGAGAAAAGTCTGACTCTGCTCAGAAATTCCCAGAGTTTTGGGCTTAGGGCTACTGTGATAGTAGTTGGGCTATGGGTTCCTTAGGGTTAGCCATGGCTGGGTATTTTCTTAACGAGTCAGGCAACCCACAGCTGAAGGGTTATCTGAGAGGCCCTGGCTTTCTGAGTGGATGTAGCTCTACAAAGAACAAACCGGTCCCTTGTTCTGTGATTGTTTCTCACCAGTCCGTGCAAGCCCCCCATCCTTCCACATACTGCAAAGCATTGCCTCAGGCCCTTCCTTCAGTTCCTACTGAGCTACCACTTACACATCTGCTAGCACTTAACAACAGGAGGCTTAATTAAAAGGAGAAAAAAAAGGGAGGGAGAAGGCGGAGGGAGACAGTGACTAGGAAATGGAATTGTATCTCCAATCTGTATTAAACTCTTCCTTTCCTCGTTTGACTCCTTTAATCTACCCTAATTTCTTCCAGCTGCTGGGCTGTCCATCCCCAGAGAAACAAAAACAAACAGTTAGGAATCACTGTCTTTGGGGTGCTTCACATTTATACCTCTCAATAATCCGATAATACTGATGTAACTAAACCACTTCCGAGGGTGATGAGGAACCCACACTCAAAAAGGGAGGTAATGAATCTTCCCAAGCCAGCCAGTCCACGGTGGCTCACGCCTTTAATCTCAGCACTTGGAAGGCAGAGGCAGGTGGATCTCTGTGTTCAAGGCTAGACCGTACTATATACAGAGTTCTAAGTTTCTTTGGTTTCTCAAAAACCAAACAAAAAATTGTGCCCAAGATCACACAGCTTGTAGCTGATAAAGCCAGGAGTCAAAAGGAATCTATGCCTCCAAAGCTCATCAGCTACCTTTCCCATCTGCTTGAAACCGGGCTTTTCTAGTATGTACCCTGGGCTGGAAGTCATGGGAAGGAAACCTCAGTCTATGGCCTCTGCTTAGTGGACACTGTGTCTTGCTTCCTTGGACATAGGTCTCTGTGTACTCTGCCTCTAAAAGGATATTTGAAGGTAAAAACAAGACCAGAAAAGTGAAGGTGACATTTTTTAGGAAGATGCTACCAAAATCCACAATGGCATAATCAGCCTAAGAATCGCGTTTTTCAAGACGTCTGAAATACATTTATACAGTAATCTTTCCAGTCAGATATGTTTTCCTCATTTCCTTGGGGCTTTTTAAATTACAGAAGCAAAGCAAGCTCATATGGAACAGTCAAGTCCACCACATAAGAATGAAAGCAAAGATTCCTCCAGCATGTTCTAATGCCCCAGGTCTTTCTGGGTCTAAGGGATTGCTGTTGGTTTCGATTCTCCCTTCTGAGGTCCAGGGCCTCATGCATGTGGAACAAGCACTCCACCACTGAGCTACACCCATAGCTCTAGGTTTGCTTAAGAATATATCAATGCTGGACGGTGGTGGCGCACGTCTTTAATCCCAGCACTCAAGAGGCAGAGACAGGCGGATCTCTGGGAGATCGAGGTCAGCCTGGTTTACAGAGCAAGTTCCAGGACAGGTTCCAAAGCTACAGAAAAAGCCTGTCTCAGAAGGAAAAAAAAGAAAGAATACATCAATACAGTGTGTGACTCTGTGTGTGTGTGTGTGTGTATGTATGTGTGTGTGTGCTCCCAAGTGTGCACCAGATGTCTGCCCACTTGTAATTGGGCACACAGAAGCTGAGGCAAGAGACTGGTAGCAGTTCTAGGCCAGCTGGACTTCATAACAAGGCTTTCTCAAATACAAAACAAACAATAGCACATATCCATATCTATAAATTTTTGTTTCTTGAAATCAGAATCTTACTCTGTAGGAATTTTGGGTTGGTTTTTGTCATTTTCTAATATTGGGGACAAAATCCACAGCGTCACTCATTCCACGTGAACACCCCACAGCCCTGCCATATTCCATGGTTTCAAATCTTCTCATTTTGGACTGGAGAGATGGTTCAGTTCAGTGGCTAAGAGCACAGGATGCTCTTGCAGAAGACCCAGGTTCAATTCCTAACACCCACATGGTAATTCACAACTGCCTGTAACCCCAGTTCCAGGGGATCTGACACCCTCACACAGACATACATGCAGGCAAAACACCAATGCACATAAAATAAATGTTTTTTTTAAAAAAAAAAAACAGCTCATTTTGCTCAACGTTGCATTTACTTATGTATCTCCACACTGATCTGCTCAGAGCCATCTGTCTTCTAACCTCACACAAGTAACTGCATTATATGCATGGATTGAGATCTACTTACCCAGTTTCCTGTCGAGGAGCGTTTGGCTCAGGACTCTTTGATGTTGTAATGGCCATGGACTATGTTAAGAATCGCTAAAGGGAGCCTATGAGGAAAAAGAGAAAATATTTGTCACTTGTGTCTCTGGTCAGGGGTTAATTTCCAAACCATGTAAGGAACTTCCATAATGCAATAACAACAACAACAAAAAGAAATGACAGTCCAATTTAAAAGCAGACATTTCTCTAAAGGAGACACACCAATAGCCAACAGCTATATGCAAAGATGCTTGGATAGGTGAGTGTCGTGGCATACACCTTCAACCCTAGCACTTGGGGGGTAAAGGCAAGAGGATCCCAAATTTGAGACCGGCTTGAGCTGCACATAGAGACTCTATGAGGATGAGGAGGGGGAGAGGAAGGAAAGGGGTAGAAGGAGGAGGAAGAGAAGAGGAGGAAACAGCGGCAGCAACAGCAGCAGAAGCCACTGCCTTACCAGAGCCAATCAGCAGAGCTATTATAAAGCAACAGAAAACAGCAAGTACAAGGGAAACTGCATTGCTGGTGAGAATGATAGCAGGCCATGGAAAACGGCATGAGAATGATAAAACCTTAAAGCTAGAACTACCCTTTTATCCGACAACCCCATTGCTTGGTAAATCTAAAGGCACTGCAAGTGGGATCTTGGCCTGGCAAGAAGGCTCAACAGGAAAGGACACCTGCTTTTGTGAGCCTGATCTGAGTTTGATCCTTGGAACCCATGTAAATAAAGACAAAAGGAGACAAATGTGGACTCTGACCTCCACACATGCACACACACACACACACCCCACATCAATACAGACATACAGATACAAGATAGATAGATAGATAGATAGATAGATAGATAGATAGATAGATAGATAATCTCAAAGAGATATTAACACCACGTCATATTTTCAGCAATGTAGAGAACCACATACCTATACCTACAATCCCAGCACTCAGGAGGAAGGTAGAAGCAGGAGATCAGGAGTTCAAGGCCAGTCTGAGCTAGGTGAGACAAAGCCAAAATAAAAGAGATCTGCAACAACCTAAATATCTATTTAGGAATGACTAGTTTCCTTTGTATATACTATACAGATAAAATAGAATTGTATTCAACCTCACACTTGTAATCCCAGCACCCAGGCCAGATGGGTGGGCAGGCAGGCAAGAAAGCAGAAAGAAAGAAAGCTAGGCGTAGCGGTGGACACCTGTGATCCCAGCACTAGGGAGACGGCAGCAAGAGGCTTCTCAGTCTGATGCTAGCCTGGGCTACACCATAAGTCCCTGTCTCAAAAATAAGGAAACTAGGGGGAAAAATTCTCTAGCTAACAGTACACATGATTATTGTTGAGTCAACTTGACAGAACTAGAGTCACCTCGGGGACCAGGCTCTGGGCATGCCTGTAGGGGGCCATTGTCACCTCAGTACCTGAGGTGGGACAAGTGCCACTTCCTGGCTGGGATCCTGGAGAGGGTGGGGGACGTAAGCTGAGCAGAAGTACCCATTCTTCGTTCTCTCCTGCCTGTCTCTGGATGCGGTGGGGCCAGGTGTTGCCTGCCGCGTGTGAAGAGAAACCACTTCTCCCTGAAGTCGCTTTTGCCAGGTGTTTGTGAGAGCAGCAGGGAAGAGCTCTTGCCCCATTAACCCAGAAACACATCTGAGTTATAGTCATTGGTATTATTACTGAAATGGAGCATTTGTTCAGCTTAATAAGAGTCAATTCATATAATGTCATAAATAATAAAAGATGTTCCCAGGCGATGGTGGCGCATGCCTTTTAATCCCAGTGCTCAGGAGGCTGAGGCAGGCGGATCTCTGAGTTGGAGACTGGCTTGGTCTACAGAGTGAGTTCCAGGACAGCTAGAATTGCACAGAGAAACCCAGCCTTGAAAAACAAAAACAAATAAAAAATGTAAAAGAAGACAAAAGAGAAGGAAGAACTAGGACTGGAGCTCAGAGCTCAGCCAGTGCGGTCGTCCCTTGTCTTACTGCTGCAGGAAACTAGCTGGCAAAGGCAACTAAAGAAATGGAGGGCTGGGCTGAAGAGATGGCTCAGAGGATGAGAGCACTCATCGCTTCCAGAAGACCCGGGTTCAATTCCCAGCACCCACAGGGCAGCTTATAACTATATGTAAATTCAAGATCTGACATCCTCACATAGAGACATACATGCAGACAAACCAATGTACATAAAATAAAAATAAATTTTTATAAAAGAAAGAAATAGTGTTTATTTTGGATCACAGTGCAAGGGTACAGTTCATCATGTCAGTATGCCATGGAGGCAGGAGCTTAAAACGGCTGGCCCTGATGGGAGGTCAGGAAGCAGAGGGAGGCTGGTGCGGAGCTTGCCTTCTTTTTATTCAGTTCTGAACCTTCACTTAGGGTGTTTCTTTGAACCTCAATAAACCCAATCTAAAGACTCCCTCCCAGACATGCCCAGGTTGCTTCCACAGTGAATGTAAGCCCCATCAAGTTAACAATCAAGATTAAGCTAGCAGGCTCTCGATTTGATTCTCAGCACCCCACAGGGAAGAAAGATCTAACAGAGTAGGCATCTCCTGCCTTTGAGGAATGGCTATTTCTAAGCATACACATTCATAAATGTGTTATCTGTCATGTTTTCATGTTAAGAATTACAGTAAGACAGACAAGACCACCGTACTCTGAGGGAGAAGTCCTGAGAAGAAACACACGCGCCCAGGCTAAGGAGGTCACGATGAGAAGTCACAAAGGAAAAGGCAACCTAGGTGCGGTAATGGAATCTCATGAACACATCCAGGATGCTCCAGGAATTCAGAGAGATCGATACTAAGAGTAGGGATGGTGAGACAGCTCAGTGAATTAAGTCAGTTGCTACGAAACCTGACGACCTGAGTTCAGTCTTCAGGACTCATATGGGGAGAGACCCAACTTTTGCAAGTTGTCTTCTGACGTCCACACTCATGCAGTGGCACACATGTGTACGTACACACACACACACACACACACACCACACACACTGGGAGAGACAGAGACACTGAGAGAATCAGAGACAGAGAAATAGAGATAGAGAAAAACAGGGACAGGGAGAAAGAGACAGGGAAGTATCCGAAAGTGATGGAAGAAGGCTGGAATGTGTCTCCTAAACATCCTGCCGTGAAGATGAAGTGCAGAAACAGACTGCACATTCTCGACGGAGCCTCTTGGCTGCCCCTGCCTGTTCATTCAGCCCTCTATAAATGGTCACTCGTGTTACCTCTGGGTCTCAGATCCAGAAACACAGCTGTGGCGTGAGCAGTCACACAAACTGCTTCCTCGCTTTCTCCCCTTGCAGGTATATAACTCGGAATGGAACGGCTATAGAACACAAGAGATGGACACCAAGTCCTTGTAGAAACTGCTTTCCACAGTGGTTGTAGCAACAGGAGGTGGCAGGAAAGAAGCGATAGTGGCAAAGGAGAATGTGGAAAGGACTGGACACACATGTGGGAAGACGTCACGATGGAACTCTTTTTCTGTTTATGTAAAAACTGAAAAGCAAAAAGGTGGCTGAGTCATTTTACGCTCTTGCCAGGACTGCATCCAGATGAATACATACCTTCTGCCTCGTCAACACCAGTAAAGTCAGTCTCTTTCATTTCTGTGTATTTTTTTTTAGTTTATTTATTTTTATTTTATGTTCATTGGTGTTTTGCCATGGTTATCAGGTCCTCTGGAACTGGATTTATAGACAGTTGTAAGCTGTCAGGTGGGTGCTGGGAATTGAAGAACCTGGGTCCTCTGGAAGAGCAGTCGATGCTCTTAACCACTGAGCCGTCTCCAGCCCCTGGTTTTTATGTATTCTAGTAGGCATGTCTTGGTAGCTCATTATGTTTTAATTACATTTCACTAATAACCAGCAAGTTAAGCATCGTTCCTAATATAGACTTCTTTTTTCCTTTTTGGTCTTTTTGAGTCCGGTCTCCAAGAGCCTCGAACTCACAGAGATTCACTGCCTCTGCCTCCGGAGTGCTGGGATTAAAGGCATGTGACACCACTGTCCGGCTTCCTAGTTAGTCTTAAATGAAGTGTCTTGACAAATCATTTCACCAGGGCTGTGACAAACATCTGACAGAAGTGACCGAAGAAAGGAAAGGCATGCTTTGGCTCACAGTCTAAGAGGACACCGCGTCAGGAACAGGGAGGGTACGGCAGCAAAAGTGGCCCTAGCTACGGCAGCAGGACGGTGAGCTGTCGGTCACATGACACAGTGCCAGAAGCAGAAAGAAATGAATGTGTTCTACTCCCTTCTTTATAGTCCAGGATCAGGTCACAGGATGGTGCCATTCACATTCAGGGGAGGGTTCCTTCCTCAATTAACCCTCTCTGGAAACAGACACGCCCAGAGGTGTATCTCCTAGGTGCCTGTAAATCCCACTAATAATAAAGATTAATTATCACAGGTAGCACCCGACGCCCGTCTGTGCTCTCTGTGCTACCATACAATTCGTGAACTTGACAAGGGGTTGGAGATTGAAACACACAAAGACACACAGACAGAGACACGGGTCATCCTTGAAACAGGAATGCCCCAAGAATGCTCCCTTTATTGTGTCCAGGGGCAGCTTATATAGGGATAGCCATGCTCCAGCCATACACAAGAAACCACTCCCCTGCCATCAGGAACTCCTGAGGGTCTCATACTCAGAGCAGCTGCAGGCACTCAGATCAGGGGAAAACAAGTTGTATACAAGAAATTCAGGATCTGGGGGTTCACAGCTCCCAACAATCACATGATTTTTAGTTAAGTCTTCTCATTATTTCATTTTTAAGGCATTTTATATATTCTATACATAAATCTTTCATGAGAATTACGCTTTAAGAATATTTTATCCTAGTCTGTCATTTCTCTTTTCAAGTATCTTCATGATGTTATTAAAAGTAAAAAAAAATTAGCCTTTAAGGCCGGGCAGTGGTGGCACATGCCTTTAATCCCAGCACTCAGGAGCCAGAGGCAGATGGATCGCCATGAGTTTGAGGCCAGTCTGGTCTACAAGAGTTAGTTCCAGGACAGGCTCTAAAACTACAGCGAAACCTTGTCTCAAAAAAACAAAACAAAACAAAAATTCACCTTTAATCCCAGCATTTAGGAGGCAGAGGCAGGCCAACCTCTGTGAGTTAGAGGCCAACTTGGTCTACACAGTGTTCTAACACAACCAGGGCTACATAAAGAGAATCTGGATTTATTGTTATTATTGCCATAATTATTATTTTTATTTTATGTGTGCAGGTGTTTGCCTGCATTTATCTCTGTATACCATGTTATACAGTGTCCACGGAAGTCAGAAGAGGGCACTGGATCTGGAACTGGAGTTAGAGTGGCCAGCTGTCATACAGGTGCTGACTGAGAACACAACCAGGGTCCTCTGTAAATACAGCCAGCGCTCACTCCAGAGCTCTCGGCTGTGGAATAATCCTTACACAATGAAAATATGCTGCCCTCACTGTCAATAAAAGCTGACTGGCCAATAGCTGGACAGTTTCCTCTGGAACCTGCATTGGATCCCCTGGAACTGAAGTAACAACTGATTGTGAGCCACCATGCACACACTGGGAATTGAACCCAGGTACTCTGCAAGAACAACAAGTGCTCATAACCACTGAGCCATCTCTCCAGTCCTGAGCACCATTATAAATGCCAGGAGTGCCAGGCAGTGGTGGCGCACGCCTTTAATCCCAGTACTTGGGAGGCTGAGGTAGGCGGATCTCTGTGAGTTCCAGGCCAGCCTGGTCTACAAAGAGAGTTCCAGGACAGCCAAGGTTATTACACAGAGAAACCCTGTCTTGAAAAATAAAAAATAAATGCCAGGAGTTTAGCAGTGAGGAGGGAAAGAATTCCAGGTGTGGGGCTTAGTGGCACATACTCTGTTTGAGCCTCGGGAGACAGAGGCTGGAGGATCACAAAGTGCTGGATGGAAGGAAGCCCAGGCTACTCAGGGAAATCCTGTCTCGAGAAAGTGTTGGTAAGATGGCTCGGTAGGCAAGAACACTTATATTGCAAGCCTGGAAACCTGAGTTCAAATCTGCACAACCTATGTAAAAGTTTGACATAGCCCCGGCTGTGTTTGCAATACCAGCATCTTAGTGGGGCAGAGACAGGTGGAACCTGAGAGCTCCCCGCAGACTAGCCAAAACGGCAAGCTCCAGGTTCAGGAAAAAATCCAGTCTCAAGGCAATAAGGCAGAAAACAGTGGAAGACACTGTCCACACACATCATACAAACAAGGAAGAGGAAGAGGAGGAGGAAGATCAAGAAGAGGAGGAGGAAGCTCACCCAGGGCTTACCTTTAACTGAGAAGATAAGCAAGCCAAACACTTGTGTGTGCCCTGGTGATAGAGAATCAGATGACCTGAGGAAGTGAGCTGTAGGTGGGGATCCTTCCACAAGACCTGATCAGGAAGAGGAAGTGGTGCTTGCTGAGATGGGAATGCGCCAGGGTCTAGGTGGAGGGGAAGAACAAATTCTTTGAGGTCTGACTGTGGGATGTAGCTCCTGGGAGTGCCCGGGAGAGCTGAAACAGCACAGTAAACAAATTCCTCAAAGTGGCAGGCCAGGAGTGCTCTAGGAACTGGGGAGGCAGTAATGCCAGCGGGTGGGACTCGGTGCTAGAGTGCTTTGTGTGATGACGCGCAGATCCCAGTTTCTGATGAGTCTGAGCATATTAAAAAATAAAATAAAGGCCAGGCGACGGTGGAGCACGCCTTTAATCCCAGCGCTCGGGAGGCAGAGGCAGGCGGATCTCTGTGACTTCGAGACCAGCCTGGTCTACAGAGCTAGTTCCAGGACAGGCTCCAAAAAGGCACAGAGAAACCTTGTCTCAAAAAAACCAAAAAAATAAAATAAAATAAAGGAAAAAAAGGAGGAGTAAGGGAGAACAAGAGAGCAAGGAAAAGAGAGAGGAGATGAGGTCAAGAGGTAGTCCAAGTAGGGCCTTGGCGTTACTGTAAAGACTGGCATTGAGTTTGAGTGACATGTGCACCCAAGAGAAAGAAGGCCAGCCATCAACCTCAGCTGTCTTCCTGGATTGCTCTGTTATGCCCAGATCACGGAGTCCCCCCAAAACCAACTAGGAGACCGAGTTCTGTATGTAAAATCAAAGAGCCTTTATTCTTACACAAGTTTGCAAACTCAGTCTCCCCGTGTGTCCAATTGGAGTGATTGGAGAGCCCCAAACTCAGTTGGGGTTGGGTTTTTATAGTAGTAACGATAGGAGTGAGGGACTTCTAAGGTTCAGGATCCCTGGTTGGCTGACATTTGTCTAGGGGTGTCCTGATGAATAGCGATGGGTGTGTGCTGGCAGTGATCCTATCTACAATGGTTGTAATGTCAGGAATTTCCTTTGGATGGTCTGTTCCTGGGTGGTGCCATCTTATGGCTTTTCCTAGAACCTGGTGTTGCCTGCTATGGCAGCTGTGCGGCCTGGGCCCCACACTCTTCACCTTAGTTTTTGAAACATGAACTCTGAAGCTCATGAATATCTGGCCAGCAAGCCCCTAGATCTTCTTGTCGCCCCAGCTTTGGGATTATAGGCATGACCTGACATGCCAGGCTTTTTATGTGGAAGCTGTGAATCCGAACTCAGACCTTTATGCTCAGCAGCAAGCACTGTACCCACTGAGCCAGCCACCACTACTGAAAGACTCTGAGCGGCGGGATGTAACCTGATGACATTTCAGAAGTTGAAAAGGGCAGAGTCAGCCACAGGCACAGTTCAAACTGACTGAGATAAGATAGACAGGAAATAGTGGTGATAGATACTTGAGATCAAGATGGCAGGATGGAGGGGTAAGGTTTGGAAAGATTCCACACTGATCTGCTGGTGGCATTGAACGTAGGGGACTGGGAGACAAGGGTCAAGAAAGAATTCAAGATCTGATCCTTAAGTACCTGGTAAGATAGATACCTCCTAAGTCTGAGAAAGAAGGAATCAGACCTTACTAAGTTTGAGATGTTGTAGAGCTGAGATAGTGAAGCTGTGAGCATGGTTAGGTGCAGTGTGGAGCCATCGAAGCAGTTAAAGATGTAAGATGTAGCGTTGTCAAGGCAACAAGAGCAAGGAGAGGAGACACTTCAGCACATGGAAGGACAGAAGGAAGACAAAGAGAAGAGCTGAGAAAGCTGCAGGAGAAGGGGCAGGAGAGAACAGTGGGGGGAGGCAGGAGAGGACAGTGAGGAGGGGGGACAAGAGAGGACAGTGGGGGGACAGGAGAGGACAATGAGGGGGGACAGAAGAGGACAGTGGGGGGGACAGGAGAGGACAGTGGGGGGACAAGAGAGGACAGTGGGGGGGAAGGAGAGGACAATGGGGGGGACAGGAGAGGATAGTGGGGAGGGGGACAGGAGAGGACAGTGAGGAGGGGGACAGGAGAGGACAGTGAGGAGGGGGACAGGAGAGGACAGTGAGGAGGGGGACAGGAGAGGACAGTGAGGAGGGGGACAGGAGAGGACGAGGAGGGGGACAGGAGAGGACAATGAGGAGGGGGACAGGAGAGGACAGTGAGGAGGGGGACAGGAGAGGACAATGAGGGAGGGCAAGAGAAGACAGTGGGGGGGACAGGAGAGGACAATGAGGGAGGGCAAGAGAAGACAGTGGGGGGGACAGGAGAGGACAATGAGGGAGGGCAAGAGAAGACAGTGGGGGGGACAGGAGAGGACAATGGGGGGGACAGGAGAGGATAGTGAAGAGGGGGACAGGAGAGGACAATGAGAAGAGGGACAGGAGAGGACAGTGGGGGGGACAGGAGAGAACAGTGGCGGGGGGACAGGAGAGGACAGTGAGGAGGGGGACAGGAGAGGGTGAGCCCTGGGAGCCACGTGAAGAAGTGAATAGTCAGTTGTGCCAACTGCTGCCGACAGGTGACACAGAGTGAGCCTGAGAAGTGGCTGCTGGATCGGGCAGGGATAGGCTGAAGGGCTGGCAACAGCTGGGCTCTTTATTTAGGGAGGTGTGAGGAAGGACCAGGACAGGGACTTCGTGCCTCTCCCAGGAGGCTTTGGCCCTTCTGCTCAAGGCTTGCTTCTTCATGTGTGGATTCTTCTGCCTCTTTACTGACTGCCACACTGAATCCTAACCTTAGGAAACCTTCCCATGCAGGCCACCTCCTCACACTACCAGGTGCCTGCTCCCTTTCCAGACTAGGCCCGGTGATACTTCCCTTGGGTGTGTATGTTGGTACAGACAGCAACTGTGTCTGTCTGTGGACCTTTGCTTAGGGGGTTGGAGTGGGGACAGGAACTGTGTCCTTTCAGCTGCGAGTGCATCACCTAGCATGTGGCCTGCTGTAGAACAGCCGCACAGTCAAGAAAGACACTGGGAAAGGGAGGAGGGGAAAACGGCTCAGACACACCTGATGACAGGGATGAGGACCAGGCCGACGTCCTAAAATCCTGCCTGTTTAGACTGCTGCTTCCAGCAACGCCTGGGTGGACTCTGTGATTAGGGACTGGGACAGCCACAGGGCCACAGCTGTGGAATGGCAAACGTCTGGCTCTCAGGCTTGTTTGGGGGGTGAGACAGGGGATGCCATCTAAAGCTCATTTTAAAAAGTGATAGGGACAAAGATAAAATGGTAACCCTCAAAGGAAGACTAGGAAGCCGATCTGTAGTAGCTGATCTGTTGTCTGGAGCTAGCTAGTTCCCATCCTAGACTCCCTTATCTCAGGACACTCCCTCCAGCCATTGTTTATTCCTTTCAAAGCATTGACCATCAAAGCTAGACGTTTGCAAATTTCTTTTCTGCTTATCAGCTGCCCTCCCCTAGTCAGTTGAGTCCCCTGAGGACAGGAACTTGGTACTTAAGTCACACCCCTCCCAGGCAGAGGGCCCAAATGCTTATCAGAAAAGTGTCCAGATACCTGCCGCTTCGGGGAATGCAGTCAATTCCAGCTTGTCTGCTACAGTGTTTAAACCCTACAGCGCCGCAAGTTTTCATTTCAGCTTCTGCAATGCTGGGATTCAAACCCAGGGGGCTCCTGTATACTCGGGAAGCACTTGACCACAGCTACAGTCACAGCCTGGAATGGAGCCTGGAACACAGTGTTTGAACTGGAAGTGTGAGTCAGGGTGTGTGTGGGGACCACACTCTCTCAAAAGATCTGGGAAACACTCTGTTCCAAGTCTCTCTCTTCTAGTATTTGCTGGAAAATCCTGATCCTTAACATATTCTGGCTCACAGACCCGACTTCAGCCTCCTTCACATACTACTCATGCGTGGTCATCATCTCATCTTCCTCTGAGGAGCCCTGACGCCTTGGATTGAGGGCCAGCCCACTCTTGTATGACCCTATACCCAATTAAGGGTATACTCCAAGGCACTGAAGCTAAGACTTTATATCCTCGGCCAGAGAGATGGTTCAGAGGGTGAGAGAACTTGTTGCTCTTCCAGAGGACCAAAGTCAGTTCCCAGCATCTGCATCAAGCAGTTACCACCTAGAACTCCAGCTCCAGGATCTACAATGCCCTTGTCCTAGACAGGCACCTGCTCTCACACACACACATACCAGCACACAAAACCACACACCTACACATAATTAAAACATTAAAAATCTGCTTTAAAACTTTATATTCCTTGCAGGGGTTACAATCCAACCTATAACCACCATCCCCCCAAGGACCTGGCCATAGCCTATGCATGATCTACTTGGCTCACTTACCACACTGTCCTGGGATTTACATGTTTGTGTATCTATTTTGAAGCAGGGTCTCATTATATAGGCCTCGCTGGCCTGCGACTCAGAGATTCACCTGGCTCTGCTTCCCCAGTGCTGAATTGAAAGGTGTCTCCCACCGTGAGGATAAGTGCTAGGGTTACTTTTAAATTCTCCATTGCACCAGGAAAGACAAAGGGACTTCATCGGATGTGCGAATTCAGCTGCACGGTTAGTGGGGAGAGTTCTTGGACTAGTGATGTGGGATGTGGGCAAAAGAAGAAGCAGGGCAGGGTGGACTTCCTGGGTGGAGGCCCAGGGCTTCCCAACATCAGCACATGCAAAGCGCTGGCAGAGCCATGACAACGCCGACTCCGGTTCTGTGAGTTGAGGATTCTTGGATTCTTCTGCATTTCAGCTTTTTTTTAAAAAAAAAAAAAAACAATTTATTTTTATTTCATGTGCCTGCATGATGTCTGTGTGAGGGTGTCAGATCTCCTAGATCTATGAGCTGCCATGTGGGTGCTGGGAACTGAACCCGGATCCTCTGGAAGACCACTGAGCCATTCTACATTTCTAACATGCTCCTGGGGCTTGCAGCTGGTGCTACATCTGGAACCACCCTTCATCAGGGCAAAAACCAAGTCTTTGTGTCACCCGGGGGCCAGCCATCCTTGAGGTGGTGGCGCACACCTTTAATCCCAGCACCTGTGAGGCAGAGGCAGGTGAATCTCTGTGAGTTCAAGGTCAGCCTGGTCTACAGAGAGACAGAGTGAGTTCTGGGACTGTAAGGACTACTTGGGAAAACCCTATCTTGGAAACCCAAACAAACAAAAAACAGAACACCTGAACCTATTGGTATTTTCTTCCTTTGAAAAGTCCCTTTGTCAGGCCAGGCTGACCCACACAGGTTACCTAAAAGTTCCTATCTATTTCCCACCTGTTTGTTTAGGGAGGGGAGTTGCTCCCTCCCTGCATACCAGAGGTCTTAGCTGAGGCCTCAGCTTTGTGGAGTTAAGGAGGGACTGGCCTGAGGAGGAAGCGGATTAATCCTCTCTCCTCCCTCTCCTGCTGGCCCAAGGGGCTTCCTGAAAGGAAACGCATCTGTCTGCCGCCTCTGAGGGCAGCAGGGGATAAGGCCCTGCACGTAATGAGGTTGGAGGTAGGGATGCCATTTAGCAACCTTGGCTTCTGGTCCTCCTTCCAATTAATCATCTCCAAGTCGTGACCATCCCAGGCACAGCCCCAGACCCTGAGGTCAGCTCTCCATCAAAGGCGACCAAAAGGCCGAGGAAGTAAAGGCTTGGCTCCAGCTGCTCTGGAGGCTCATGCAAGAAAGTCAAAAGATGCTGTCGCCTGCCTAAGCACATGGACAGGGTCATCTGAGAACGACATGGTATTTCTGGAGTGGGTGGCAGGAAGGTCGAACAACCACAGCTCTACATTTCCACACTCTCTTTACGCACAGCCCAGGAAAACCTGGACATGCCACTTCAGAGACACTGGTTTCTTAAAGAAACAGGAACCTTGGACTGGGGGATATGGTCATTGGTAGGGTGACGGCACAACATGCCGCTTGAGGCCCTGAGTTCTATCTTCAATGAGAAACACGCGCGCGCACGCGCACACACACACAAAATCCCACACGTGTGCATGCTCCAGATGTTGTGTGGCAAGTGGAACAAGCACACTGTCAGTTTTCTACAAAAGGCTGGGATGACAGCTACAGCTACGAAGGGAAGTAGGAAGGAAGGCAGCAAGAGAGACAGGGCTGATCGGAGAGAAACAGAACCAGTTGAGGGGAAGCGAGACACCTTCTCCACTGAGAACTTAGGGGAAATTTTATCTTCCAGATCTTCCCTGCACGCGGGGCTTTCTCCCTTGGCCTTGGCGACCAGCCACTGGGAACAGGAATGGGAGGGTGAGCCAAGCCCCAGAAGCTGGTGACGATGAAGTCCAGGGGGCTCGGGCCAAGCTCACCACTGCTCCTGCTGCACCCGTGCCCATGAGGGACCCAAGTGAATGCAGAGCCGAGTGGCCGGAAGATGCACAAAGACATCTGGAGGAGAGCTGGGAAGAGATATCTAAGATGAGACAGAGGATTCATGGCAGGGCATGGCCCAGATCCCCCGGCCCTCCTGGGGAGGGAGAAACAGGCTGGAAACACAGGACATAGCAGATGGCCTTTGAGCTGACCTAATTCTCCTCTACTGAATGAAGAGTTGGGCTAAATGCCCAGGCCCTGAGGTCTCCAGGGACAGAATAGGAAAACGTCTAGGCACAGTCTGTGCGTGCCTTAATTCATACAAATACACACATTTACTTTCAGAGCCTCGGCCTTAGAGGTGGTCTTAGAACCACAGGGAGGCTGAACAGATCTGGAAAACTTACAATAGCTATGTGCATTTGATCAAGTGGCTGCTTTTTTTCTTGTCCATGCTGGCTGGGGACAAAACACGGGGTCTTGCCCATCTGAGGCAAAGTAGGCAAGGGTGAGACTGCGGAGCTGAGCAACACCCAGCTTTAAGAGAATAACTTAACCTCTGAAGATCATACGGTTCCCTTGCTGAACTGTGTTGGGGGACCTAGTGAACCACCTCCACTTCCAGCCTCCTATACATAAACAATCAACAAAACAAACAAAAACCAAGAAAACCCACTTATTAAGTATTTACTTAGAAACATTTCTAACACACGCTTCAAACCCAGGACTTGGGAGGCAGATGCAAGCAGATCTCTGTGAGCTCCAGGCCAGCATGGTCATTATAGCAAATTCCCGAACAGCCAGGGCTATAGAGTGGGACCCTCTCTCAAAATCAAACAAAACCAAGGGCTAGCGATGTAACTCTGGGTAGAGTACCTGCCTATTATGAGAAAAGCCCTGCATTTGTCCTGGGCGTATGTACATGCACACAAAGACACAGCTTCAAAACACTATCTGGAGAAAATAGGTAGAAAGCATCGCCACTGATGGAGTAAAACAGTAACACCTACCCTTGCCTAGGAGAGAAGTTCTGAGCTCTGCTAATGTCTTAAAGCAACTTGCTGTGCCTCCCTCCAATGTACAATTGCATAATGTGCCCACCCAAGTCACTAATGTACCATATTTAGCCATGCATATAAGTCTACGTTCAAGCTGGGCAGTGGTGGCACACACCTTTAAACCCAGCACTCAGGAGGCAGAGGCAGGTGGATCTTTGTGAGTTCGAGGCTGCCCGGTCTTCAGAGTGAGTTCCAGGATGGCCAGGACTGTTACATACAGAATGCCTATGTCGAATGCCCCTTGCAAAAAAAAAAAAAAAAAGTATGTCACATGCAGATGAACATATTGCCGAAGAGAAGAGACTATAAGTGTGGGTAAAAGTCAAGTCATGGAAAGTGTCTTGGCCAGGACAGCACGGGGCACAAAGACCTTTCTGTGGATTCTCCACACTAAGGTTCCTATGCACGCTTGACACCACAGACTGGTGCCTTGCTTCCCAGAATGGCAACCTTCCCACTGCTGCCTGCCACCGCCTTTATTGGCACGGCTACTAAAACACCTTAGGGTTAAGCTCATGACAAGCTAACCGAGTTTGGGGAGGAGGCCAGGAACCTTGCTCCTCACCTTCCTCTTGGCTTACCTAGCAGTCACCAGGGTCCTGTCCCTGTCCATGGCTCAAAGCAATCAATCCCCTCACTCCATGGGCAGGGCTCTGGGTGGGGCCCTGGGCTAGCTGCTGCAGAGAGCTGCCCCTGCTCCTTCAGGCCATGTTACATGGAAATAAAACACCAGTCTGTTCAGGGGCTGCCCAGCACATTATGAGGAGGAAGCTATAAAAGCTGCCAACATGGGTTACTTTAAGCATTTTCCTCCTCAGACACACAGGGAATGAGGTGCTGCCTTCTACTCCCCGGACCCCCAAAAGGCTGTGTCCTGCCTGTGTTTACTGACATCCCAGACTCTTGGCTGTCCTAATTACACCAAAGTGATTCTCCCTTTATACCCTTCATAGTCCCTGACCCGACTGACTGGCTGCCCGTAGCGTGCTGCTCCCAGACCGTACAGCCCACAGTCTTCTCAAAGTCTGACTGGGGAACCAAATAAAAAGCTTTTTATTGGCACTCAGGTTTATGTGCAGCAGCTCAAAAGCCTTCTTTTCTTGTGTCACACAGCTCCCATCTGAAGACGTTTTGTTTAAAGTGCCACACTCTCTCTATACTTCCTGTAGGATGGAAGCTGGGAGGGGTCTGGAGGATGGTCACTCTGACTTCAAGAGACTGTACAGGGCAGGCAGAGATGCAAGGTGGCCCCAAGAGACCAGAAGAGACAAGCGATGCTGAGAGTCTTGGCAACAAAGTGCACTGCTGAGCTTCCCCCAAGCAGCTGGAGGCCATGGTGCCATACGATTTTCCACAAGTCCCTGGTGGCATGTTATCCTTGAAGTACAAGACAGGTTGAAAACCTGTTTCTTCATCCATAAACCCAGGGAAAGATCTTGGAGAGGAGTGGCTACCGGAATGGCTACCGGAATGTTTCCTGTCATCACTGGCACATTGAAACCCCCATTCCAATGGCTAACTCATTACCACTAAGATAAATTGCACGCTAGGCCAGTCTTGGTTCTGAGAATAAAGCAAAATGGTCTTTCCTTCAGGCCCAAAGAATTCTCAGTGTGAGAGTAAAAGATCATATTTAACACAAGTGAAGTCCTTGCTACAAGGATTGTGCAGGTGGACGATGCGATCAGCACAGAGGAATAAAAGGCTACTTGGTGGCACACTCCTTTATTCCCAACACTCGGGAGGCAGAGCCAGGCAGATCTCTGATAGCTTGAGGCCAGCCTGGTCTATAAGATCTAGTTCCAGGAGAGCTAGGTAGAGCTGTTACACAGAGAAACCCTATCTGAAAAAAAAGAAAAGAAAAAAAGGCAGCTTGGGTGGTAGCTCAGGGGTTAACAGCTCTACAGCTCTCTACCAGAGGACACAGTTCAATTCCCAGCACCCACATGGCAGTTAATACTGTCTGTAACTCTAAGTTCTGACATCCTCACACAAACATATATATACGGCAAAACACCAATGCACATAAAATAAAGATAGGAAAGAAAAGAAAGAGAAGCAAGCTGGGTAAGGTAGCATGTGGGAGGTAGATGCAGGATGATCAGGAATTCAAAGTCACTCTAGTTACATCCTACTTAGGGAATCAAGGCTAACCTGTGCTACAAAACATAGTCTCAAAAATA
Source organism: Microtus pennsylvanicus (assembly GCF_037038515.1). Classification (NCBI taxonomy): domain Eukaryota; kingdom Metazoa; phylum Chordata; class Mammalia; order Rodentia; family Cricetidae; genus Microtus; species Microtus pennsylvanicus. Next base: position 44,089,109 of record NC_134582.1, read on the forward strand.
CCCAGAAAGACAAATATTATATGTACTCACTAATAAGTGGCTTTTAGATATAAAGCAAAGAAAAACCAGCCTACAATTTACAATCCCAGAGAACCTAGACAATAATGAGGACCCTAAGAGAGACACACATAGATGTAATCTACATGGGAAATAGAGAAAGACAAGATCTCCTGAGTAAATTGGGAGCGTGGAGATCATGGGACAAGGTAGAAGGGAGGGGGGAAGAAGGGAGGGGAGCAGAGAAAAATATATAGCTCAATAAAAATAATTTAAAAAATATGTGCCCAAAATATGAGTTAGGGCACATGCCTCCCAGGCAATATTGTCACTTTGTCACTAAGGGAAAGTGACTTGTTATCAGTTTTCTCAAGAAACGCTCAAATATGCTGAGCATGGTGGCTCATAGCTTCGGAGAGCATAAGCAGCCAGATTTCCACGACATTGAGGTCACAGTGACAGAGAGCCAGGCAGGGGAGGGCTGCAGAGTAAGACTGTCTCAAAAATGACAACAAACAAGAAATATTGAACATGACTCCAGCAACCTACAGGGAAAGGAACTGCTTGATTCAGCTTACTGTGGTCAGATTTATATATAATAAAATTCACTTCTTAGTAAAATGTCCTATGAATTTTAAGAAATACTTACTAAACCATAGTCAGGGTGGAGAATATTTCTACAGTATCCAAAACTTCCTTTGGGGTCTGCAAGATAGCTCAGGGGTGAAGATGGTTGTAAAGCATGCACTCAGACACACAAACATATGTACACACATACCTACACACACACATACACAAGTATACACACATATATATGTATACACATACTTCCACATACACATACATACCTATATACACACACAAAAAAAAACCCACTAAAAATAAAAGCTTAAAAGGATTTTTCGTGGCAGCACACTCCTTTAATCCCAGCACAAGGGAGGCAGAGGCAGGAGGATCTCCGTGAGTTCAGAGTCATTCTGGTCTATAAGAAATGGTTCCAAGACAGGCAGAAATGCTATATAGAGAAACCCTATCTCAAAAAACAAAACTAAACAAATAAAATTTTCCTTCAAGGAGGCAGAAGCAGGAAAAGTCAAGAGATAGGCTACAGATCGAGTCTAGCCTGGGCTACAGAGGAAGATTTCATCTCAGAGAGATTGTTTCTCCTTTGTGGCTTCTGTCACCAGCCCTTCTCCTGCAACTCCCTGGAAAGCAAGCGCTCTGTGTTCTTCCCATTGTTCCCTCTGTAGAATCCGGCAACCATTGAGTGTGGAGCCTTGGACTAGGACTTCATAGACGTGTCTGTGCATTGACCCGATCCTGGGGCTTTACAAATTTATCTACAGCAGGGCACAGTGGTCTAAGCCTGTAAGCCAACACTCAGGAAGCTAGGGCAAGAGGATCTCAAGTTGGAGACCAACCTGACCCAGTAGCGAGTTCCAGGTTAACCTGAACAACTTACTAAAACTCTGCCCAAACACACAAGGAGTCAGACATGGTGCTTCACGTCTTTAATCCCAGCACTCGGGAGGTGAAGGCAAGTGGATCTCTGAGCTGTCCAGGCCAGCCAAGGCTACACAGTGAGACCTAGCAAAACAGAAAAAAGAAAAGGGTGGGGGAAGGCCAGGGAGACAACTCAGTGAAAAAAGTGCTTGCCTTGCACGGTGAAGTACGAGGACCTGAGTGTGACAGACGGGCACGTGGCGAAGATGACCATGCTGGAGCATGCTTGCAATTCCATTCCTGGGAAGGCAGGGACAGCTAGGTCCCCAGGGCTCACTGGCCAGTCAGCCTACCCTACTTGATGAGCTCCAGGACAGTGAGAGACCCTGGCTCAAGATAAGATTAAAGTATTCCTGAGAAATGGCATCTGAGGTTGACTTCTGGCTTACAAACACACACAGACGAATAAACACCACCCCGCAAATACATAGTCTGTAAAAAACCTGACCTCTGAAAAGTTTTCCTGTTGATAGTCATGAGGTATCCTATGTGAGCCACCAGATCACATATCATGCCTCAGTTTCCCCTGTAAGCCAGGCCTGTCAATGTGCAGGAGAAAGTCCTCACTAAAAGAGCAGGGAGAGGCTGGGAAGACAGCCCGGTCATTAGAAGCACTTGCTGCTCTTCCAGAGGATCCAGGTTCTATTCCCAGCTCCTAAGCATCTGTCACTCCAATCCCAGAGGATCTGATGCCTTCTTCCCACCGCTGTGAACAGCAGACCCATATGCAGCACACAGGCATACACACAGGTAAAGCACCAATACACAAAATATAGATAATAAAAAGAAGATTTCAGACAGGCTTTCCTGTAACCCAGGCTGGCCTCAAACTCACTATGTAACTGAGGATAACTTAAACTCCTGATTCTCCTGCCTATGGCTCCCAAGTGCTGGGATTACTGGTATGTACCACCATGCCAGGCCCAAGCTCTGTCCTGAGGCAATTTCATTTTAATAGGGAGAAACTAAAATTAAAAAATTGATTTATAATTAATATACATAATTACTTCATAATTGATTAATTTATATTAACACAAACTATGATTAATAAATAAAAATTTAAATACTTCATATCATAGTGATATTTCATTTGTATTTTAGTAAATAAAGCTTGCCTGAAGTTCAGAGAGAAAATCAGCCTTACAGACCAGACAGTGGTGCACACCTTTAATCCCAGCACTAGAGAGGAAGGTAAAATGGGAGGAGACAGCCCTCATACACAGTCTCTTTCTGAGATTCTTCAAGGCAGGGTCACCGTTTCGGACTGCAGAAGAGGTAGGAGCCAGTAGCTTGCTGTTTTGCTTTTCTGACCTTCAGGTTGAACCCAATTTCTAGTCTCTGGGTTTTTATTAACTGTGCTACATCGTATGTTGGGAGGAAGTGGCATGCAGAAAACAGTGGGGCAGAAGATGGGGAAGGGGAGTGCCGGGAGGAAGAATGACCTAGCCAAAGGGGACCTTAAGAGCAAAGTCTCTAATACCTAACGGTACAAGGAGCATGTGAGGTAGCAGCTGCTACCTCACTAGGGCTAGGGGCTGCTACAAGCCACCAAGGCGAGATGGAAGCCACGTGCTATGTCTTAAATTATACATGGGGGGGGGGGACCATGAGCCAGTTATACATGGAACATAAGGCAGGAGGAGGATCACAGGTTCGAGGCCAGTCTGCTGCACTGAGTGAGGTATAAACACATACACACACACACAGAAGCATGTATCTCATGGCATAAGGATGTGAGTATATTAGATTTTGTTCCCCTGACACATCTCGGCAGCACACAGCCTAGCACACAGTCAATGAGTACCTTTATCTCTCTCCTTGGAGAGAATGGCAGGTTGTCTCCGTGCAGCGTCCATCAGGATGTCCCTCAACACAACTCTCCAAACCACGCAGTGTTCCCCAAAAGAACCGAAGATATGCAAGATGTCCATCTAGACTTCAGAACTGAATATCCCCTTCAAGAAGGAAAGATACTGCCTGTGGCCATGATGCTCTTTGATCCCAGCACTCGGGAGGCAGGGCAGGCGGATCTCTGTGGGTTTGAGGCTAGTCTGGTCTACAGAGTGAGTTCTAGGACAACCAAGGCTACACAAAGAAACCCTGTCTCAAAAAACAAAGAAAAGATACTCCCTTCAAGAAAGAAAAGCCCTACCTGAGTTGTGGAGGAAAAGACAAGGAAAACAGAAATCACCCCTTTCCTCTCTTCTCTCACGCTGAGTTGGCCATGTTCTCTTTGGAGGACTCACTAAACAGTAGCCAGGGGAGCTGGAGAGATGACTCAGTGGTTAAGACCACTTACTGCCCCTGCAAGGGACTGAGGTTCAATCCCCGGCACCCATGTAGTGACTCACAACCACCAGTAACTCCTGTTCCATAGGCTGCTAAGTCTAGTTCCAGAAGATCTGATGCCTTCTAACCCTAGGGGCTCATGCATGCATGTGGTACACATACACATAAAGTAAATACATTCAAAACAAAATAAAGCAGCCAGCTATCTGCACTGCCTGAGCTAGTTTGGGTTCAGGAAACAGAGGCTCCAGTCTGGATGGCCCCCGGCAAAACTGACTGGCAATGGCGTAAGAGCCAACCTCATGCAGCGATCTGGTGACGCGGCTCCATGAGGGAGAGTGTTGCAGTCATCTGAGTATTCCATGACCCCATGAAATACTACTGCCTTCCCCCCCCCCCCCGCTCCATTTGACAGGTTCATCATATCCCAGAATGACCTCAAAAACTCTGTCCTCCTGCCTTAGTCTCCTGAGAGCTGGGATTACAAGTGTACCCCACCAGGCCCGACTGCTATATCCTACTTTGATGGTTTTCTGTAGTTTACCCAACCTGGGGTCCAAAGCCTACACCCTCAAACTGAGATGGTACACTATTCTTCTTCCCCACATGGTGCATGGAAGGTTTCCGAACACCCCTCCTCTTGTGGCAGGCAACCTCTTCCCGCCCCCTCCTGACTGGGGTCTCTCCCCCTCCTTAGAACAGATACCACCGAGAAATCACAAATTAAATCCATTTTGAAGTTCATTTTCTATCGCTGGTCCCAGAAGGCTTGAGCTTTTTTGGAGTTTTCTTCTCTGATTTTGTCGTGGGGTCTCACTATGGTCACTTGGGCTGGCCTGCAACACCCTCCGTAGACCAGGCTGGCCTTAAACTCATAGAAATCTGCCTGCCTCTGCCCCTCGAGTGCCGAGATTAAAGATGTGTGCTATCACATCCAGCTGGATTGATTTTCTAGTCTGTGTGATGGGGTTGGGGATGATGCTCCCTGATTCAGCCAAATGAGCAGTCCAGCAAGCTCCAGAGATCCTCCTGCCTCTGCCTCTCTAGCACTGAAACAGGTTCACACTGCCATGCCTGTTTTGGGGAGTGCATTGTCCTCACGCTCGAATGGCAAGTACTCTACCCACTGAGCCACACAGCCCACCTACAGGACCTTTCTACTCTTTCCCTTGTTTAACTTCACTGAAGTGGGTAGGAAAGACATTCCTGGCCGTCGGACAGGGGAAAATTGTGGCGAAACAAGCGAATCCAGTGGAGGCCCTGCTGGTCCCCATCTGTTCCAAATCTTCCCCGCACAGGATGTCATGTCTAAAAAGCAAGAAAAATGTTCCTTCCTCTTCCAACATTCGGCAGGAGCTTGCATGCAAGGAAGAATGTCTGGTTACTCTGTGGGTTTTCATCTGCCGTTTAACTCGCTTGCTGCCAAGCTATTATACTAGCTCCTCCGCCTACTTCCCACTCGCGGTGGCACGGCTCACCACCAAACAGGGGACCATCCCTGCTCTGGCAGGGAGCTGACCTCCCCTCTGTTTCAACAGCCCCCTCACAAAGGATTTGTTCTCCTAAACCAGGCCAATGACTTTTACAGATTTCTCTGCTGAAGACCGGCCAGCGAGCTGCCTGGGCCCCCACAGGAAGTGAAGGCAGCCCACCAGGGTTAAGGGAGTGGGTCTCAGAACAGCCACCTTCTGGTACTGTATCCCCCGCCGCCTCCTCCCCCCCCCCCCCAGCTTGCTTCTAGGCACTTGCGTGCAGATGTGTGCAGGCAGTCAACTCCCGGACACTGGACCAGGAAGGATGTTCCCCAATAGCTTCCAAAAGCCCTGACCGCTGTGTTTCCAGGCCTGGGAGACCGATATTTATAGGAAGGGCAACCAGCCAAGCAAGGCCGGCTCCAAGTTTATTTGAGCTAACTCTCTCTTCCCGTCTTCTGTAGTTCTTCAAGTTAAACGGGAAGACATTCTTCCCTCTATGGCTTGACTTTTCATACAAGGATGAAGGCTCTGAGAAACGCTGCCCAAAAAGATGAAAAAGGGACCTGGGGGCCCCACCTCACCCTCTTTGGCGAGAGCCCCTAGCCTTTGCCCACTAGCCACTTGTACCTGCATCCTCCTGCCTGATACAAGCTCCCTGGCACACACTTCATTGCATCCCCTATAACACAGGGGCCTCTGCTGTCCTCCAGGTGGGCAAGGATCTCTCTTACCCCAGTCCAGATTGTCCTTCCTCACTGTCCAGTCACCTCCTTCTCATAGCATCCTACAAGGTCTTGCAAGATCTATCCCCTCCCCACCACACACACATACACACTGTCCTACAGCTATCACACCCAGACCTTCTCTACAGGCTACCTCCTGCTTACAGTCCTCGGGGACTTTGCACAAGCACCTCAAACACCTACCTTCTGGGGTACTTGAAAGTCTAGGCCTCTCACATCACTGAGGTTCCGCCCTCCAGAGACCTTGCTAACCCTCGCTATTAAAAAGCATCCCTGGGGCCAGGGACATGGCTCAGCAGATGAAGGCACTGCTGCTTGAGTTCCATCCCCACGACTCACATAGTGGAAAAAGAGAACCCACTCCTATGGGTTGTCCTGTGACCTCCACATGCATGTCACATACAAGCACACATCACACAGAAACAAAATAAATAAATAGTTTAAAAAAAACAAATCCTTAAACCAGATATCATGCCTGTAACCCCAGTAATTGGACAGTTAAAGCAGGATGGATACAAGTTCGAGACCAACTAGAGCTACTACACCTACTATTTGGGGCCACCCTGGGTTACAGAATAAACCCTGTCTTAAAAACAAACAAAACAAGCACCCTGCTACCCATGGTAGTATATACTCCTAATCCCAACACTTAGAAGGCTAAGAAGATGTCAAATTCAAGGCCATGGGTAGCAGGGTACAGCCCATATTGGTTTCGAATCTCACAGCAATCCTCCTGTTTTCGTCTTGCACCACCACACCACACCCAGCTTCCCTTCTTCTTAAACAGGGTCTCCCTATGTTGCAGGCAAGTTTTGACTTCCTACACTCGAAGTATTGCTCCTGCCCCAGCCTCTTGAGCAGCAGGCATGAATCACTGGGCCCTGTTTGACTCCACCCCACTCCCAATTTCCATCTCCCCCCTCCCACCCCTGTGCTGGATAGGCATACAGTAAACCAGAAAAGGCCGGCTTGGAAGGTGCTCCCTTCTGCTTGAATTCAAAGCCCTTCTAGCCTCACTTCCCACCTCTCCTTTCCAGCGGCTGTGAAGACTCTAAGAAAACCTATTAGGTTTGCTTTGGGGTCGGGGGAACAACTCTGGCCTGGGAGAGGATTGCTGCTGAGGGTGGGGGAGGCAGGAGGAAGGGATGGAGAGAGGGAGATTATGCCCTAGGGCTGAGCCTTGCTGGCCCCAGCCAAGATGAACAACAGACCTGGCAAATGGGTCCCCCACATCTAAAGGGTAGGGGACACTAACATTCAACAAAGGCAGCAGTGGGAAAACCAGAAGCTAGGCAAGCTCCCCACTGCAGGAGCTGGCTGCTTCTCCAGGGGAACCAGAAGACAAGAAGGCCAGCTCCTGTCTCCACAATTCTGGGACATTCAGGCAAGAAGAGTAAGACTTTTGGACAGACAGCCAGTCTGGACCGGCCTCTCCCGTGGTGATGAGGTCTTCCCTAGTGAAGGGAGAACGGCACTTGAGAGCTCAGCTATAGACAGAGCTACCTTGGCTGCCATCCACAGTAGCTGTACCATTTGTGAAAAGTTACAGCAAAGGTACATCAAGGCCTCCCAAGTCTCATGTTTACCCCCCTGCACACCGCAGCGCTTGCAGAGTGCTGAGGGCAGGGTACCACTGGAGGCAGGCGAAACTGGAAGGATGAAGCTAGCTGACAACAATTCTCAGCCCCTACCTGCAGCCTTGGGACCACGGTGTGGTGGGGCTGGGTTAAAACACAGGTTTTTAAGGCCATCCGCAAACGTTCTGATTCAACTGATACCTGCTAGGACTTAAGCATCTCCATTTTTTAAAAATCTTTATTTATTTATTTGTTATGTATACAATATTCTATCTGTGTGTATGCCTGCAGGCCAGAAGAGGGCACCAGACCTCATTACAGATGGCTGTGAGCCACCATGTGGTTGCTGGGAATTGAACTCAGGACCTTTGGAAGACCTCAGGCTCTTAACCGCTGAGCCATCTCTCCAGCCCCCAAGCATCTCCATTTTTAATATACTCCTCCAGGATGCTGTTGAATACTAATCTAATAAAGAAACTCTAAATTTACAGCCAGGCATGGTGGTGGGTGTCTTTAATTCCTACACTCAGGAGACAGAAGCAGGAGGATATCTGAGTTCATGGCCAGCCTGAAAGGTTTCCACACCCTGATGTTAAGTCTATCCACTGATGCAGTAATCCAAATCAAGCCGAATTAAAAATTAAAGACCAAGTTTATTGGGTAAAATATTCCTGGGTGATTTTCGCCGACCTCTAGAGGTGAGACTGGGAGAGGAGTTTGGGTGGGTCTCCAACTGGCAGTTGAGGGTCTGAAACTCAAGGTCACCCTCCTCTTTGCAGTGACTTCTATCCAGCATGGAATACAAGAGACAAGATCTCATAAAGAAAATAAATAAAACTGAAACACATGCTCGCACATGTGCACACACTCAAACACACACACACACACACACAGCTCTTTAGAAAGCAGTGTGTACTGACAAACACAGAAACATTAGCATGAGTGATGCTCTTGGACCTATTCAATTTCATGTCTAGGACTCTCCCCAAGGATACTACTCTCCTAAAATAGTGTGGGATAACACCAAGAAAGATGGTTACCATGAAGACAGTGATGATGATGATGACACAAGAGGAACAATCAAAATAGGATCTAAACATTTTACTTACTCTCTGAGGGTCAATTTGGTTTTCTGGGTTTCATTTACACAAAGCAAAGGAAATAACCCTAAGTTGCTAGCAGTATGTTAGGTGTATTTGTATGACTTCCCTCACCCCCATCTTTTTTTTTTTTTAATTTTCCCTCCATGGAAAGGCTCAGCTCTTAGACTTTGTGGACAGAGACAGGCAGATACGCCTGAGGAAGAAATCCACCTCTCATTTTTCCTCCACAAAACATGGAGGATCCTTCCCACAGTCTTAGCTTCTTTGCAGAGATAATAAAAGATCTTTTAAAACGACCCTTAAAGAAAGAAAATAAAACAATAATAATAACAATAATAATAATAAAGAACTCCCTAAACTCGCCTTGAGAATAAAAATAAGAAAACACAGAAACATGGATGCTTTTTGATCTGACACAATAAAGTAGAACTGTTACTCTCATTTATTTTTCTCTTAACGTGCTATGAGTGTTTTCCCACATGTATGTCTCTGCACCATGTGTGAAGAACATTGGAACCCCTAGAACTAGAGGATTGTAAACCACCATGTGATTGTTGGGAACCACATTCAATCTTCTGCAAAAACAGTCTTTGTTCTTAGGTGTCGAGCCATCTCTGCAGCTCCAACAGCTTGTGTGTGTGTGTGTGTGTGTGTGTGTGTGTGTGTGTGTGTGTGTGTTTATACTCTCTGTGATGTGATACTTCGGACATCAGTATCTGAAGATGGCAACGGTAACTTTTAGCAATCAAGGACTGAAGAAAAGCGGCTTTGAGGTATAGGTTAGTGGAGGAGCACCTGTCTGGCATACTCTAGGCCCTGGGTTCCATTCCCAGCACAGCATAAGTAGGGGACCTGACATTTTGATAGCCCTCTCCTAAGCTCATGCACGCCTTAACTCTGAAAGAGAGGTTGTATAAAGGGCATTAGAGTATCAGGCCCCATCCCCAGTTCACTGAAATAAAGAATGGGAATAAGATTTGTAAACTGTAGGGGGCTGGAGAGATGGCTCAGCGGTTAAGAGCATTGCCTGCTCTTCCAAAGGTCCTGAGTTCAATTCCCAGCAACCACATGGTGGCTCACAACCATCTGTAATGAAGTCTGGTACCCTCTTCTGGCCTTCAGTCATACACGCAGGAAGAATATTGTATACATAATAAATAAATAAATATTTTTAAAAAAGATTTGTAAACTATAAAGAAGCTAAAATAGAATGCCTAAGGAATCTATTTTGCAGAGTGATCCTGAAGGGGTTTCAACACAGGCCAAGTAATCCTGGATATCTCCACAAAGTCCAACACTACATGAAGGGAACAAACCGAACCCAGGGGGAGGGGACCGAGGAGGGAATGTGGAGGTCAGTGTGTCAGAACAATCCCCATCTCCAAGGCTTCCCAGGGGAGGACAAGGACAGCAGTCATCAGCTCAGCTGCCTTCAGCCAATCAGAAGAGCAATCTCTCTGCTCCCTTCAGGTGACTTATGTCACTCACGAGGCATGGTTCCACATTTTACCCTGGAGAGGATGATGAGAGTCACTTGCCGCCTCAGGATTACATAAGTCTCTTCATTCTAGTAGGCTATTTAGAAAGGGAAACTAAGTGATTGTTATTTGCTTTCTTGTACTGAGGGGGGGCATACTTGGCTATATGGGCACGTGAGTGCATGTGGAGACCTAAGGTCTCCACTACGTGTCTTTCAACAACTGCTCTCCACCACAGTCTTTTGAGACAGGGTCTCCAACTGAACCAGAAGTTCTGCTAGACTCACTGACCAATGAGCACTTAGGATCTGCCTATCTCTGTTTTCCCAAGACTGGGACGCTAGGTGAGCAGACTCAGGTTTTTATGTTTCTGGGGATCCAGACTGAGGTCCTCAGGCTTTTGAGGAAGGTACTTTACTGACTGAGCCGTCTCAGCCACACGTTATGATTTTGTTATTACTAGTGTACTGGCTAGTTTCTTGTCAACTCTACACATGGTAGAATTATCTGGGAAGAGGAATCTCAATTGAGAAAACAGCTCCAGGAATCAGACTTCTGGCAGTCCTTGACTAATAACTGATGGAGGAGGGGAGGGTCCAGCCTACTGTAAGCAGTGCCACTTCTGGGCAGGCGGTCCTAGACGGCCTAAGAAAGCAGGCTCAGCAAGTCCTGAAAAGCGAGCCAGTGAACAGCACTGCCCCAGGGCTTCTGGCTCGGCTCCTGCCCAAGTCCCTGCCCTGGCTTCCTTCAAGGGACTGTCACCCATGATGTGCAAGGTAAGGGACGCTTTCCTCTCCAAGTTGCTTCTGGTCATGATCTTTATCACAAAAGAACAAAGACAATTAGTATTACTTCAGTTATTTCAGGTTTTTTTTTTCCTAAAAACCACTTGTTCAAGAAAATATGGAGAGCTGGAGGTGTAAGCTTGCCTACCACTATTATATTACAGTTTCCTCTGAGACGGAACCATTCCATTTTAAAGGGATGCTCCTTAAGCAGGAAGGTAAACAACGCAAAACAGCTTCAGGAAGTCCCTGAAACTGATCAGATTCAATAGACTCCTCTCTGCCAGAGTAAACAATAAAAGCTAAGAGTCACCCTCAGACCCAGCAAAGCCAAGCTGCAAGGACAGTTCTGGACCAGGCCAGCTGGGTGGAAGAGGTTTTGACCAACTGGAGCTGCCTGTAGGCTGTGCTGTATGCTCCAGGTTCCCAGTTTTGTGAGCTGTCACCTATACTTCTAGGGGCTTTGATGATGCAGCTGTCTGTGAGTCGCTTCTGCTTGTGTAAGTAACCCCTCACGCGTGTTCCTGCAAACCACCACAGTAAACCTCATTGGTTTGCCAAGCTGTCTGTTGTGGGATTTCTCTCTGGGTTGAGTAGACCTGTGTGCTGCATCTCACCAGAAAAAATTTATCACACAACAACCATGTATGAGACCCTGGACGTAATCCCCAACACTGCATAAAGGAGCAGAGGACTGCAAAAATAAAAATATCTACCTTAAAACAATCTTTATAAGTCCTCTGCATATAGCTCACTTTTCTCCCTTCCTACAAAGAATGGCTAAATCCTTATGTGTGCTTCCAGACGGCTCCTTCTACAAATGAATGGACATGTGGGCAGCTTCTTTTTTACATACATAAGATCATGCCCTATTTCTCTGCTACCGGCATCTTTCACTTCAAAAGCATGTCTGCATAGGCATTATGGTCACTGTCCCTGAGGCAGAGAGTTTGAGCAAAGACCTCTACTCAGTGGTGATGGAGCCTTAGCCAACTTACATAATATCCCTTTTCCCAATAGGAAAAAGTTCTAACAACAGAAACCAAAGTATTATTAGGAAGGCTTAATTAATATGATAAGTGAGCTAATTTCCCAAATGATGGCCCTGGGAATAGTAGGCTCACCTAAGTACCATCTGTATGTTGCCCTGTTTTTATTTCCTTTTTGCTTCTTTAATTACCATAGAGTAGTCCAGTACTTGGATAAACCATAACCTACCGAACCTGTCTCCTTTTGATAGACTCAGGTGGGTTTCGCTTTTTAGGGCAGTGAATACTATTTTTCCAGTGCTGGGGATTGAACCCAAGTCCTTGAACGTGCTATGCAAGCAAGCAAGCACATGCTACCACTGAGCTACATCCCCAGCCTTGCAGTCAGCACTTCTGAACACAGGTCCTTGTACACATGCGTAGCTATTATAGTAGGACCATTTCTAATGTGTGAATGGCTGCATCCAAGGTCAGGCTCATTTGTTATGAAACATGTTGCCAGCGTCTCCCCTCAAAGGCCACACTAATTCATATCCCTGCCAACACCTTCTGTGTGCCGGGTTCTTAACATCGCCACAACACTGGCAGCCCGGATCTTTGGCATCCTTTCTGCACTTGCCTTGCCTAAGTGAAACCTAAATCATAACCATCAACAATGCTCTGGTTAAAGTCCCAGGGACACCTAATCCCTTTGTCTCTTCTAAACAGAATTAGGCTTTTCGGCGCTTTGACAGGCCTTCAGTTGCCTAGACACGGTTCTGGGATGACTTTGGAAAAACATAAATAAAACACACTTGCTGCCTTCTCCTAACACCCTCCAGAGAAGCCCAAGGAGGCCTGCATGAGGCCCTGCTGTCCTGCTTTCTATCACACGCGAAAAGATTTGCAATAGCAGCTGGTGTTTTCCTGGGTGGAGATCAGAGCCAGCGATTGTATATAAACATTATCCCAGGACTAGGGGTGGGGGGAGCGCTGGAGGCTGAGGCTGCAGCATCCCACTGTGTCTTTAAAGGACAGGGCAGACATGAACACCCCCAGCCTGTCCCACCAAAGGCCTCATGAAAAGCGAGGAGGCACTATAGTCCCAGGCCAGCCCTATTGCGGCAATCAACACAAAAAGAACCAAGCTGGATGCTGGTGCAGGGCTGAGCTGGAACCTGGCACCAGATATAAGAGAATCCACACAGGTCTGAGAGACCAAGCTAGAATCTTGCCATCTGCTTTGCAAGGTTACACCTGCTCAGACCTTAGGATCGTAGCTGCTGTAATATATTGACAAGGGTCACTCTGGCTTCATCCATGGGGATCTGAGACACGCGGTGACCACTTCATCATTTGTATAGTCCTCCTGGAATAGAGGGGAACTGTGGGGGAAGGCCTCTGAGGGGGCGGGCCTCTGGAACTTCCAGGCAGGAATGTCAGTAATTCTCAGGGCTACCCCAGCTAAGCGCCGCAGACTCAAAGACATTTGTCTTCCAAACTTGTTTTTCAGGCTGGTTTATGGCTCAAAATCATTCACCTCTGATCATTCTGCTGTCTCCTAACCTCACAGCAGCTCAGAGATTCAGGCTGGGAGTGGGGGTGAGGGCGGGGGCACAGGGGCAGGGGCGGGACACAGAGTCCCTGAAAGGGATGGTCAGAATCAGTTCCAGAGACAATACCAGGACTGCTGAGGCAGGGTAAACCCCACGCCCTCTCCCTGTGGAAGGAGAGGCAGCCCATTCACCCTCACCTCTCAAAGACCTTGGTGCTGGCTAGCTGACACATTCGAAGTCCCATGCTGGAGTTAGGATTCCCTATCGTAGACATTAAGGACGTAGGCAGTCAATCGCCTGCCCTTGGGGGGCTTATACTCCCAGTAAGGGACATACCGTTCCCGTGTCTTGTTTAACACAACTGAGTAACCCACAGGCTAAAAGCGTCATGCCACCCTAAGTGGGCTCCATTGCTCTCTAAAAGTACACTGACCAGGTATGACAGTCTATACCTGTCATCCCACGGCTTCAGAGGTTGAGGCAGGAACATGGTATATTAAACATAGCATATGGCATTGTCGTCTACACAGTGAGACCCTGACTCAAACAACAACAACAACAAAGTAAAAGTCACTTCTCTGTTTGAGATAGGGTGTCTCTATGTAGCCCTGCTGTCCTAAAGCTCACTAGAACAGGATGGCCTTGAAATCACAGAGACCTGCTTGTCCTTGTCTCTATCCCCCACCCCAACCCCAAATACTGGGATTAAAGGCGACCAGCACAGCAATTAACTATGGATATTACAAAGAGCTAATCAGGTCCACGCTGGAGCTATAGGACCTGGGTTTTTTGTTTTGTTTTTTGATTTTTTTGGTTTTTCAAGACAGGTTTTTTTCTGTAGCTTTAGAGCCTGTCCTGTAACTAGCTCTTGTAGACCAGGCTGGCAGCCTCAAACTCATAAAGATCCGCCTACCTCTGAGTGCTGGTATTAAAGAACACACCTCTATACCCAGAAATAGTCACTCTCTTTATTTATTTATTTATTTTTGGTTTTTCTTTCTTTTTTTTTTAAATTTATTTATTTATTAAAGATTTCTGTCTCTTCCCCGCCACCGCCTCCCATTTCCCTCCCCCTCCCCCAATTAAGTCCCCCCCCCTCAGCCCGAAAAGCAATCAGGGTTCCCTGTCCTGTGGGAAGTCCAAGGAACCCCCACCTCCATCCAGGTCTAGTAAGTTGAGCATCCAAACTGCCTAGGCTCCCACAAAGCCAGTGCGTGCAGTAGGATCAGAAACCCATTGCCATTGTTCTTGAGTTCTCAGTAGTCCTCATTGTCCGCTATGTTCAGAGAGTCCGGTTTTATCCCAGGCTTTTCCAGACCCAGGCCAGCTGGTCTTGGTGAGTTCCCAGTAGAACATCCCCATTGTCTCAGTGTGTGGGTGCACCCCTCGCGGTCCTGAGTTCCTTGCTCATGCTCTCTCTCCTTCTGCTCCTGATTTGGACCTTGAGATTTCAGTCCTGTGCTCCAATGTGGGTCTCTGTCTCCTTTCATCGCTTGCTGAAGGTTAATATTCAGGAGGATGCCTATATGTTTTTCTTTGGGTTCTCCTTATTTAGCCTCTCTAGGATCACTAATTATAGGCTCAATGTCCTTGGTTTATGGCTAGAAACCAAATATGAGTGAGTACATCTCATGTTCCTCTTTTTGGGTCTGGCTTACCTCACTCAGGATAGTGTTTTCTATTTCCATCCATTTGCATGCAAAATTCAAGAAGTCCTTGTTTTTTATTGCTGAGTAGTACTCTAATATGTATAAATTCCATACTTTCTTCATCCATTCTTCCATTGAAGGGCATCTAGGTTGTTTCCAGGTTCTGGCTATCACAAACAATGCTGCTATGAACATTGTAGAGCATATACTTTTGTTGTATGATAAGGCCTCTCTTGGGTATATTCCCAAGAGTGGTATTGCTGGGTCCAGGGGTAAGTTGATCCCAAATTTCCTGAGAAACCGCCATACTGCTTTCCAAAGTGGTTGCACAAGTTTGCATTCCCACCAGCAATGGATGAGTGTACCCCTTTCTCCACAACCTCTCCAACAAAGGCTATCAGTGGTGTTTTTTATTTTAGCCATTCTGACAGGTGTAAGATGGTATCTTAAAGTTGTCTTGATTTGCATTTCCCTGATTGCTAAGGAAGTTGAGCATGACCTTAAGTGTCTTTTGGCCATTTGAAGTTCTTCTGTTGAGAATTCTCTGTTCAGCTCAATGCCCCATTTTATAATTGGGTTGATTAGCCTTTTACGGTCTAGTTTCTTGAGTTCTTTATATATTTTGGAGATCAGACCTTTGTCAGTTGCGGGGTTGGTGAAGATCTTCTCCCAGTTAGTGGGTTGGCTTTGTGTCTTAGCGACAGTGTCCTTTGCTTTACAGAAGCTTCTCAGTCTCAGGAGGTCCCATTTATTCAATGAGGTCCTTAATGTCTGTGCTGCTGGGGTTATACGTAAGAAGTGGTCTCCTGTGCCCATGTGTTGTAGAGTACTTCCCACTTTCTCTTCTATCAGGTTCAGTGTGTTCAGACTGATATTGAGGTCTTTAATCCATTTGGACTTGAGTTTTGTGCATGGTGATAGATATGGATCTATTTTCATTCTTCTACAGGTTGACATCCAGTTTTGCCAGCACAATTTGTTGAAGATGCTCTCTTTTTTCCATTGTATACTTTTAGCTCCTTTATCAAAAATCAGGTGTTCATAGGTTTGTGGGTTAATGTCAGGGTCTTCTATTCGATTCCATTGGTCAACTTCTCTGTTTTTATGCCAATACCAAGCTGTTTTCAATACTGTAGCTCTGTAGTAGAGTTTAAAGTCAGGGATGGTAATGCCTCCAGACGCTCCTTTGTTGTATAAGATTGTTTTGGCTATCCTGGGGTTTTTGTTTTTCCATATAAAGTTGAATATTGTCTTCTCCAGATCTGTGAAGAATTTTGATGGGATTTTGATGGAGATTGCATTGAATCTATAGATTGCTTTTGGTAGAATTGCCATTTTTACTATGTTGATCCTCCCAATCCAGGAGCAAGGAAGATCTTTCCATTTTCTGGTGTCCTCTTCAATTTCTTTCTTCAAAGACTTAAAGTTCTTGTCAAATAGATCTTTCACATCCTTGGTCAGAGTTACCCCAAGATATTTTATGCTATTTGTGGCTATCGTGAAAGGTGATGCTTCTCTAATTTCCCTCTCTGTTTCCTTATCCTTAGTGTATAGGAAGGCCACTGATTTTTTGGAGTTGATCTTGTATCCTGCCACATTACTAAAGGTGTTTATCAGCTGTAGGAGTTCTTTGGTAGAGTTTTTGGGGTCGCTTATGTATACTATCATATCATCTGCAAATAACGAGAGCTTAACTTCTTATTTTCTGATATGAATCCCCTTGATCCCTTTATGTTGTCTTATTGTTATTGCTAGAATTTCAAGCACTATATTGAAGAGGTATGGAGAGAGTGGACAGCCTTGTCGTGTTCCTGATTTTAGTGGGATGGCTTTGAGTTTTTCTCCATTTAATTTAATGTTAGCTGACGGCTTGCTGTAAATAGCTTTTATTATATTTAGGTATGACCCTTGTATCCCTAATCTCTCCAAGACTTTTATCATAAAGGGGTGTTGAATTTTGTCAAATGCTTTTTCAGCATCTAATGAAATGATCATATGGTTTTTTTCTTTCAGTTTATTTATATGGTGGATTACATTGATAGGTTTGCGTATGTTGAACCAGCCCTGCATCTCTGGGATGAAGCCTACTTGATCATAATGGATAATTTTTCTAATGTGTTCTTGGATTCAGTTTGCCAGTATTTTATTGAGAATTTTTGCGTCGATATTCATGAGTGAGATAGGCCTGTAATTTTCCTTCTTGGTTGGGTCTTTGTGTGGTTTTGGTATCAGGGTAACCGTAGCTTCATAAAAGGAATTTGGCAATGACTCTTCTGTTTCTATATTGTGAAATACATTAAGGAGTATAGGTATTAGCTCTTCTTGGAAGTTCTGGTAGAATTCTGCATTGAAACCATCTGGTCCTGGGCTTTTTTTGGAAGGTAGATTTTTGATAACGGTTTCTAGCTCTTCGCGACTAACAGGTCTATTTCGATCGTTCACCTGGTCTTGGTTTAGCTTTGGTATGTGGTACTTATCTAAAAAAATGTCCATTTCTTTTGCATTTTCTAGTTTTGTGGCATACAGGCTTTTGTAGTAAGATCTAATGAGTCTCTGAATTTCCTCTGTGTCTGTGGTTATGTCCCCCTTTTCATTTCTGATCTTATTTATTTGCGTGTTCTCTCTCTGTCGTTTAATTAGTTTGGATAGGGGTTTGTCGATCTTGTTGATTTTATCCAAGAACCAACTTTTTGTTTCATTGATTCTTTGGACTGTTTTCTGCGTTTCTATTTTGTTGATTTCCGCCCTCAGTTTGATTATTTCCAGTCTTCTACTCCTCCTGGGCGCGTCTGCTTCTTTTTTTTCTAAAGCTTTCAGGTGTGCTGTTAAGTCTCCGATGTATGCTTTCTCTGTTTTCTTTAAGTGGGCACTTAGTGCTATGAACTTTCCTCTTAGCACTGCTTTCATTGTGTCCCATAGGTTTGAGTATGTTGTCTCTTTATTTTCATTAAATTCAAGGAAGACTTTAATTTCTTTCTTGATTTCTTCCTTGACCCAGGTGTGGTTCAGTAGTTGACTGTTCAGTTTCCATGAGTTTGTCGGCTTTCTGGAGGTAGGATTGTTGTTGAATTCTAACTTTAATCCATGGTGATCTGATAAGACACAGGTGGACACTGATATTTTTTGTATCTGTGGAGGTTTCCTTTGTTTCCAAGTATGTGGTCAATTTTCGAGAAGGTTCCATGGGCTGCAGAGAAGAAGGTATATTCTTTCCTATTTGGGTGGAATGTTCTATAGATGTCTGTTAAGTCCATTTGCTTCATTACCTCCAGTAGTTCTCTTACTTCTCTATTAGGTTTCTGTCTGATTGACCTGTCCATTGCTGAAAGAGGTGTATTGAAGTCTCCTACTACTAGTGTGTGTGGTTTGATTTCTGCCTTGAGTTTTAGTAATATTTCTTTTACATACGTGGGTGCTTTTATATTAGGGGCGTAAATATTCAGGATTGAGACATCATCCTGACAAATTGTTCCTGTTATGAGTAGTCCATCTCAATCTCTTCTGATTGATTTTAGTTTGAAGTCAGTTTTGTTAGAAATTAATATGGCCACACCTGCTTTTTTCTTAGGACCATTTGCTTGAAAGACCTTTTCCCAGCCCTTTACTCTGAGTAGATGCCTGTCTTTGTGGTTGAGATGTGTTTCTTGCAAACAGCAGAATGTTGGATCCTGTTTTCGTATCCAATCTCTTAGCCTGTGCCTTTTTATAGGTGAATTGAGACCATTAATATTAAGTGATATTAATGACCAGTGGTTGTTTACGCCGGATATTCTTATTGTTTTTGGAAGTAGAATTTGTGTGTCTCCCTTCTTTGAGTTGTGCTAGTGAAGGGTCGCTAGATGCCTGAGTTATTGTAGGCAGTGTTGGCAATGTTGGATTCCTTGGGTTGCGGTTTTCCTTCTATTACTTTCTGTAGGGCTGGATTCGTGGCTACGTATTGTTTAAATTTGTTCTTATCCTGGAATGTCTTGATTTCTCCATTTATAGTGAATGAAAGCTTGGCTGGGTATAGTAGTCTGGGCTTGCATCCATGGTCTCTTAGCTTCTGCAGTACTTCTATCCAGGACCTTCTGGCTTTCATTGTTTCCATAGAGAAATCAGGTGTAAGTCTGATCGGTTTATCTTTATAAGTTACTTGGCTTTTTTCCTTTGCAGCTCTTAGTATTCTTTCTTTAACCTGTATATTTTGTGTTTTGATTATTATATGGCGAGGGGATGTTTTCCTTTGATCCAGTCTGTTTGGTGTTCTGTATGCTTCTTGAATATTCAGAGGAATATCTTTCTTTATGTTGGGAAAGTTTTCTTCCATAATTTTGTTCAAAATATTTTCTGGGCCTTTGAGCTGTGACTCTTCTCCTTCTTCTATTCCTATTATTCTTAGATTTGGTCTTTTTATTGTGTCCCATAATTCCTGAATTGTAGGGCCCTGGTCTCCCTTATTCCTGTGGTGCATTTGTGGGGACAGTTTATTATCTACCAGCTAAGCTTCCTGTGTGTTTCTGTGTTATGCCTGCCCCGCCTGGTGGTTAGCTGCAGGGCATTCATTCCATTGATAATATGGTAATTTCCCACCTGCCTGGGTGGAGATCCTTGTGCTGCAGTCAGGTAGATAAAAACTCCCCCAACGCTGAATAAAGTGGCATTCGGCTGATCTCCTTCCGAATGACCCTGGTCTCTCTGTGTCTTCTTTTCAATCTCCAGGCCCTTGCCCGACTCGCGTTCGGTACAGTGGCGCGCGAACTGTACCGAGGGTGTAACACCAAATCGGGTGTTACAATTGGAGGCCCCAGCGAGATGATCATCGGCAACTAGACCCATCTGCGAGATCGGGAAGTAGGGATCCCTGAGAGGTCGCCCTCGGGAAGGCTGGCCAGCAGGTAAGAAATTGTGTGGCGAGGGTGAATTGGTTATGGGTGCAAGTTATTCTGTTCCTGTGTTAAAGGGCCGGTTAACAGGCCAGTTGTTAGGTCTTTTGGAAAATAAAGGCACCGGTATTAAAGTTGAGACAGCAGAGGAGATCATTAAGACAGTTTTAGAGTTTAGTCCCTGGTTCCTACATGCAGGGGGTTTTAATATTACTGATTGGGAGCAGGTAAAGGCTGATCTTCAAAATGCACTGAAAGAGTGAGGGCCACAAGAATTCCCCATGGCGATATTTTCACTATGGCGCTTGGTCAGAGATGCTCTTCTCAGTGATGATGTTTAAGTGAAAGAGCAATTAGAGAGTTTAAACAAAACCCTTGAGGAGATTCAGGAAGTAGAATCTGTGAGTTCTATTAAGAGTTTTGAGGAACAGGAAGTTACAGGAACAGGAAGTATTAGAAAGGATATAGAAGAAGAAGAAGAAATTTTAGAAAAGGAGATCACACTGATAAAAAAGAAGTTAGAAAAAGAGGAAAGGAAGGAAGCAAACGGAGATGTCTCCATGAGACCGCCTCCGCATAATCCTTGCACTACTGCTTCTGCCCCTATGGACTTAGAGGCAGAAATCCGAGAGATCCGGGACAGGTTAAATAATCTAAGTGGAGAGAAGCAGATTTATCCTGTTGTGGAAAAGATTGATCAACAGGGACAGAGGGCCAGGCAACATAACCCTCTGGCTTTTAAGGATATTAAGCAGTTGAAAGAAGCAGTTGTAGACTATGGAGCTCATGCTCCTTTCACGGTAGCTTTATTGGAATCCTTTGCAGACCTCAACCTTATACCCAATGACTGGATGCAGCTTTGCAGGGCTTGTCTTTCAGGGGGAGATTATTTGTTATGGAGAGGTGAAATGCAGGAAAATTGCAAAAAGACTGCGGGCAAAAATGCTGAAGCAGGTTTCCCCCAGAATAACCTTGACATGTTAACTGGGGAAGGACAATATGCTAGCTTGGAAGCACAAATTGCTTATGATCCTGCAATTTATGCTCAGATAGCTGCAGCGGCCGTTAAAGCTTGGAAAACTTTACCTAACAAAGGATCACGAGAACAGCTTTCAAAGATCCTTCAAGGATCTTCAGAACCTTATTCTGAATTCATTGACCGCCTTCTACAGGTGGGAAGCCGCATTTTTGGGGATGTGGATTCAGCTATGCCAGTCGTTAGACATTTGGCCTTCGAAAATGCAAATAAGTTCTGTCAGCAAGTCTTACGCCCCCATAGAGATGGAGATTTGAATGATTTTATCAGATTATGCAGAGACATTGATGGCACCCACGTGATGGGCCAGGTCATTGTTTCTGCCCTCAAGGAAGGTCAGGGTGGAGCTAGACCTAGGAATTGTTTTCAATGCGGAAGGTCGGGACATCTCAAAAGGAACTGCCCTGCCGGTAAAGGAGCAATTAATCAGCCTAGAAGAAATCCAGGTGTTTGCCCAAAATGCCAAAAGGGAGTTCACTGGGCCAACGACTGTCACTCTAAGACGGACAGTCAAGGAAATCTTATCCCCAGGTCAAAAAACGGGGGGAGGGGCCTGCCCCGGGCCCCCAATACACAAGTGTACGGGGCCATGAGCGGAGCAGCAGCTCCCATCAGATTCATTCCTCAGAGAAATGCCTCACTGTCAACGACCTTGTACGAGGCACCTCAGGAAGTGCAGGACTGGATCTCTGTACCTCCGCCCGAGTAGTGTTGACCCCACAAATGGGTGTGCAAGCCTTGGGGACTGGAGTATTTGGACCTATCCCAAGGGGTTCAGTAGGTATAGTTTTGGGTAGAAGTAGTTCTGCTCTCAAGGGAATCAAAATTTTACCAGGAATTATAGACTGTGATTTTACTGGAGAAATTTATGATTGAAGCTGGTATGGGAGTCCTTGTCATCCCTCAAGGAGCGAGAATAGCTCAATTAGTGCTTTTGCCCATGTTTCGCTCTACTAATCCTTTCTTTAAACAAGAACGAGGGGACAAGGGACTTGGCTCCACAGGATCCCCTGGAGCTTATTGGGTTTCTAGTCTAGAGAATCGCCCCACTCTTACTTTAACAGTCAATGGGAAAAGGTTCCAAGGCCTTCCTGATACAGGGGCTGATTCTTCAGTGATTGCTAAAAGGCACTGGCCTGCATCCTGGCCTCTACAGCCAGCCTCTACTACCTTGCAGGGAGTAGGAACGGCCAGTTCTCCAGAGTGCAGTACTCAGTATTTAGATTGGGAGGACGAAGAAGGCCATAAAGGCATTTTTAAACCATTTGTCCTGGAACACCTTCCTCTTAATTTGTGGGGAAGAGATGTTTTGCAAGCTATGGGAGCAGTTCTGACCACTGAACCTGTGCAGCGTATGCTATTGAAGCAGGGCTTTGTCCCTGGTCAGGGTTTGGGCAAAAATCTGCAGGGGGATGTGCAGATTTTAGCAGACAAGAAAATAATACAACAGTCACCTGGACAGCGTGCAGGGTTAGGAAATTTTTCCTAGGGGCCATTGCAGAGCAGCCAGAAAGCATTCCTATAAAATGGAAAACTGAAAAACCTGTTTGGATAGCGCAATGGCCCCTGAGTAAAGAAAAATTACAGGCTGCTCGTACTCTAGTTCAGGAACAGCTAGAAGCAGGACACATAGTGCCATCTACTTCTCCCTGGAATACCCCTATCTTTGTTATTAAGAAAAAGTCTGGTAAATGGAGGTTATTGCAAGATCTTAGAGCAGTAAATGATTGCATGGAAATTATGGGGGCAACTCAACCTGGGTTGCCTCAGCCTGTAGGTATTCCTGCAGGATATTATCTTTTAGTTATTGACCTGAAGGATTGTTTTTTCACCATTCCCTTGCATCCAAGAGACTCTGATAAATTTGCTTTTAGTGTACCTTCTATAAATTTCAAAGAACCATACAAGCGCTACCAATGGGTAACACTGCCCCAGGGTATGGCCAATAGTTCTGTAATTTGCCAAATGTTTGTGGCACGGGTTATTGCCCCTATTAGGTATAAATATTCTCAACTGTATATAAGTCATTATTTGGATGACATCCTATTAGCTGGACAGAACCCAAAAGTAGTCCTTGAGGCTTTTGCTGACTTGCGAGAATGCCTAGCACATGCTGGGTTAGTTATTGCTTCTGAAAAGGTACAACAACAGTTTCCATATCAATACTTGGGGCATCAGCTGTTGCAGACAGGAGTGAAACCTCAGAAGGTAACTCTTCGCCTAGATAGACTACAGACTTTGAATGATTTTCAAAAGTTGCTTGGAGACCTAAATTGGGTCCGGCCCAGTCTGGGAATTCCTACTGGAGACTTAAAACCACTTTTTGACATTCTGCAGGGGAATCCAGACCCAACCTCCTTTCGTGAGTTAACACCTCAAGCAAGGCAATGTATTACTCTAATTGAAGAAAAGCTTGCCTCTGCTCATATTAACTATATTGACTATAGTCAGCCACTGCTGTTGATAATTTTCCCCTCCAAGCATAGTCCTACTGGAGTTTTTTGGCAGCAAGGACCCATCCTGTGGGTACATGAACATGTGTCGCCTGTAAAAATTGTTATCTCTTATCCATCAGCTGTGCTACGTGTTATTCAGAAAGGATATAAGCTTAGTTTGCAAACTTTTGGAATGTTACCTGATAAGGTTATTACACCTTATACCCAGGCAGAAATAACTTGGTTACAAAATTTTGCTGAAGATTGGACTTTATTTTTATGCACTAATCCCTGCAAGTTAGACAATCATTATCCTTCTGATAAGTTAGTCACCTTCTTTAAAAATCATCCGGTATGTTTCCCTAAAATTATTTCTTTGCAGCCTCTGGCAGGGGCACGAAATGTGTTTACTGATGGATCTTCCACCGGGAGAGCTGTAGTAGCCTCCCCTCCTGATTTTGATATTCAGTCTGTTAATACTAACTCTGCTCAGGTGGCTGAATTGGTTGCTGTCCAGATGGCCCTAGAGAAATATGCTGATATTCCATTTAACCTTTTTACTGACAGTCAGTATATAAGCAAAATTCTTGCACCGTTGGAAACTGCAGCTTATATTGCCTCTGTATCTCGAGTCCAGATGCAGTTATTGGCTATTCAAACTTTGCTTTGGGCCCGATCTGTACCCATTTACGTAGGGCATTTGCGGGCTCATACTGACCTCCCTGGTCCTTTGAGTGAGGGAAACGCTTTGGCTGATCAGCTTACTCGTCAAATTTATGTAGTTAGTCAGGAATCTTATGAAGCTGCAGAAAAAGCTCATAATCGTTTTCATCTCAATGCTGGATCTTTAAGATTTCATTTTAAGATATCTCGAGAGCAAGCCACTAATATTGTTAAAAAGTGCTCTCTGTGTACAGAACTTTTAACTGTTCCCCATTTGGGAGTTAATCCTCGTGGGCTTGCCCCTAATCATTTATGGCAAATGGATATCACCCATGTTCCTTCTTTTGGGCGCATGCAATATGTTCACGTAACCGTAGATACATATTCTCATCTCATTTTTGTCTCAGCTCACACAGGAGAAAGATTACGAGATGTTAAAAGTCATTGTCTCCAGGCTTTTGCCTACATGGGAGTTCCTAATACTGTAAAAACTGATAATGGACCAGCCTATACTAGCACTGGCTTTGCAAAATTTTGTTCTGAGTTTTCAATTTCTCACAAAATGGGTATACCTTATAATCCTCAAGGACAAGCTATAGTGGAGCGAGCGCATCGTACTCTCAAAGCCTATTTGCATAAAACAAAAAAGGGGGAATATGGTTCCACCCCCAGAGATCATTTATCTTTTATTTTATACATTTTAAATTTTTTGACTGTTGATGCTCAATCTCATACCGCCGCTGACAGGCATTGGCGGCCAAATTCTTCCGGGATGCCTCATGTCAAATGGAAGAATCTATCAGATGGCACCTGGCATGGTCCAGATCCTGTACTGGTGTGGGGAAGAGGGGCTGTTTGTGTTTTCCCGCAGGATGCTGACAATCCAATATGGGTACCTGAGCGGCTGGTGCGTGCTGTGGATTTTCCTGTCCAGAAGCCTGAAGACAGGACAGAGCCGAGAGATCAAAGAGATTCTGGCTTGTCAACTGAAGAGTTGCGGGTTTCCTGAGGAGCTGGCTGCGGTGGTCCGAGTGCCAAGGATTGTTCCTCGCCCGTCTACCTATCTACCCATCCCATGATATCGGCAGCCACAGCTGTTGCTGCCACAGCAGCCAAGCTGCTGGATTTTTCATTAGTCAGTCAGTTGCTTCCTGCTAGCACAAAGGATACCTTCTCAGGGCAGGTTGCAAATGCCGTAGCCATCCTAATTGAGCTAAATTTACAAATGAATATTGCAGTTAATTTTGCTTTTGGTTGTGGTTAAAGACCACTGCTAGATGTCACAGTAATAAGCTTATTGCTGTTGTTTACGGACCCTGAGGTGTACAATTTACAAATTGGCTCTTAAAATTATTCTAGTTAGCTATACCAGGGTTATTTTCACCAGCGCTGAGACCTTACTTAAAGGGCTCCAATTTGGGCAGAATTATTAAGGATTGAGCAAGCACAGTCTCCTTAAGGGATGCTTACATATGCTGGAGCATCATCTTCATGGTTATGATGCCAGAGCCAAAGGCAAGCCCAGGTCAATGTTGCCATGTGGCAAGTCCTCTTAGCTATTGCCCCAGAGAATCTTTCAGCACAAATCTGGCTGAACTCGGTGATGGATGACTAGTGAGCCAAAGACGGGAAAGGCTTTTGGGGGGCTGCCTCAACCTAAGACAGGAAATGTGTTTTGACCTGGATGCTTTCCCATGACGGGTAAGGGGTATTGCCTGACGTCCAATGCCACCCAAGACAGGCCTAGTCATAATTTTATACAAAAGGGGGACCTGTAGGGCCCTGGTCTCCCTTATTCCTGTGGTGCATTTGTGGGGACAGTTTATTATCTACCAGCTAAGCTTCCTGTGTGTTTCTGTGTTATGCCTGCCCCGCCTGGTGGTTAGCTGCAGGGCATTCATTCCATTGATAATATGGTAATTTCCCACCTGCCTGGGTGGAGATCCTTGTGCTGCAGTCAGGTAGATAAAAACTCCCCCAACGCTGAATAAAGTGGCATTCGGCTGATCTCCTTCCGAATGACCCTGGTCTCTCTGTGTCTTCTTTTCAATCTCCAGGCCCTTGCCCGACTCGCGTTCGGTACAGTGGCGCGCGAACTGTACCGAGGGTGTAACACCAAATCGGGTGTTACACTGAATGTTTTGTGATGAGAATTTGTTGGCTTTGCAGTTTTCTTTGATCAGAGCATTTATTTTCTCTATGGTGTCCTCAGAATCTGAGATTCTTTCTTCTATTTCTTGTATTCTATTGATTATGCTTGTTTCTGTAGGCTCTGCTCATTGACCTAGATTTTCCATATCCAGCTGGTCCTTAGTTTGTGTTTTCTTCCTTGCTTCCATTTCAGTTTTCAATTCTTGAACTGTTTCCATTACCTGTTTGATCGTTCTTTCTTGGTTTTCCAGGGTATTATGTACGTATTTACTCATTTCTTCAAATTTTTGGTTATACTTCTCATCCATTTCTATAAGGGCATTTTTCACATGTTGTTTAAGGGATTCTACTGCTTTCATAAAGTCAATTTTTTCCACTTCTTCTGTGTTAGGATGTTGGAGACCTTCTGTTGTAAGATCATTGGGTTCTGGTGTTTTCATGTTGTTTTTCAGATTTTTGGGTGAATTCTTTCCTTGGTGCCTGCCCATCTCCTCCTATCGATGGTATCTAAGGGGTCTTTTAAAACTGGTTCAGGTTTCCCTGCTGGCCAGGGGCTCCTCTTACAAAATGCCCTTGCTCTGTTTCCTGGTTCCTGCCGGGGGCCAAGATCCCTCTCACCCCTCAGAAGGGTCTTCAGGAATAGTACCCGGCTCCTCCTTTGCCAGGGACCTCCCCAACCGAAGGCCTACCTCTTTGGTTTAATTGTAGTGAGGCGATCTGTTCTCGGTGTTGCGCGGGGTCCCTGCAGCCTGCTTCTGCTGCTGGGACGGTTCCCACCGCCAGCAGCCTGTGTCCTCTGCTGCCACTCCGGTCCCAGTCGGTCCCCGCTGGCTGCGCTGAGCGTCCTCGGCCGCCTTCCACCGCCCGGTGTTCCCTTTTTGTGTAGTAATATGGGCAGCGGCGGGGCTGCGTCCCCAAAACCCCAGCCGCCTGCCCGGCTAGCTTTACCCAAAATAATTACACAGACACTGTATTCTTTTAATCACTGCTTGGCCCTTAGCTCTAGCCCTTACTGGCTAATTTTGATATCCCAATCAACCCATCTCTAATAATCTGTGAGCACCGGTCTTACCGGGAAGAGTCTAGGTCGGAGCTTCATCGCGTGTGTCTGCCCAGGAGCGGGGCATGGCGTCTCTCTCTGAGGCGTCTGCTCCGGAGAGGAGAGCTGTCGAGTCTGAGCTCACTTCCTCTTCCTCCCAGTGTTCTGTTCTGTTTACTCCACCCACCTAAGGGTGGGCCTATCAAATGGGCCTAGCAGTTTCTTTATTGCTTAGCCAATGAAATCAACAGATTGATATATGACACTCCCACATCATTTTTGGTTTTTCAAGACAGGGTTTCTCTGTGTATCTTTTGCTGTCCTGAACGCACTCTGTAGACCAAGCTGACCTTGAACTCAGTGACCCACCTGCTTTTGCCTCCCAAGTGCTGGGATTAAATGTGTGCACCACCATCACACAGCAAAGTCTATCTTGTAGCTTTAAAAACCTGTTTAAAAGTCAGCCTGGTTGACAGATTGGGTTCCAGGACAGCCAGGGCTATACAGAGAAACCCTATCTCAAAAACAATATAGATATAGGCACTGTCTATCTAGAACAATGCTGAGGCTGCCCTCAGTCCACAGCACACACACACATACACACACACACACACACACACACACACACAAAACCAGGTGTGGGGCTGGAGAGATAGCTCAGAGGTTAAGAGCACTGGCTGTTCTTCCAGAGGTCCTGAGTTCAATCCCCAGCAACCACATGGTGGCTCACAACCATCTGTAATGAGATGTGGTGCCCTCTTTTGGCAGAACACTGTATACTTAATGAATAAACCAGGCATGGTGGTACATGCCTCTAGTTGTGGCACTCGGTAGAAGGAGGAAGACAAGTAATCAAAGTCAGCCTCAGCTACACAAAGCCTATGATCAGACTCGACTACGGAAGAGCTCATTTCCGGGGCTCGAGAAGTGGCTTGGCGGTTAGGAGCACTTACCGCTCTTACAGAGGACCCTGGTTCGATTTCCGGCACCTACATGGTAACTCTCAACCCTGGATAATTCTAGTTCCGGAGGATCTGATGTTCTCTTTTGTGCCTCTGAGGGGATCAGGAATGTGTATGTATTACACATACATACATGCAAGCAAAATACTCAGGTATAAAATAAAAAGAGGAACTCTAGTTAAAAAGAAATTAAGACCTTCTTTCAAAAAGAAGTAAAAAATTGGGATGATCTGAAACAAAAAGACCTGGGACCAGAGCAATGGCTTGGGCCATGGGCACCTGCGGTGTAAGACTGCCAACGTGAGCTCGCTCCCCAGGACACACACAAAGGTGGAGGAGAGAACTGGCTCTGGACTTGTCCTCTGACCTCCACACATGCACCACGGCCCATGCACCCACACACAACAATAACCGTAATAATAAACAGCGATGAATGTTTAAAATGTCATTGGGAAAGAACAATATAAGCATAACAGCAGTCAAGTTCTAAGAAACGGGAAAGCTTAGAAACATTGCAAACGTGATAGCAATACCACAGACTTGTGTCTCAGGGTCCCCTTCCTTTCTAGGGGTCCCAGGAAGGGTTTCAGGAACCTCCACTTTCATTTTCTCATTACAGACGTGGAAATGGTTGCAGGAGCAAAGACATATGAACGTTTAAACCTTCCTAAAAATGATATGCTCGCATCAGTGAAGCCTTAGCCTTCGTCTGTACCTAGCACCTGTTTGCTCAGTGATACTTTCCACACAGACCATGTCAGGCACCAGGTGTGGTAGCTTCTGCCTGCAATCCCAGGGAAGTGGGAGCCAGTTCAAGGCCAGCTTAGTCTACTTAGCAAGTTCTAGACCAGTCAAGGTTATACAGGGAGAATCTATCTCAAATAATAATTAATTACTTAAGAAACAAGCAAACAAAAGACAATAATATTGACCAAGCCTGGCATTTTTATTGTTTTAATAAAACACCCTCCTGGAAAGTAGGAAACTTTCGCCTGGGGTATCTACCACCTTGAACATTTCTTTTTCAGGTTTCCACTGCCCATGAAGCCAGGATCGTGGACACCCATCTGCAATGGTCTGGATGTTCAGTAAGAAGTGCAGCACCCTGACAAGACTTCCCTTTCTGGATAATGCTTTGTGGAGGCAAGCTTAATCATGTTTATTATATGGGCAAAACAAAAGCAAGAGGCAGAAGGAGTCTCAGCATGAGAGGCCATGATCAAGGTGAGAGGGAGAAGGGAAATGAAGGAAGGCCCCTCCCAGGACTACAGTACCCACAACCACGTCAGAGGTGTGTCTGGCCCTGCTCTGTGGACCTGAGAAGACAAGATTGCATCTCCTGGGCTGCAGACTTGAGAAACTCGTGGACGGTGTTTCATCCATGCCCCATCGAAGAGGTGGTCCAACATCAGGAGGTCTGCAGATCGGCCTGAAGCCCTCCCACCTCCTCTTCAATAGTAACATGGTAGTAGAGGGCCTCCCCTGCGCCTGGAACTGTGTAAATACATGGCAGACATCTCATTTTACCCTCCCAACAACCCTATGGCTTGGCACCGTTACCCTGCTGCTGGACACTCTGAGAGGTACAATGTCTTGCCCAAGGTGACAGGTATTGAGAAACCAGTAAGTCGGGGTCTGTCTGGCCCCAGGGCTCAAACTCTCCATCCTGTATCTTCCAGCCCCTCCCTCCCTGCTTTGCTTTCTCCCTCCCTTCCTTCCAGCTGTTGTGTCTTTGCTATGTAGTTAAGGATGACTTTAAAATTCTAAACCTCCTGCCTATACCTCGCAAGCTCTGGAATGGCAGGCCTGTGTCACCAGTGCTGGGGACCAAACCCAGACTCTGTGCATGCCAGGCCAGCCTCCTACTAACTGGTCTACATTCCAGCTCTCTGTCCCACGTTCTTTTGTCCTGTTTTCCTCTCTTGATTGCTTTTCCCTTGTATGCTCAATGATCTCCTCCTCTTTACCCCAAAGCAGGTCCAGAACCTTTGGTGGGATCGTGGGCCACTTGGGAGGCTGAGCTGGAAAGCACTGGGCCCTGCAGGTGGAGGAGACCCTGCTTCTGGGGTTTCTGGGGAACAAGAAACCACCCTCCATGCTGCCTGCCTGCCCCAGTCAATCGAAGCCTCCTTCCTTTGTGATTTCTCCTTGCTGGCCACTGGCCGACAGGAAACCTCCTCAGGAGACTGGAGGTGACCTTGGCAGGGCACTCACACATCCAGTGCCTGTTTGTCCAGTGGGGGAGGGAGGGCAGGCCCAGCCTCTTGCAGGGCTTGCTGTGGACTATCTGGATAAACACAAAGTGTGTGGAAAATAACCTTGAAGAACAAACTCGAACTACTGGCAGTTCTCCACTCCATCCTATAGCTTACATCCCAGATCAGCATCGAAATCCACTCCCATCTGAATTCTAGGTGAGAGTCCCTAGCACTCCTGCAGCAGTCTTGGTATATGGTTAGACCAAGAACACTGGGGGAAAAGCCAGGCAACAGGACTCAGAACTCGTTCTGCAATTGTCACCCCACTATTTCATCCCTCCTCTGTCACCCCACTATCAACACCTTACTAGGACCTTGGCTGGTCCTGGGGTCCTGACTACGTGTGTGCTTCACGTAAACTTTTTTTCTTCCATTTTATTCCTTTATGAGAAACACAGATTCAGACTAGTAAATTACCAAAACTTAAGAGTCACAAAACTGCCAGGCAGCGGTGATGTACACCTTTGATCCCAATACTCAGAAGGCAGAGGCAGATGGATCTCTGTGAGTTTAAGGCCAGCCTAGTCTACAGAGCAAATTCTGAGACAGCCAGGGCTACAGAGAGAAACCCTATCTCAGAGGTGGGGGGTAGTGTCACAAAAAAAGAAGATGTCAAATTCAAGGTCAAATGTCAGTCTGGACCACACTGGGCTGTCTTTATAACAGGCTCATGAAAGCTACTTTGGCCAAACAACACTGACTCCACACTTGGGTCCATGTGTAACCAAAAGCTGGGCAGAAGCCAGGCATCTCCATTTTGTCCTCTCGATTTTGTCTCCTTTACTCTGGGGCAGTCATCTGATCATTACTACAGGTAGGCATATGACTCACTTGGGGACATCCATTTAAACCACAACAGTTATCTAACCCACTCAGCCCCCTCCGACATTGAAGGCAGAAGCACAGTAACTGAGGCATCAGACTATCAGTGTTTCCAAAGCCCTGCTCCGGAAGGTCAGTGTCCACAGGTCTCTAGTCCATGGTCACCTTGGATTCCAGGAACGGCAAACTTCACAGACCCTGGGGTGAGATCAGCCCTGGGAAAGGAATGATTATCTTCTGAGGTGCAGATTGCTCCCCTCAAACACTAAGGACTTCATTGTTCTTATTTTAACAAGACCACTTTGTGCTGGGCAGTGGTGACACATGCCTTTAATCCCAGCATTTGGGAGGCAGATCTCAGTGAGTTTGAGGCCAGCCTGTTCTACAGAGTGAGTTCTAGGACAGGCAGAGCTACACAGAGAAACCCTGACTCTAAAAAACAAAACAACAACAACAACAACAAAAAACAAAACCCACCTTGCAGAACCAGAACGCAGATCACACTTTGACCAAGGCTGTTCAACCTCTTCTGTACTCTGTAACAGACTGCCTGTCACAGCCTCTCTTATCCGAGCAGAGAGAAATCCACACGGTAGATGCAGGATAGGTAAACTACAGTTCCATTCCTCCAATACTTAGAACATCTGTCCTATAATGAACACTCAATAACTATCTCGACTCCTGAACAAATTAACCTGGCTGAAAATTTCTCATCAGCCTTTCCAACTATCCCTTGCTCTAGACTGTAGAACCGTATCTTCTCTTTTCCATTTCTGATGCCTTATTCCTCGATGCCACAGCTGAAGACAATCTCGTGAACACAGTACAGTATGACAGTACTTGGTCTGGGGAGGTGCTCTGGGATGGTCCGGCACCTGCTCAGCCTGGCCCTGGGTTCCACTCTCGGCCTCTCTGCCACTCAGGTGCAACCTGCTGGATCCTGATTCACATTCCCCAGATTGTTGGGCAGAGGAGTAGAGGTCTATGGTCTCCACAGACCCCACTGAACGGCAGCCAGAGCAGACACTTGGAAATAAAGAGGGAGGAAGGGAATCTAAGCGGGGTAGGAGACACCATCAGGAAGAAAACGCAAGCAAAAGGCAATTTGGATATCTGCCTGCGAATAAAAGAGAGGTTGTCGTTTTCTCTTCTGGCTCCTGTTTGCCCTATAAATCTCAGTTCGCTAATCCGAGTGTTTTAATTACCGCTGTATAATACAGCACGCTGTGTTGGGCCTATCATAAGGAAATTAAAATGAAGGTGGGGGGCTGAGGGATCTAGGCTGTCCCAGTTCTCCCCTTTCTCTTGTTTACAGCAATCCAAAGGTGTTTCTCCCCCTTCTGCCATAAACACAACACGGGGTTTTCCAGAATCAAAGATTCTACTTCCCTCCCATTCACAAGAAGGAACTGAGTCTAAGGCTGGTTTCAATCATGCTTCTCCTGGGCCAGCAATCTCCTTCGCCAATGTGACGAAAACAGAAGAACCAAATCATGAATCAAACACCAGCTTCTTTGTGAAAGAAGAGCCCCCAGTGTGAGGAAGCTTGCTGATTCAGACCAGCAGAGAGAGCCAGGAGCATGACTGTAACCCCAGCACCCAGGAGATGGAGACGGCCATTTAAATATCACCTCGTCTACCTACCGTACTAGCTGCCTGGTCATGGGCAAACCACCTAGCCTCTCTGAGCTGTGTTCTTCACAGAGCTCTTGGCACAGTGACTGTGGCCACACAGGTGCAGCACAACACAGCCCTACACCAGCCTTTTCCCATCGCCATCCCAACTGCCTACAGCAAGCTTCTTCCTAAAATCCCTGTGCCGTCCTCCCTCCAGTCCATCCAATCAGGGAGGCTTCCTGAGCACTGTAGAAGAGCTAGCTCCTCCCCTCCATTCTCTCACACACTGCAGCTCCTGTTCACTCTTCATTTCTCTCATAACCTACAGCCCAGCCTGCTAGTCCCCAAACATACATATATAGACACACGTGCCCACACTGGGACACGTGGTACACAGATATGTAATTTGGGGATCTTGTTAACCTCCAAGCAGAATTCAGTTTTATTGACTGTTATCGCTAAAACTTATGACAATGACACCTGGCATGTACTTGGGTATTTAATAAATATTAACTCGGGCTTTTGCAGGAGATCCAGGTTTGATTCCCAGCACCCATACCAGGTAACTCACAGACACCTGTAACTCCAGTTCCAGGGTATCTGAAGTCATCTAACTCCCACACACAGGATACACATAAACTCATGTAGATGTGTGTGCACATACACGCTACACACACACACACACATTCACACGTTAAAAGCATACTAAAAATTTTAAGCCATGCATGGTGGTATGCACCTTTAGTCCCAGCATTTGGGAGGCAGAGGCAGGTGGATCTTGGTGAATTCCAGGCCAGCCAGGGCTGTTATACAGAAAAATCCTGCCTCGACAAACAACAACAAAAAATTAAATCTCTAAAGAATAAAGAAAATAAATATCAACTCTATGAGTGCACAAGATCCATTTTTCTCGTATTGTCTGTAAAGCCCATCTAAGCCCAAAGGTTTTTTTGGGGGGTGGGGTGGGGGGGGTTGTTTATTTGTTTCAGACAGGGTTTCTCTGTGTAGCTTTGGAGCCTGTCCTGGAACTAGCTCTTGTAGACGAGGCTGGCCTCAAACTCACAGAGATCCGCCTGCCTCTACCTCCTGAGTGCTGGGATTAAAGGCGTGCACCACCGCCTGACACTAAGTTATTCTTCAACTGGGTTCTCACTTACCTAGACCTGAGTGGGGACTCTGACTCCTGGAAGTTTGCTCTAGTTTGGGCCTGCCTGCTCAGTGCCCCGACACTAACCGGTACCCTCTCAGGCTACATCTGGGGAACGATAATCCAATGGCTGTCTGTGAGCACTCGGAATGTCCGTGCCTCTGTGACTAGCGTTCTATAAAAGGACAGGTGGACACACTGAGCCCCAGTCTGGAAATCCAGCAACAAATGTGCTCCAAGCTGAAGAATGACAGCTGCAGCACACAGGAGCCAAGGCGGGCTGCAAATCCCTCTGCAACTCCCCCAGCACCAAGAACCCTCTTGTCTTTCTGCCATGACTGAAGACAAGCAACTGCAGCCCGAGTTCCAGAGTGCCTGGGTGACGTCCTCATGCACAGACCCAGGGGATCCTGGGAGTACAAGTCTCACCCCAGGTTCACCAGTGTTAGCTATATGACATCACCCAGTACCAACTGCTCATCTCTTAGGAGCAAATGAGAAAAAAGACACAGCGTCTGGCATAGTGCACGGCACATGGTAAATACCTAACGTTAACTGCTCTATGTGATGCCACTGGTACCCAAAATCAGTGTTCTGGTGGAAGCTTCACCCCAGCCCCTGGCATCCATATACCCAAAGAGTCTGAAATGTTGCTCCATACCAAGTCCCCTCCCCCATCTCTCTCCAAACCCTGCCGCATCTCACAAAGCCTGCCAAATGACCCCTCCCCCATAGAGGCTCAAGACCACTCCCATAGGGTACTTAAACTGCCCCCACAGAAAACAGATGCATGGTTTTCCGGTCTTCTTTTCCCATCTCCTCTTTCGTGGGCTGGAAAATCAGGAGCGTTTTTTATCCATTAAACCTGGGCTTTTTCTAACTCGGTTTAATTTGGTCTGATCTGGATTGCTGCCCCGGCGGAGAGGCTTATGGGGTGCAGAAACTTTTCAGTCACATCTCACCCACCTCAGCAACTCTTGTCATTGCTCCTAGAGCTGGGAGTCTGAACGGAGTTCACTGTGGTACAGAGGCTATCTAACCTCAAGTCCAGCACCAGGCAACTGTTAAAGGGACCTCATCATTTAAGTAAAGTGGAAGGTGGGGGTGTACAGTTGTAGAGCATTGACTTGGCATACAAAGGATCAGGGTGCAATTCCCAACATCAACACACACAGAGTCAAGTAGAGGCAACTGCTCAGATTCCACACAAGGAGAAGACTTCATAAGGCTGGAAAACTGTAGCTCCAGTTTGAGAGCCTCAACCACCCACGTCAGTTCTCAGATGGAGGGGCACAAGGACTTGCCCAGGTACCCCTGGAGGTTGAAGAAACAAAAGACCCGACAAATATTTCCCTGTAATCTGTTTGGCACCAATTTTGACGAGCTCAAGATTACTGAAGAGGGACCCCACCAGTAGTCAGAAAGTGATGGGAAAAACGAACCAGGGCTGGGAGGGCTGGTCCGGTTCAGATTCTGTCTTGGAGCCTTTCTTGCCAATCCATACAAACAGCATCACCTACCTCAGGGTTTTAACAAAAAAATTAAGGGCAACACCTTGGTTTAGCACAGTGTCTGGGTAATCAGCCGTTGCTTTTAATAGTCTAGAAGTCTTCCAGAATAAACAGTAATTGCTGCACAAGAACACTATGTACAGCTAAGGCAGCCCCTTCCGAGAGCACGGACCAGGCAGGTCCACTCCCTTATGGGTCAAGCCACAGGTTGAGAGGGAGTACTAAATTAATCAGACAGTTCCTGAGATCCTAAACCGATGACAAGAGGCTTGGGACCAGAGGAGGTGAAGTGGCAGCCAGGCACCGGAGACACCTTAACCCACACGAAATCTTAAGTAGAGGATGCCAGTTGCCTGGGTAGGTGTGTTCCCCATGAAGTAACTCAACTTGACGTAGTCTTACTTTGGCTTGGCAACAGAGACGACCACCAGCTCTTGGGACCATTATTTCTAGAATGTTTCCCTAGCAGTGTAGATCAAAAATGAGGTGCGTAGCTCTGACCAGTTGTGGGAAGGAAGAAGCTGTGACTTCCCACTACTTAAGTCATCCCCGCGTGCCTCAGTTTCCCTCGACATTAAAGCCAAGGACAGCGACCCCTGCTTAGGCTTCGGTGGGGTGGTAATTCCCGAGTAGGGCACCCTGCAAGAGCAGCAGCAGCAACAGTGCAATCGAATAGCAGTGCGCGCCCACGTGGACTAAGGGCCATCCCTGGCTGCAGCTGCTGCAGAAAAAAAAAGTTCCCCAGCAAGCAGCTGGATCGGGGCTGGGATGTTCCCACAAACGCAGGAGGTACTCCCTCCTAGGTTAGCGGGAGCCCGCGCAGCGAGCCCTGCTGCAGAGCCGGAGCCTAAGCGGCCACGGGAGCGCAGGAGCCCCGCTGTGCTGGGCCCGGCGGGGGCGGCGGAGGCGGAAGCGGGGGCGGCCGGAGCGCGGTGGGGATGTTTAAAGGAAATTTACAATCATTTCCTCTCTGTGGTTTGGTGACAAATCAACAACATCCTGTTCTTTTGTGAGACTACGGGCGCCTGCGAGGCGGGGGCAGCGCTCGGCTCTTAAAGAGACAAGCACAGGCCCCTCCCCCCAGCCCTTCCCGGTGCCCACCCCCACTCCAACTCTGTACTTCCAGCCTCCCCTAAGTGCCGCCTCCGGGCAGGAATACCTAAACTGCTTCTCCCCTCCCGGGGTTCCCGGCCACGACCTAGATTGTGACCCCTCCTCTGGAGTGTGCGCCCCCCCAACCAGGCCGCGGGGAAACAGTGGCCAACCCCACTGACGGTTGTTGCCTCCGGAGTTATCTCCCACAGAGGGGATGAACGGAGAGTCCAGGGTCGCCCTTTCCCAAGCGGAGAGCAGCTCGTCACGAGCCTTGGACCCCAGGATACTTTTTAATCCCCTTCTGCCAATCCCCTTTCCTCAAATTTTCCAGCCCCCAAACTGTGGATTTATGGTTAAAATGTCGATGTGCGTACACGAGGTTTATAAAACGCCAAGGCAGAGAGAGACTTTCCGAACTGTAGAAGTAATGAGAATCAGATGCTTAGGATCAGGGGGAAAAATACAAAACACAAAACACTCAACTGCCCTCCTGGGATTCTGTTCATTTAGTCACTTAATAATTATTTTCTACTAAGTGTTGGTCATCACTCTGGTCCACTGTACAACAATGATGTAGCAGACAGGGTCCTTGGCCCCAGGATGCTAAGATCTTTTCAGGTTTTAAGGATGGGTATGGGTAGGCGGAGTACTTCACATCTGTAGACTAAAGTGTTCATCAGAACAGGTATTCTCTGTAAGAACTCTGAGGTGGTCAGTTTACCTAAAACGAAAATCCTAGCCTATGCTGGGGGGGGGGTTGCATGTCTTTAATCCCAGCACTTGGGAGGCAGAGGCAGGTGGATCTCTGTAAATTGGAGGCCAGCATGGTCTAGAGAGCTAGTTCTAGAACAGCCAGGACTGTTACAAAGAGAAACCTTATCTCAAAAAAAAAAAAAAAAAACAAAACAAAAAAAAAAAACAGCCCTAAAAATCTGCAAAAGGGTTCAAGCAGTATGGTTAGGAGAGAGCTGGAAGCTGAGATAATACCTCAGCTGCCCTCACCCCCCAAAGGACAGCCCCAGGATCTCCCATGCCTCTTGGTGTCCTCTCTTGATGCAGATTTGAATTATTGAAGAAAAATGTCTAAAACCCTGGTTCTCTAGAGACTGAAGCTGTACCCAGGAGAATTTGCTTGGCATAGCTGGAACTCTAGCACTGTTAACTGAACTTGGTTCTTACCGTACAGACTGTGATCAGGGGTTCACTGGATCTCTTTGCCTCTTTCCCAATGTGGACATTGGGAATAAATCTTTTTTTGCAACTATTAATTTGACGGCTTTAATAGCTTTCTCAAAGACAACTTGCCTAATTTGACTTCTTAAGGGTGCAGACTTGGGATCCCAAATTAGTTCAACAGTACCTCAAAAAAACAACTCACATTAGATCTAGGGAGTCAGAGCTCCCAGTAAGAAAGCCTAGTCACTGAAATTTCAGGAAGGCTCAGGGACATGCTGAAAGACCCTCAGAGAGGACCTTTCCTCTCTGATGAAGACCCCAGAACCAGGACACTCCGAGACCAGGCCACAGGATGCAATTAGCAAGAGGTTTATTGAGTAAACACAGGTACCTGCGGGCAGCAAGTCTTTCGGAGGACTTGCGCCCCTGCCAACTGGAGGACGGGCTTTTTATAGGGAAGAGCAAAAAGCAAGTTTACAGAAGCAAAAGCGTGGTTATCGATCAACCGGAATGAGGCGGGGGCATGAATGGTTTCCCCTCTTAGCATGGGTGTCAGCAAGAAGCAAGTTTACAGAAGCAAAAGCGTGGTTATCGGAATGTGGCGGGGGGCATGAAAGGTTTCCTCTCTCAGCATGGATGCCTGGCAACAGTCATCCTGTTCCTATCTTATAACTAACCTGCTTTGTTGACATCCTATCTTATTGACATCTTGCCTTGCAGTCTTCCTATCTCTATCTCCTGTTCTCTCAGGCACCTGGGATGTTCTTACGGGAGCAGGCTGGCTGCTGATCCGGAGATTTGTTTAAAACAAACAGGACGTTCCCCCGGGAGCATGCTAGCTGCGGGTTTTGAGGAGGGGGTCTGTAGGGTCTTTCATTTCCCCCTTTTTCTTTTGTTAATGAGTTAAATCTTTTACTCAAAGCAATTACAGAACCTCGGTATCTTGTTGTGGTAACATGTGATACTGATGGGTCAGTACTAGGGCCTGAATGACTGACAGCCTATCTTTTATAAACTGGACCAGGCGGTTTAAGATGCAAGGCCCAAACAGGAGAATCAGAAGGAGGATAATCAAGGGACCCATCAAAGAAGACAATAGAGTTGTAAACCAGGGAGACTTATTAACCCATCCGTCGAACCATCCTTGTTGTGATTCGAACAGCTTTGTCTCTGTCTTAACCTCTCTCTAAGCTTGGTCATGGATCTTCTAACCAATCCAGTATGGTCAGCATAAAAGTAACATTTTCCCCTGAGTGTAGCACAAAGACTCCCTTTCTTTAAAAGCAACAGGTCCAGGCCCCTCCTGTTATGGAGCACCACCTCTGAAAGATTTGCTCAGACAATAGCCATATGAAAACTAGTACAACTGATGGGACAAAATAACTTACACTTTACAGAGCAGTATTGGGAGAAGATAGTAGAACATCTCTAGGGTGTGCAGAATAGCTCTTAACAAAATTATCTGAATGAGGCTTGAAAGTAACTACATGGTAGACATTGTGAACCACTGTAGACCCGAGAATAGCACCCAACACTGTGGCAATAATAGTCTATT
This sequence comes from Microtus pennsylvanicus, assembly GCF_037038515.1. Lineage (NCBI taxonomy): Eukaryota > Metazoa > Chordata > Mammalia > Rodentia > Cricetidae > Microtus > Microtus pennsylvanicus. Next base: position 44,128,564 of record NC_134582.1, read on the forward strand.
GACTACAAAGAGCTTAACTCAGCCCTAAGAAACACATGGATGCCTTCTCATAAGAGGCAAGTTCAGTATTATGAATACAAATCTCTTTTGCTGTAGACACCGGGAGTGTTGTTCCTCAACTCCAGAGAATGTGCCGGAGAAGTCAGTTTCGGTCCAGCTGGCACCACATGGCATTTACGGGTTTCCATTGCATCCTGTAGCATCAGCTTTATCCAAATGTACAGGGTTGTGTCCATTGTGAGAACTTTAACAAACAATGAGAGAAAATGCAATACAGAATGACAAATGTTTAAAACAAAACAAAAAGCCCTAAAGCCAGAGGACAGCGAATGAGGACATAAATATCTTTTTGAGACTGACTTACTCAGGCTTTACATTTGTAACTACAGCATTAAAAAAAAAGTTTTAACATCCCATTGATATCTATTTTATCATATATTAAACCATATCTGTTTATCTTTTGAAAGCCATATCATTTCATAACCCCACAGATTAAAACAAGATTTTCCTGTAGAAAAACAAAACCTATCAAGAGGTAAGGAAGCTTTAGGTGTGTTTGCTTTTTCTCTGAAGTTATCTGCACAAAACGGTCTGATCCGGAAAAATCTCAAACTGTAAAAAAATAATTCCTGTCAATAAGTCCCAGACACACAGTGGAGGAACAGAACAGAATTGCCTTTTGCTTCTGCTGTCTGATATTGTGCTTCAAAAGACCCTAAAGAAAAATGAGCAGAGCCCTGTGGGTTTCTGACTCTAGGAAAGAAGAGCCTAAAAGGTGATATAAGCCCACCTTATAGCGGATGTGCCTGCCCTGTGTAAGCCTTGAGCTCAGGATTTCATCACCAGGGTCAGCCACTGTCAGCGGATACATGAGCAGCAGCTAACTAGCCAGGCAACAGAACTAGTGGCAGCGATTGCCGGGGTGTTTTGAACCCAGGACAGGACAGGAGGGAGGGAGGTCTGTCCAGTCATTTTTGCTGGTCTCCAGGGCCAATTATGTCAATTTGTTCTTTTAGAATCTTATTTATCCTATCTATCTGACCTGAGCTTTGGGGTTGGTAAGCTTAAGTTCCAATTGATCCCCAATGTCTTGGCCACACCCTAACTTACCTGGGCAACAAAGGCAGGTCTATTATGGGACATGATTACCTTGGGCATCCCAAACCTTAGGATGATTTTTTTTTTTTTTTATGATCTTCTTAGCCATTACATTGGATGTCTCAATCTTGGTCAATGTATGATGGCTGTCTTCTTTGGCAAATGTGTGGCCTCCTGGAGGCTCAAAATTTCAGCAGATGTCAACAGTCCTTTTTGTCTGTATATTGCTTTGAAGCATACCTGCTGTTAGTATAGACGTTCCCTCTGCCATCTGTAGAGCTTGTATCAAAGCCACAAGTTCAGCGTTCCAGTCGGGCCGCCATCCCTGAAGGGAGGTTACTGGCCCAGATCATTTGCTTCCTGTCCACCAATGTTGCCCCCGCCTTCCGCTTACCTTCAGTCTTGTGTACCTGCTTAGCTCGGACCGCCAGCCTTGTGCCCCTGGCAAGCTTCGCCCTCATTTTCGGCTCTGCCTGGCACAGCTTAGCCTGCCATTTTGCCATTCGCCTGTCCTTTATGCAGATGCTGGCAGGATCCATAGTCCATCGACGTCAGCCCAGCACAGGAGCAGTAGTCTGGCACAGGAGGGCACCTGTGGTAGCATGGTGACTGCTGTATCACAGTCTGACATGGGTGAGGGGAGCAAGACTGTAGAGTGAGCAGTCAGAGCTCATGCAGGCTTTAGAGCAAGCACAGCACCAAGGCAGTTGCTAGGAGGTGAGGATTTCTTCAGCGGTGATAGCAGGGAGAGGTGGTCATCCTGGTGAGGAGGGCGTGGTAGAGGCAGAGGCAGACAAGCAGCCTGCGTCTCCTGCAGAACTGAAAACAGCAGCGAAAGCAAAAGTCCCTCGTTTGGTCAACAAAAGGCTTTGGTCATACATTCAGAAGTGACCAGGGAGGAACGAGTCATTTATTTGTCTTTTTCCCAAATTTCTAGTTCGTAAGGTGTCCAATTTGTATTCTTTACTCAGTTCCAGTGTTCCTCTTCATTTGTCTTTGATCTTCTGTTGCCCAGGCTCCTAATCTGTCTGAGTCCTATCTTTCTTTTGCTTCCCGCCTCTCTCTCTCTCGCTTCCCTTTCTCTGTCCCTCGTTTAACATTTTTTTTTTTTGGTCTCTCCAAATTTTACTAGGTATAATCTTGTGACCTATCTACTTGCTGTAACTTTTTCTTATATCTGATGTTGCCTGTCCTATGTAGGCCATGGCTACTGCTGTCTGCTGACCTCCAGAGGTTGGGTAAAATGCCTGTAAACTTTTATTAATCATTTAAGGAGCATAGATTGTAACTGGTCCTGGAGAACCTCTCTTACCTTGGCCGAATTAGTGGGGTGCCTTGCAGCCCCCCCCTGAGATTTGCCATGAGCCCAGCATTTTGACTGTCAGTTTCTCCCTTTAAGAATTAATTAGACATTATCATGTAGAAGAATGAAGATAGATCCATATTTATCTCTATGCACAAAACTGAAATCCAAACAAATTAAAGACCTTAACATAAAACCAACAATATTGAACTTTTTATAGAAGGAAAAAAAAGTTTAAAATTCATTTTCAAACACAGCCTCAGTGGCATAGACATTGAGAGAAACAATCAATAAATAAGATTTTTAAAACTGAGACGCTTTTTGTATAGCAAAGGATATAATCAACGGAATGTAATATCAACCTGTAGAATGGGGAGGTATCATGAGACATATAAGGAACTTAGGAACTTAATCCTCATAAAAACAAATATTTCAGTACAATTATGTCACAGACCAAAACTGTAAATTCTCAACAAATGAACTTGAAATGACTGAAAGATATTTAAAATTTGCTTAAATATAACATCCTTAATCATCAGGGAAATGCAAATTAAACAATTCTGAGATTTTATCTTATTCCTGTAAAACTGACCAAGATTAAAAATATCATTTGACAATTTATGCTTACAGCTACTTTGAACATTAGCATGGTGGATTTTCAGAATTAGATAACATATTACCTTAAAAACTTAGCGACATCCTTTATATTATCATTGACAGAATCTGAAAACAACCCGAAATGCACCTTTTTTATATTAATAATAAATGAGAATCTTTGCCATGTTTTTTTTTAAAATAGCCATAAACATTATAAAGAGTCAAAAGGGCCATTTTAACTCAACCTCATCATTCAGTAACACCCCTTTTGCCATCGTAGTGGGGTGAGAGGCTTTAGCAGGTCTTTGCCTTGTGGGGCAACTCGGGGCCCCCACCTTATCACAAGCATTGTGAGCAGACAAGTGTTAAATTCAGATCTAAACATGGGCTGGCTTAGAAGCTCAGCTGGGCTGTTCATATGGCCCTGGCCCTGTGCCAGGCCTTTTACAGCAATAGTTCTTGAAGACAGTGTAGTCCTGCATCCATCTAAACAGAGCTGGGAATTTACTTTCCTCTGGACACACTGCATAGTAAGAAATATAGAAACCAACAATCTGTAGGTTTTTTTTTTATAAGCATATTATTTTAAAGTGACTTAATTTAATTTTCCCAATTTTTAAACCAGAGGCTTTTACCTGGATGCAGCACATGATGACTGGTATAGAGCATCCCCGGAAGACAGATGTTATCAGGGCTGGTAGGCCCTTTTAATGTCAGCTTACTCCATTACCTGAATCCACATTCACCATTTACCAACAGCCACAGGGATATTTACTTGCAATCTCTTGCCCTACTGCCAAAATGGAAAGGTCCAGGTTCTTTAGGGGACCTTTGCTTTTTAATAGGGTATCCGACCCCAGAGAAATAACCTACTGTAGGTTCCCAGGCTTACTGGGTCCTGTGGGGAGGAATTAGCACCAGCTTGGACCCAACTGGCTGGCATGTGTCTCCACAGGAGGCCTTAGTTCTGTGACCCTGGCGTTAGCACCAGCTACTTCCCCTGGGCAAGGGCCACAGATCTTTGGCACAAGGTTTTACATGGCATTTGCAGATGGGGGCTGCCATTCAATCTCTAGCACCTTATTTTCCAGGGAAAACAAGCCTTCTCCACAGGGAACCCCACTGGGGATCCTCCCAGGACCTGGCTTCAGTCTCAGCTCTGTCCATAGTGAGCTCCTAGTTGTATAGCACAAGCTTCCCATACCCCACCTCAGTACTCACAGCAATCTAGCAGCTTTTCTCTGAATGGGATTCCAGAGGCCCCAGGAGGAATTCCCTCCAGGGAACTTGTGAGGTCAGGATTGGTCCACCGTCTGGAAGCCTCAACTCAGTTCCTCTTTAGCCCTCACACTGCCAGTAGCAGCTGTGAAGACCTTTGCACTGGCTGTAGGGGGAGGGAACACCTTGGACTGTCTAAGGCAGCCCTCCTCCCCCAGTCCTCCCCTGCGGTGCTGGTGGACTTCAGGTCAGCAAGAGAGGACGTCACTCTCAGCACAGGGATTTCAGGGGGGCCATGGCTGCCCCCTTCTCTGACTTGGGCCAGGGTTGCTGCCATGCCCTGCCCTGCGTCCTGCTGAGAAGTTTGCTCAGAGGCTGGTTGCCCGCCTAGGCCTGGCCCCAGGCTGTGCCGCAGGAGATCACAGCCCTGTTCCCTCCCCCCCTTGCAATAGCAAGCAGGGCAGCTCAGCAGCACAGCCTCAGCAAGGCACAGCCTAGAGAAGTAAAGGAGGGGCAGACTGTCAGCGTTCCTTTTGGATTTTCATAGAGTTGGGGTCAAAGAGGTGGTTATTTACTGCCCCATGGTACCAGATTTAGACTCGAGTACAAACAGATATACAAAACAAAGAACATATTAAGCACAAAAATACACACAGACAATGCAGATGCGCCGGCGCAGATTCGGCGTAATGCCGAATTTCAGACGGAGACAATGGGAGTCCAGACCTCCCTTCTCCAACCAGATCCACGTATCTTTCCGACACGGGTTGAGCCCCGAAGGCTCCAGACGCCCCTGGAACGTCTTCCAAAAGGCTGCGAGGGAAAGTCCGAACTCGTCAGTTCCTTTCTACCTCGCCAGATTCAGAGCACTCAGATCTGAGCGTACAGAGCTTAACAAAGAACACAAATGACACAGACACAGACTAACGAATGGGTGCTGGCCAGCTTACCTCCCGGTGGTGGGTCGGTAGCTCCTGGGTGAAGGTCTTCAATTCCCGGCCAACGCACCAAATGAAAGACCCTCAGAGAGGACCTTTCCTCTCTGATGAAGACCCCAGAACCAGGACACTCCGAGACCAGGCCACAGGATGCAATTAGCAAGAGGTTTATTGAGTAAACACAGGTACCTGCGGGCAGCAAGTCTTTCGGAGGACTTGCGCCCCTGCCAACTGGAGGACGGGCTTTTTATAGGGAAGAGCAAAAAGCAAGTTTACAGAAGCAAAAGCGTGGTTATCGATCAACCGGAATGAGGCGGGGGCATGAATGGTTTCCCCTCTTAGCATGGGTGTCAGCAAGAAGCAAGTTTACAGAAGCAAAAGCGTGGTTATCGGAATGTGGCGGGGGGCATGAAAGGTTTCCTCTCTCAGCATGGATGCCTGGCAACAGTCATCCTGTTCCTATCTTATAACTAACCTGCTTTGTTGACATCCTATCTTATTGACATCTTGCCTTGCAGTCTTCCTATCTCTATCTCCTGTTCTCTCAGGCACCTGGGATGTTCTTACGGGAGCAGGCTGGCTGCTGATCCGGAGATTTGTTTAAAACAAACAGGACGTTCCCCCGGGAGCATGCTAGCTGCGGGTTTTGAGGAGGGGGTCTGTAGGGTCTTTCAATGCTTAGTGAATAGCCAAGTAGTGATGTCACACTCCTTTAATCCAGCATCCAGGAGGCAGAGGCAGGTGGATCCCTCTGAGTTCAAGGCAAGTCTGCTCTACATAGCAAATTCTAGCCTAGCTGGGGCTACACAGTAAGACACTGTCTCAAAAATAGATAGATAGATAGATAGATAGATAGATAGATAGATAGATAGATAGATAATGGATTTGAAACCAGGGACCGAGACAATCTGAAGTTTGAGTTTCAGGACAGCCAGGTCCTGAGTACTTAGCGTCATACAATACTCCATTAACATCAACCACATCTCATCTAACTTAACATACAAGAGAAACTCCCCAATAAAATAGATACAGTGATTATTCCCACTTTGCAGATAAGGAAACAGGTACAGAGAGAATGTGGAACTTGGTCAAGAGCGAGTAGCTAAGAAGGCCTCTAAGAAGAGGCATATTCAGGTGACAAGGGTTGTTAAGGACAGTGCAGCTGAGAAGAACACGGTGTCACTAGTCTTGTCCCGGATACCAAGGGTGTTGGTTCCAAGTGACAGAGTTCAGCCCTATAAAAACAGCCCCCCCTCTTTTGTGTCCTGCTGATTCTCTGGATCCATCAGAGATGATCTCTCAAACCCTGAGATTCTGCCTCAGTCAGAGAAACCATTTGGCAGAACAAAGAGGAAACAACTGCCCTAGGAATAGAAGACTCCCTGGCCCTTCACATTCTCTGTCCTTTTCAGCTGGTCACCACCTTCCCATTTGTGCAGGGGCCTGAGGCAGGGCCCAGGGGAAGGTGTGGACAAGGGGAAGTTCCTGGAAGGAACTGTCTTCTTAAAGCAGAGACTGGAAGAAAAGGAAGAATGCACATTTGAATAGGGTGGTTAGTGAACGCAGAAGAGAGCCTGGGTGTGGTGGAGAGGCTAGGTGTGTGTGGTGGTGCACACCTCTGATTCCAGCACTTGGTGAGTCCAGCCTGGTCACTAAGTAAGTTCCAGGCCAGCCAGATTGAAATGGTGAGACCCTGTCTAAAAACAGATCTGACCAGAAGGAACACAGGAAGGCTGAAACAGGAGTTCCACACCAGGAACAAGCTGGATGTGGCGGCTGGCATTCACCTGGAATCCCAGTGCTCCTGCAGAGAGATGGGAAGCAGGATTTAAGAAGCAGGAAGACCTGCAAACCTACAGGAGGCAAAGCAGAGCAAAGACTCCTGAAAACTGAACTGTGACCTCTTCACTCTTGCCACAGCAGGCATGCATACAGGCACTCACAGACACACCACACACATAAATACACAATAATGTGTCCTGTTTTGGTTTTCTTTGTGTAGTCTTGGTGGTTCTAGAACTAGCTCTTTAGAGCACGCTGGCCTAGAACTCACAGAGATCTGCCTGCCTTGGCTTCCTGAGTGCTGGGATCAAAGGTGTGCACTACCACTGCCCAGCTCGGCAGCATTTGAACACCTGTGTAGCTGGTCTCCCTCTCTCTACCTACACAGTACTAGGATTACAAGTGTCCACGATCACACCTAACTTATGTGGAAGCAGCGCTACTGCCTACGTCCACCTGAAAGACATCCTTGGGGGTCTCTCGGAGCCTCTCAGTGACCTATCTGGAAAGTGGGAACAGAATCTAGTTATTTTCAAATCTGGATGGAAACTACATTTGCAAGGAATAGTGTCCAAAACCACTGGGGACGAAAACCAAGGCTTTGGCAATCTAAGCAAGCACCCTACTATGATGAAATCATTGTTTTAGTTTTTAAAAATTTTTATTTTACATGTATGTGTTTTGCCTGCATGTATGTCTGTGCACCACTTGTGTGTCCAGGGCTTTTGGAGACCAGAAGAAGGCATCAGATCCTGTGATCTAAAGTTACAGAGAGTTACAGGCTGTCATGTGGGTGCTGGAAATTGAACCTGGGTTCTCTGGAAGAGAAGCCAGTGCTCTTTACTATGATGAAATACATTTTAAAAGGCCACGGTCATTGCCAGCTTAAGAATTACCAGTACGAGACCCCAGACAGTCATGAACCTCACCTTACATCTGAGAGAGGAAACAGACTGAGCTAAGCATCTCACACACTGACTTGGTCTCTGGGAATAAAAGTCATTCAAGGGTCTGTGCTCACCCAAATCCAAGAGTGATGGGACTATTATTTATTCAAAAAATATCACTTTTGACCTGGTAGAGCACTTGCCCAGACTGCCCAAGGTCCTGGACTTGCTAACTAATATCCAAACAGGGTGTGGTGTGGCAGATGGATCTCTGAGTTCACGGGGTCTACATAGTGAATTCCGTGATAGCCAGGACTACAAAGTGTATCTGTTCCTACTACTGGTAGTTTATGTGCTGGGTGCTGGCTGATACAGAGCAACACAGACAGATAAAATCCTTTTGTTTTCTTTCTTTTTCCTTTTTTTCTTCCTTTCTTTCTTAGAAACAGAAAGAAAAAACTGCTAGCTCCTTTCCAATACATTTTGGAGAAAGTTTCTCTGAGAATGGGAGGTTTAAACTGATGGACCATTAACAGCATAACAAAGCAAAAGCAATTTTCCAGGTCACCGGCTAACTCTAGAGTACCACTGTTTAAAACTCAGCTCTGGGGGAGGGACTCCAGGCTGGTCCCGGAGAGAAGGGTTTGTTCCTGGCTGCTTGGGAATTGGAGAGATTGCCCATTTTTACGCCCACTAAACCCAGTAAACAATATCACACCACAGCCTGGCTTGTGTACACACACATTTTTAATGGGTTTGTGTGAAATGCAGATTTTGGAGAAGAAAGTGCCTGTCTGTCAAGATCACAGCCAAAAGATTCTCTTTGGCTTCAGATTTAGGGAATGGATCCCTGCTCTGGCTTCATTGGGAGATCTGCTGAAATATAACACGCTCTTAAATATTGCCTAAAGCCACAGATCATGTGTGTGTGTGCACACACACAAACACACACAGAGAGAACCTTTATCCAGCTGTGGTGTCGCGCTTTATTGATTCCCATCATTCCAGGTGATTAGAGAACAGAGTGCTTGGGTAATGGCAGCTTAGAGGGGACCTTTCTACTATAAAAGCTTTTCCGGGATCCCCTTTGCTGTGTGGGAGACAGGGACAATAAATGTTGCCGAATTCTGTAGGGAGATAGATAGGCTTTCTCACCTCTCAACCTTGCTACTGTTGTTGTTATAGACAGGGTCTTTCTACATAGTCCTGGCTATCCTGAATTATTAGTATTGTCATTATTATTATTGACAGGGTCTCTCTATACAACCCTGGTTGTCCTGGAACTTCCTATCAGACCAGACCGGCCTTGAACTTAGATATCCACCTGCCCCTGTTCTCTCCCGAGTGCTGGGGTTAAAGGGTAAAGGTGTGCACTACCACTGCCCCGCAGTTTTGTTTTTTAAACTGGGTCTGACAATGAAGCTCTGATACTCACTCTTGAGGTAACTTGGAGTGGATGCTAATTTACAGCAATCCTCCTGCCTCTGCTTCTCGAGTGCTGGATTTAGGCACACAGCATTAAGGTCAACTAGTATTTCTGGTTTGCTTATTTGATTTATTTATTTCCTATGATGCCCAGGCTGGCCTTGAGATCATAGTAGTCCTCCTGCCTCTGCTTCTCAAATATTGAGATTTCAGGCATGAGCTATCAAGCCCAGTAAAGTTCCTTTGACCTACTGACTAAGCATCTCCCAGGGCCCTGTCAAATACACCAAGCTGCTTAAAGAACACAGGCGGCCCAGCTTAGGATGGCTCAATGGTTTGCTTCAAACTGCAAAACATTCCAAAGCAATATAATATTTCTACCAAATAAGTAGGAAACATATTTCCTCCTTTCCTGAGCTGTCAGTATGCAGACAGATCTTCTCATGACATGGGGAAGTTACCAGCACACCAAGGAGCTGGTGCTACTGTGATCTTCAGGAAAGTAGGTGTATTGAGTGTGCCTTCAACCTCCAGTGGGTTTGTAGGAATGGAACCACCACCATCAGCTGGGAGTCTACATATTTTTCAGCTTTCCCAAGTAACAGTGTTCTCCAGAAGAAATCAAAATTAAGGTGGGAGAAAAATCTCTATTTTAGACCATCATTCTAATAATATTATTATTTTGTTGTTGTTCTGGTTTGTTTGTTTTTTCAGAAAGTGTTTGTCCTGGAACTCACTCTGTAGACTAGGCTGGCCTTGAACTCAGAGAGTTCTGTCTCCCTAGTGCTGGGATTAAAGGCCTAGACACTTCCCTGCCTATATTCTTATAAAAGGTAATTCTAACTTGCTAGGTGGGAATACTGTAGCTCAAGAGAACTTGCCTTTTACTTTCAGACCCTGTCTGATTCCCCACACCAGCAGAAGAAACAAAAGAGGAAAAAGACAACCCAGTGGAGTCCAGACCAGACTCCTCACTTCTGAGAGTTCCTGCCTACCTGCTGGCATCTAATCATTTTCCTGATTTCCTGTTTCCTAGAAAGAGAAATTTAGGTGGTAAATTTCTCAGCTTATGTATCTGGAAAACTACTTTTATTCCTTAATCTTTATTTTCATTTATTATTCTTTTTCGAGGTAGACTTAAGCAGTCTGCTCACCTTGGCCTCCAGTAGTTGGGACACTCAGCTTGCACTACTGCAATGGAATTCTTCACTTCGTATTTTGATTGATAGTTTCACAAGGTACAGAATTCTAAACCTTACTTTCCTGGCTTGACCACCACTGTTCCCAAGACGTACGAGGGTTGCCAGTGTCCAGGTCGCTGAATAACAAGTTTCAGGGCTAGGGAGATAGCTCAGTTGGTAGCTCGAATGACAAGCTCCTTTTGTTAGCTTCCATGTGGGGGCTGGGAGTTGAACCAGAGTTCTCTGAATGAGCAGCAAGTTCAAGTGCAGTTAAGCCCCGAGCTATCTCTTCAGTCCCTGCTTTTGTACAAAACAAATGCCTCCCTTCTTACTATGCCTCCGAATACCTGGAGAAACAACTGGGCCGTTATCCTCATCAACACCAGGGGGTAGTGGCTTTGTCTCTCCACCAAGCTCGCACAGCACCTACTGGGTATCCCCACAGTATGGCTATTGGTTTACACTGCTGGCTCTTCTGATAGATTATGAGCATGAAGAATTGGGAATTCATAGCCATAGTGAGTGCCACTCCACAAATATGTGTAGTTAAACAAGAATGAATGAATGATCATTGAGGATTTTTTTTTACTGTTTTTTGTTTTTTTGTTTTTTTTTTGTTTTTTGGTTTTTCGAGACAGGGTTTCTCTGTGGCTTTGGAGCCTGTCCTGGAACTAGCTCTGTAGACCAGGCTGGTCTCGAACTCACAGAGAGCCGCCTGGTCTGCCTCCCGAGTGCTGGGATTAAAGGCGTGCGGCACCACCGCCCGGCTTTTGTTTTGTTTTTTAATGTATCTGTGTCTCAATTAGGAGTGACTACAGCTGTGTTGAAACACTATGACCAGAAGCAACTTGGGGAGAAAAAGGTTCATTTCACTCACAGTTCCATTTAACAGCTGAAAGCAGTGAAGGCAGAAGCTCTAACAGGGCAGGAACCCTGTAGGAGGCAGGAGCTGATGCAGAGGCCATGCAGGAGGGCTGCTTACTGGCTTGCTCCTCATGACTTGCTCAGCTTACTTGCTTATAGAACTCAGAACCACCAGTCCAGAAATGGCATCACCCACAATGGGCTGGACCATGCCCCATCAATCACTAATTAAGAAATTCTCTACAGGTCTGCCTACAGCCCTGTCTTATAGCGACATTTTCTCAACTGAGGCTCCCTCCTCTCAGATGACTATAGCTACGATAGCTTGTCTCAGGTTGACATAGAAGTAGCCAGCACAGTATGTCATGTGCATACATGTGTGTCTGAGTGTTTGCCTGTGTGGGCATGTGTATGTGTAAGCCTGAGATTAACACGTGGAGTCTTCCTCAATAGTGTTCCACATGTTTGATTGAGGAAGGTGTTTCAGTTGAACCCAGGCTTTCTGATACAGCTTGTCTGGCTAGCCTGTTTGCTCTGGACATCCTGTCTTCACCTTTTAGGAGTTGGAATTGTGGGCAGGCCACCACACCCACAAGGACATTGGTCCTCATACTTGTCACCTCAAGTGTTGTAACCACTGAGTTCCTTCCCTACTATGCATATACACACATATGTTATATGTATAAATGTTTTGCCTGCATACATGTCTGTGTACCACACATGTGCCTAGTGCCCTCAGAGCCAGAAGACAGTGTTGGATCCCCTGGAACTGGAGTTACAGACCATTGTGAGTTGCCATGTGGCTGTTGGAACCAAACCCATATCCTCAATTAGAACAGCCAGTGCTGTTAACTCTGAGTCACTGCTCCACCTGACCCCACCCTGGGTATTTTTTACTGGTGTATATTCACTCTATATTGACGGTTTCATAAAGGTATTTTCATACAAGTATATCATGTTCTGTGAGCTATTTTTTTAATGAAATGATACAGTCAAGTGCCAGGTTGGTAGCACATGCTGGAAGATTGATGCGAAAACACTGGGTTTAAAGCCAGCCCGCGCTACACCTCTCAAAGCACAAAGACATAATCAGTGAGAAAGTGTTTGACAAATGCCCTCACCAGTTGGCACATGGTCCTTCGAAGATTCAGTGATAGGGAAAAGGGCTGCTCTGGGAGACAGATATGCCATTGCCATATTCAAGGCACAGAAAAAGCCCTTACAGTTTCTTGTTCAGAATCTGTCTCCTGTGAGGACAGGGACCAGCTCTGCTCACTGCTGTTCCCTCCAGAAAATAAAGATAGCTTAATAAAAACCTGATGAATGGGGGGGGGGGGGCAGGGCAGGGGAGGCACTTGTCTTTCATCTCAGCACCTGGGAGGCAGAAGGCGGCCTGCCTGGTCTGCATAGAGAGTTCCAGGCCAGTGCTACACAGTGAGACCTAGGCTCAGAAAAGGAAGGGAGGGAGGGAGGGAGGGAGGGAGGTAGTGAAGGAGTGTGTATCTCAGTAATAGAACATTTACCTAGCCTGCACTTCAGGTACTAGGCTGGATTCATCCTCCTGCCTCCAACCAAAAAAGTTAAATGAACACCTAATCCAAACAAATCATATGTATTATGCCACCAAGAAAACTGACAGGAGGGCTGTGGAAATGGCTTAATATGAGAGCCTGAGGACCTAAGCTACGGTCTCCAGTCACTGTTTGTCAGGTGTGGCTACATCTACAACCCCACGGCTAGTGAGGCATAGATAGGCCGCCGGTCCCTGCAGCCAGCCAGTCTGGCTGAGTCAATAAACTCAGGTTGAGAGAGACCCTGTCTCAAAAGACACAGTGAGGAGTAATTAAGGAAAACATCTCACGTCAGACTCTAGCCTCCACATATAAGCACAGATGCGGGTACATGCACTGACATGTGTATGAACACTTACACATTAACAGACGACTACACACACATGGACACACACACACACACATGTACTCCCAGAAGCACAGAAAATCTAACAGACAAAAAAGTTCCTATAATGTTTTACCATCCTGGGAAGAAGAGGGGTTCAAGATGAAAATCCAGGTCATCATCTCTCTCCTTCTCACCCCTACCTCTAACAGCCAACCAAAACCTCTCAGTACCCCTCTCCTCCCCAGCCCCATCCCCCACCCTGTCCAGGTACAAGCAGTCCCCTTGGATTACCTTGCACGTTAATTCCTAGGACTGTCTAGCTGATCTCCTTCAGTGTCTCTTTGCTTGGAGGTGGCTGCTAAGGAGGGAACCAGGATCTCCTGCATGCCGGGCTAGTGCTTGGCCACTACACTGAACTAGAGCATTAGCCTGAGCTTCTGCTCCAGTCTGTCTCTCAATCATCTGATCTCCTGCCTCCTCTTCCTCTGCAGCAAATGTCATACAGGCCCACCTTCTTCTTCCTCTGGTCCTCTACTGGACCTTCATCACCATATTTTCCTTTATATAACGCTCTCTCCTTTGGCCTAATGACCTTGATCTCTGTTCTCTTTGAAGTATCACTTTTGTACCTTCTGTTCAGTGCCCAAAGATATCTTCTAAGGTTCCTAATTAAATTATAGCTCCTCTGACGGTTTTTAATTGCAGAATTATTATGAATAATTTTGCAGTGCTGGGGATTGAACCCACAGTTTTTCGCTTGCTAGGTTATACCCCAGAATTGTTTATTTGTTTTTTTGAGATAGGATATTGCTATATAGCCTAGACTGATCTAAATGTTGCAATGCAGTCTAGGTTGCTGCTGCCTCTCAAATGCTGGGATTACAGGCAAGGCCCACCACACCCAGTAAAAATTACTGCTAGTGCTGTCTAGACTCTCTCATGGGCACATCAGCTCATTTACACTTCTCGTTCTGCTGATGCAAGCTGCCTGGTGTCTCAACAGAACAGAGCTAGCAGGATGTATAGCAAATGCACCTTATCCAGCATGTTCCCCGCACCACTTGCTGGCCCAGTCCACCTCTCCAGCACCAGCTGATTTACATTTATTTACTTGCGTACTCGTCTCTGGTTTTGTTTTTGAGATGGAGTTTTCCTGTCTGATTTCCTAGTGTTAAGCTTACAGGAGTGTACCACCCTGCCAGACCCAGATCTAGTTAATGCTTTCTTCCTCTAAGCTACCTTCATTAACAGCATCAGGACCTCCTCCTCTTCCCAGCTTTAAAAATCTAAGTAGTGCTGTGGAATAATCCTGTACACTGTGAATATATGTTACTCTCGCTGGTTAATGAAGAACTGACTGACCAGTAACTAGGACAGTCCAACTGAGAATGCTGGGAGGAAGAAGGGAGGAGTCAGAGGAGTCACCAAGAGACACAAAGGGAGCAAGACATGCGGGTGGACAGGTAAAGTCACGAGCCACGTGGCAATACATAGATTAATATAAATGGGTTAATTTAAGTTGTAAGAGCTAGTTAGTAATAGGCCTGAGCTACTGGCTTATAATTAATACAAGCCTCTGTGTGGTTATTTGGACCTGGTGGCTTCAGGAAAGAAACGTTCACTTACAAAGTAGTACTTATTGCAGCCAATTGAGTCATGATGGATGCCTTAAGCAAGTCACCACCAAGTTGACTTAGGTTTCCTTCCAACTAACCTTGGGATTTCTTGATGGCAAAGAGCTTATAATGTCCCATTATTCTATTCACTCGTTTGTTTGTTTGTTTGTGGAATAGGGTCTTAATAGGTGGACCCTAATAGCCTTGAACTCATTATTTGGCCCTAGAGATCTTTGAAGTCATGATCCTTCTTCCTCGGCCTTCAAGTTAATTTCTTGGACTACAAGTATATGTTACCACCAGGCCTAACATGTAATGACTGGCTGAGGTTTACTGCATAGGCTAGGTTGGCCTTGAACTAGAGGGCAATTCTCCCACCTCAGCTTTCCAAGTACTGGAATTAGAGGCACAAATAGCTAAAAATGCCCTACCCTGGTAGATTAAAATTCAAACATGACAGCATTCAGCAAGCAATGAGGAACAAACACATCTGGGGTAAATCCTGCTGTAAATTATTGACTATGTATTTTGGGGGAAAGTCATTCCAAGCCCCCGAGCTTCAGTGCTCTTCTGTGTACACTGGGCTGTTGCTGCTGCCACCGCTGCCGCCATGTGGGTTGTTGTGATGATGGAAAGGGTGATTTGTGCATCATTTTGATGTATACAATTCAGTACTCATGACCCGTTAGGGTTCTCACCGCTTGGTTAGTTGGCAGAGACACTCCAATCCCTGATCTTGGATTTGAACTTTTGGCCTTGACTTTAATTCTTTTAGTTACAGAGGGAATCTTATGAACAAAGACTTTCCCCCAGGCCCTGCCTCTGTACCCACCCTGGCTACCCAAAGCATACATCTGTAGGCAACAGCTGGAGACCAATGTGCCATTCAGGTACATCTCAGGTCCCGCTCTGTTGACCTCCGTCCTCGGCATTTCTGGATGCAATGCCCCGTGGTCTGACGCGTTTGTTCTGTGAGCCTGCCTGAGCCTTTATTTATTGCTGCCACGGTAGTGCAAAGGCAGCGCATGCTCATTGTTTTTAAGAGGTACTAGTGTACAATAGTGGAGAAGAAAGAACAGAAGTCTTAGTCCCTACCCCAATTGCCATTCCTATGCTTTAGAAGAAGCCAACTAGTAGTTTCTCCTGTGTATTCCCAGAAAATATTATGGTTTTAGAAACACATGCATACACACATACATATATACATACACACACACACACACACACAGAGTGCAATGCCTTGTTTTAAATTTCCTAAATAATCCATCTTTCTCCTTTTTTCATCCCCTTCTCTCTCCCTCCATCTCTTCTTCCCTCTCTCTCCTCTCTCCCTCCCTTCCCACTCAGTGTATGTATATGTGTATACGTGTGCATGTGTGTGTGCCTTCAGCGCAGGATGAACTCCTGATGCTCCTAGGATCACAAATGTGTACCTCACACCCCTGCCCTGCAACACAATTATCCTGAGCATTTCTCTATATCCACATTTCACAGGTCCTCCACCCACTGGTTAATGGCCACAGATTTCGTCAGCACCCTCCAGATGGGCATCTATTAATAGACTGCTGATACTAGAACATTCTAACGAACATCCTTACACGCTGAGAGCTCTGCGGACTAAGTCTTCGATGCTTCTGTTTGCTACATCAGACTAGACACTAGGAGAACCTTCTATTTCCGTTCTACTTTCAGGTTCTGCCCCTTGGACGCGGAGCTCAATAATGCGTGCACTTTCTCACTCAGTGGTCAGCAGCGGGCCTACGTCCCTCCTCACCTCAAAACAGAAGAAAACGGCCATGGGGCTGCTGCTTCCCAAACCTGCTCTGTGGTGTGTCACAGAGGCAGGCTTCTCCCTTTCTCTGGAAGCAAGGGGGAAATCCTGGACGTGTAAGAGGAGCACTTCAGAAACCAGCTGTGTTCTCTCAGGTGAGCCAAAGGAAGGCCCTGAGAAGGAAGGAAGCAGCTTTTGGTTCATGAGACACAGTCCCAGCTGTTCTGTTCCCAATGGGGCCAGAAGGATATGAATGTGACAACGAAAAGGGTGTTGTGACGCGCTTCAGACAGCGGCTCACAGGGAGTCAGCAGTGACGTGGCTCTATTGTCCCAGCCCACATCTGTCCACTACAACGTGTCCTTTCCCAGGCTAAGGACAGGATGGCCCACAGGAAGTAAAACTGTGACACTCAGCTCAACCCAACTCACCACGCCCACCCCAATCCCCACCTGCCAGCTCTGACCACATCCCAGAGAGGCTACAGGGCTGGGGCGAGGCTAGAGCAGAGGCAAGGGCTGGGGCTTGGGAGCTCACTGACCACCCTGGGACCTTTGGCGAGTCATCAAACTATCTTGTCAATAAAAAGCCACACCAGCAGTCCTTGAGAGCAGGATGTACACTAAGTGCCCAACACAGGACATGGAATTGCATAAGCAGTCAATAAATATTTGATATTTGCTTCAGTGCTATTTCCTTCTGACCTCACACTGTACTAACTCAGAGGAGGTGATCAGCAAGACAGTCATCATTAATTTACTCCTGCATCGTCAGTCTTGGAGATGGAACCCAGGGCCTCGTGCACGCAAGCCATGTACTCTACCGCAGAGCTATATTCCCAGCCCTTTCCTTCCTTTTATTTGGAGGCAGGGACTTGCTAAGCTGCCTCAGATGGCCTTAGACTCCCGCACCCAAGGGATCCTCTTGCATCTGCTTCCTTCACTGCTGTAACTTCAGGGTCCCGCTGCCATATTTGGTTAGTTTCTGTGTTGTTTGTTTTTGTCTGTTTTGGGACAGGGTTTCACTGTGTATCCCTGGCTGGATTGGAAAACTATGTAGAGCAGGCTGGTCTTGAACTCACAGGGATTCTACTTCCTTTGCCTCCCAAGTGCTATAACACCCAGAAGTGTAGGTTTTTGTTTGTTTGTGTGTGTGTGTGTGTGTGTGTGTGTGTGAGAGAGAGAGAGAGAGAGAGAGAGAGAGAGAGAGAGAGAGAGAGAGAAACCATCACACATATAGTCCAAATAGGCCTTGAACTTGGTATATATTTAAAGATAACCTTGAGGGGTTTGGAATTTAGCTCAGTAGAAGAGCGATTGCCTAGCAAGCAAAAGGCCCTGGGTTCGGCCCTCAGCTGGGGGTGGGTTGGGAGACAAAAAGATGTGGAAAACAAACAAAAAACCAATAACAAGGTAACTGAAGACGGCCTTGAACTTCTGCTCTTTCTGCCTCCACTTACCAAATGCTAGGATTACAGGTATGTGCCACCATTACAGACCTAGTCTATACAGTGCTGGGGACCAAATCCAGAGCTTTATATATTAGAGGCAAGTACTCTCCCAAATAGGCTATATCCCCAGCTATTCAACTCACTTCTCCTGCCCCTGTTCCTCCTTCTCCATCTCCCCTTTCCCCAAGAAGTTAAGAATATTCTGGATATTCTTCTTGCCCTGAATTATTCCTAGCACTCAATCACATAAGGGAAGTTTGGACTCAGTGTCCCAGAACACAGGCCTTTACCTCAGAGTTTCTGAAAAGAAACCCAAGGCTTTGGAAAATCAGAAAAATTAGGAAAAGAGAAGGATGCATTCTCTCGATGACTATAGAGAGAGAATTCACTGCATTGGAAACAGAAGGCAGAGGCCAGGCTTCTGCTTCCTCAGCCCCTCACCTCACTGGCTTATGCTCCACCCCCCAAAGCTTGCCTGCCAACCCTGCTGAAGTGGTCTCCACACCCAGTATTCCAGAGCACCACTGAAAAGCCGCAGCCTACCTGCACTCTGTGCTCAACACCATACACGGAACACTTGAGTTCACTCTCTGTGCCTGTCTGAGCTTTTCTGAATTCTGGCACTCTCCTGTTACACTCCTCTCTCCCATCTGTCCTTATGGCCTTCATTTCATCTCCAAAATCTATATGTTGGGTGGCTAGAGCGATAGCTCAGGGCTTAGGAGCACTGGCTGCTCTTCCAGAGGGACTGAGTTTGATTCCCATCACCCTCGTAGCAGCTAACAACCACCCGTAGCTCCAGTTCTGGGTACCTGACACCCTCTTCTGGCCTCTGTGGGCACCAAACATATACATGGAACACAGATATACATACCTGTAGGAAAAAAGATTTGTGCACATAACATAAATTTTTAAAAAATCCACACATTGAATTCATATGTAAAAGTTCTAGTCATTTGTAATCTAGAATGTGATCATATATATAGAGACTGTCAAGATGAAATTGTGAACTGTGTTAAAATGGGAACACCAGGGTGGGCCCTCAACCAATATGATTAGTGCTTTTCCAACAAGAATTAATCAGGACGCAGACAGACAGAAGGCCATGTGAAGATACAAGAGAAGACAACTATCTAAAGCTCAATGGAGAGAGAGTCTCAGAGGAAAGTAATCTAGTTAGAATCCTCAGACTTTTGGTCTCCAGAAATTAAAATTAGTAAATTTGTGGGGTTTGGTTTTGCTTTTTGTTTTTTGAGACGGGGTTTCTTTTTGTAGTCTTGGCTGTCCTGGAACTCACTCCGTAGACCAGGCTGGCCTCGAACTCACAGAGATCCACCTGCCTCTGCATGCACTGCCACCACCAGGCAATTTCTGGGTTTTGAGTCTCTCAGTCTGTAACGTTTTGTGATGGTGATCCCAGCAAGGTCACTCATCCCTAGAACACAGCCAGCACTCCCAAGGTGGCCCACATCCACCAGCCTCCAAAGCTTTAGCTACAAGTCTCTCTCCAGCTCCTGTCACAGGTCAATGTGCCCACACAGAGACCCGGGCACACCATCCGTCCACACCCCAGTTCCACATGAGGTGGCAATCTGACGACACTCCCCTCCCCCACTGTTCGCTAGTCCTTAAACTAGAAGAGGTCTAGAACCACAGACTTACAGAAGGTCAGGCCAGCTCCCTGCTTTGCACTTGTGTGGCCTTTACTGAAAAAGCAAACTCCTCAGAAATTTTGATTCTCCTTAGAAATTCAAACAAACACTCTTCCTAATTTCTTGCCCCTTACCAGCGCTATCTGTGTGGCTACTCTGTGGATGTTGTCTGTGGTTGCTTGGAGAGAGGGTCTCCCTATGTAGCCTAGGCTGGCCTCAAACTTGCAAGCCTTATGCCTCAGTTTCTCAAGATTACACTTCCACACCTCTCTCCACCCTCAGAGTCAACAAAAGAACATCAGCTTGTTTCAGAATCACCATCTGTTGCCCAGTGATTTACTTTGTATTCTGTTTCCCCCCACAAAGTAAATACTTTGACAGATTCTCTCTCTCTCTCTCTCTCTCTCTCTCTCTCTCTCTCTCTCTCTCTCTCTCTTTCTTTCTTTCACAGGGTCTCACTGTGTATCTCTGGCTGTTTTGGGATTCACTATGTAGATCAGGCTGGCCTCGAACCTGCCTCTGCCTCCTGAGTTCTAGGACAGAAGAAAAAATAAATATCCCTCGAACATGCCTACCTAGGACTATACAGCTCCATTAGCGTACTTGCCTACTGTACATGGAATCCTGGTTTGATCCTAGGGGCCACAGAAATCCTGCATGGTAGTACATACCAGTGATCCCACCCCTGGGCCAAAGAGGGGTTACCAAGTTACCAAAACCCTTTTGGCCCCTTCCAATCTCTTCCTTACATGGTCCCAGGTTAAAAAAAAATCAAGATAGGGCCTTGGTTGTCCTAGAACTCTCTGTGTAGACCAAGCTGGCCTTGAACTCAGGGATCAAAGGTGTGTGCCAACACAAAGGTTTTACCTGGGAATGGCATGGCATGGCGTTTAGCATCCTCCCCCTCTAGAAAACCTTCAGGCTCTTCAAGGATATCAGTAGTAACAATCCTCGTGGTATTTAAGATGGTTCCCGGCTTTAAACTCCCTGCAAAGACTGTTCACAGATCTTAAAAGAAAACGCAAAGTATTAACCACAGCCTTCAAAGGCCTTCCATGACCAGGCCTTTTCCTGTCCTGGGCCTTCTCTCAGAAAGTCAACCTCCAAAGTCAGGGAGTCCCTTTCCATTTCTCAGGCCAAGCTCACTCTCCCTCTGCCCCAAAGGCTTCTCCTTCAGGCCACTGATGCACCTTGTCACTCTGGGTCTCAGCTGAGTCACCAGCTCTCTCACTCTCCACCCATCCCCCAGCTCAGTCTCTTGTTTTACTGCCTGAGAGCCTGTCACTCTGAACAAACCCTGTTTGCAGCCAACAAACGCCCTGCCTAAAGGGAGTGCTCACAGCACCCAAACTAAGTCAGGACTGTCCCATCCTTGACCCTCCTGCTTCCACCTCCCAACTGCCGGGTGACAGACATGTGCCACCTCACTGAGCCCTCTCATATTTGCTCCAGCAAGTCTCCCTCCCCTCCCCACCCCTGGAAAATAGCTGTGGAGTCAGATGGGGCAACACTCAGCTTTTTATATTGGCGTCAGGAATTCAAATTCATGTCTCTGTGATTTCTCAGCAAGTGCGCTAAACCTGAGTTATCTCTCCAGATCCTTGGTTCTTCTTCTTGCTGTCTGAGATGTAGTCTCATGTAGTCCAGGCTGGCTCAAAATTGACAGACAAGGCTGGCTTTGAACTCTCAACTGTCCTGCTTTCACCTCCCAAAGGCTAGGATGACAGAACAAACAAGTCTTCTCATGTTTGCCTGGGACCTCAGTGCAGCACAGGCAGTTAAACAACACCGGAAGTATTGCGTAATCACTTTGGAAAGCTGAATCTGCATTCAACATACAACTACAGATTTATACACATATTCAAGGTATGTTTTGGGGGGGGTGCTGGGGATCAAACACTGGGCTTCACAGAAGAGACAAGTGCTTTACCACTGGGCCTTTTCCTAGTCCAAAAGGAGTACTTTTATATATATATATATTTATTTATTTATTAATGTGTATGAGCGATTTGCCTGCATGGATGCATAGCTGGTACCTACAGAGGTCAGAAGAATTCATTGGATCCCCAGAATTAAAGTTATAGATGGTTGTGAGCTTCCATGTTTTGAACCCAGGTTTTCTGGAAAAACAAGTGTTCTGAATCATCTCCCCAGCCCTTGTTCTTTTTCTTTTCTTTTTTAACCAATAGCTGGCATGCCTTTAGGGCTGAAGGGGTTTTGTTTATTTTCAGCGTGAGACAGGGAATTGTGTTGCCCAGGCTGGGCTCACACTGGCTGTGTAGCTACAGATCACACCGGTTCTGGTTTTCTGCGATTCTGGATCAGACGCAGGGTTTCCCGCATGCTGGGCAAGCACTTCTCTCACTGAGCCGCATCTCCAGCCCGGGGAAAGCTGTCTCTGAATTGGAACTGGCTATACAGCTATGTTCATTTTGTGAGAATTCCCAGGGCTGTACACTTGTGAGTGTGCCCTACTCTGAATGTACTTATGTTGAATCGCACGAAACTGGCATTTTTATACATGAGAAGTGGGTGGATACTGGCAGTCACATATGGTCCAACTTACACATTATACTTCAATAAAAGGATTACTTATGAAGAAAAATCTCTCTGATGGAAGCAGATTTGAAAAAAAAAAATCCCTGCCTAGCTGAACTGCTTTCTATATGGTTCTATAAAAACTGGTTTTGAGTAAATCAGGTTTGGTCTCCTTGGCAGGTGGCCAAGAGGCTAAGGGTCATTGTAAAATCTTCCCTGGGGCCCAAGGTTTCTGACTCTACTAAAGCCACCCCCCCCACCTCACCCCCTGAAACAAGGCCCAGGTCCACTGAAGGAGGCAGGAGCACCCTAAATGTGTAACTTGTTCCTCAGGCCTAAGGTGTCCAGGGGCCCCAAACATACAGAGTGATTACGTGGGGTCGCATGACTTAACAAACTCCTTGCTTGGCATTGTGAGCCTCCTGGCCTTCCCGATTTCCCCTGGTCTTGAAAATAGTTCATCTCCTTCCACCAAATCTGTAACACCCCCCCAGCTTTAACCCCTTCTGGCAGTCATTCCAGACTCTTCTCACTAGACTAAGCCTGATGCAAGCAAGGCCCTCCTCTACGGCAGTGACTGCAGCATCCTCAGGATCTGGCCTGGTGCCTGGTTAGCTGATGTGTCATGAATGGATGCGGGGTAGATAGAGGGTCCAATGTATCGCTGACCAGTCAAAAAGAAGCCAGCCCTCATTTCTCCACGGAAAGCCAAGCCTACGCCTGTGGAGCGTTGCTGACTCCTGGGTTCAGACAGGCAGTCCAGTCCTTCGGTAAGCTTCAAAGGGTTCCATTCTACTGTGGGAAGAGCCTGTTACGAAGGAGATGCTTACTGAACTAGCCTGTGCAATAGGGATCCTCAAGCACAAGACACAAATTACAGTGTGCTCACCTTTAACCCCAGCCCTAGGGAGGCAGAGGCAGGTGGATGTCTGAGTTCGAGGCCAGCCTGGTCTACAGAGTAAGTTCCCAGGTATCCAGGCCTACACAGGGAAACCTTGTCTCAAAAAGCAAACAAACAAAAAGACAATGAGGTTGCTGTGACTAGTTCACTCAAGACCACTCAACAATTGAGATGCATCCTCAGGAGAGTTCATTCAGGCATTCCATCACCTCAGAGTCTTAGGTGACTCAAAAATCTCCGCAATTTGTAAGCAACAGCAAAGTACTAGCTGGGCTTTGTTTCTCAATTTTACATATTATTATTATTGTGCATGTGTCTATAATGTGGGGGGGGGGGTGCATGAGGTACAGCACACATGTAGGGGACAACCCCAGAGAGCTATTTCTCTTCTTCTACCACGAGGCTTCCTGAATCAAATCCTGGCACCCAGGATGTTGAGGTAGGAGGGAACGGAAGCCAGATAATCCAGACAGGCCTTGTACTTACTCTCTGCAGCTCAGGCAAGTCTTGGGCCGGGGCATCCTCCTGCCTCGGCCTACCCAGTAGCTATGATTCCAGGCCTGTATCACCAGCGCCAGCTAAAAAGAGTGCTTCTTTACACACATTTACACTGCACGCCACTGCCCAGTTTGGCAGAGCGAAAAGAAAAGACCTTAGTGGATTCTTGGGGGGGGGGGGAGAATAAAATAAAATGGAAATTGTACTTTAAAGAAGTCCTCGAGATCAAGATATGGTGCCGCAGTCAAGAGTGGACAGGGTAGCTACTGTTCTTCGTGAAGACTCAGATTCGGTTTCCAGCACCCACATCAGGTGGCTCACAACCAACCCCTACAACTCCAATTCAGGGTACTCAATGCTTCTGCCCACCCCACCCCCAAAACCAGGCATGCACAGAGTACACATACACTCACACATGTACATACACATAAACAAAAATAAATAAACCAGCATTTGTTTAGTGCTCTTAAGGAAAGGGGAAAACGAATGGCCGTAGCCAAGTCCACTATCCTCAAATTTTGCCCTCTACAGGGAACAACTAGAAGATCACAGAGAAGCTGTATAAATGGCTCCAGGCCAAGTCAACTAAAAAGCACATGGCACTTAGCACTTGCATGGCACTAGGCAGGAGACGGGTGTGTCTTCAACAGGAGCCTAAGAGACTAAGGACTAGTGGGCATGTTGACACACACCAGAATACCTATACTGGGGAGACTGTGGCAGGAAAATTTCCAGTTTGAAATCAGCCAAGGCTATATAACAAGACCTTTCTCAAATAACTGTCCCACTTCCCCCGCAAAACAAAACAAACCAAACCAAACAAACCAACCAAAAAAAAAAAAATCAAAACAAAAACAAAAAACATTCAAGGCCAGGACTGCAGATAATGTGCCTACTGTGTGCAGCACTGGGTTCCATTAGAGACTGGGTATTTAAAGGCAGTCACACTGGTCTTGAACTCCAACTCGATCTACTCCTGTTGAACCAGGCTATCTGCTAGCTCTCAATCTACCTGCCTCAGCATCCCAAGACTTGGGATGACAGATAATCTGCACCACACTACTAGGACTGCCCTGTGTATCCCAGCCTGGCCTGCATCCTGGACTTCTGGGCCACAGGGACACTTTCCCAGAGCCCCAGGCTGCACCCTCTCACCTGCAGTCTTACTTTGTATGTGCTGCTGATATTAACTATAATTACACCACTCTTTGACCAAGGAATGACTAGTTCAATGTCTCTCCCCTATTGAACTGTTCTAATAGAAGATGCGGGCACCGGGAGCTCTGCTTCTGTTGCTTAGAATTTGAGAAAAGCTGGAGAAACGTCCACGGAGCACAAAAATGTGGGTAAGAGAAACGACTTTGTATTACTCCCTCCTGTTCTTCTCTGCTCACACTGAGTATAGGCTCCACAAGGACGGAATAGTGTCTGTCTCTTCTAGCCCATAACCTCAGCACCTGGTAATGGGTTTGCTCTAAAGGAACTATGGAATAATTTTAATGGAATTAACACACACATAAGGCGATACCTCAGACTTCTTAGCTCTTCTCCTTCTTTTTGAGACAGGCTCTCCTTGTGTATAGTCCAGGCTGCCTTCTACTTCCCTGTGTCTCTTAGGCTAGCCTTGAACTCAGTCATTCTCTTGCCTCAGCCTACCCAGGGCTAAGACTGCCAGTGTTAGTACTCGGGCTTGTGTGCTGGCCTGACCTTGGGGTCTGCGTCCTCAGCTGTAGCCGCTAAGAGCACCACCTGTGCACAGTCACTATGTTCCCTTTCAAAAGGGCCCTGGCCTTCTCCCATCTTTTTCTCTGTCTCCATCTGTCTGTCCTTCTGTCTCTCTCTCTCTTTTGTCTTCTGCTACTCCTGTCCCCAGAGCCCAGGTCTCCCCCTCCCCTTTTTCCCATTCACTTTCCAATAATAATAATAATAATAATAATAATAATAATAATAATAATAATAATAATAATAATAATAATAATAATAATACCCCTCCACCTGCGCTCTGTCCAGCGGCATCTTTCTCTCTCACACCGCTGTTTTCTAAATTACAAAGGCCAGGACTAAAGGGGTGTGTCACAATGGCAGGCCTTTCCCACCAACCCCTGCCCCTTTCTTTTCAGCACTAGGTGTTGAACCTAGGCTGTGGCTGCCTGCTCTCCCACTACACTGTACCTCAGGTCTGTTTCAGTTTTCATCTGGAGGCAGCCTTCTCTAAGTTGACCAAGCTGGCTTTGAATTCACCCCATAGCTCAAGCAAGATTTAAATTTACAATGTTTCCACTTTTGGCTTTCTTTGTAGTTAGGATTCCAAGCCCATACCACCAACCTTGGCCAGGATACAGTTTTCCAAAAATACATTACAGGGTCTGGGCATGTAGATCAGCGCTAGAGATCTTGCTATTATGTATGTCTGAGTGCAGGGTTTGATCCTCAGCACCACAAACTACCATTACCACCACCAGACACGCATTTTAAAGCAATACAGATGAGCTAGGTGGTTGTGGCAAACGCCTTAATCCCAGCACTTGCGAGGCAGAAGCAGGCAGATCTCAGTGAGCTTGAGGCCAGTCAGGTGATTTACAAATCAAGTTCCAGGACACACAGGCCTTTCATTCTGGCATGAGGCAGGTGGATCTCTGAGTTTGAGTCCAGCAAGTTCTAGAACAGCCAGAGCTACTGAGAAACCCTGTCTCAAAAAAAAAAAAAAAAAAAAAAAAGAGGCAGTGGTAGCACACCTTTAATCCCAGCACTAGGAAAGGTAGAGGCAGGGAGGGGGGTACCTGTGACTTCGAGGTCAGCCTGGTCTACAAAGCAAGCTCTAGGAACAGAAACCATGCCTTGAAAAACAAATAGATAAATAAATCTAAGCAAGGTGGTAGTGGAAATGAGCTGAGGCAGAAGGAGTTGAGGCAGTTGGAGACTAACCTGGGCTACATAATAAAAGACTCGCAAAAACAAAAACAAAAGCCAAAGTAACAAAAAGGAGACCCCAAGGGTGAAAACACACTGAGGTCAGGGACAGCAAGCAGTAAATGCTCCTTTGTAAATGGCTGCCATTGAATTGGAACTGCTGCCTCTCCTCCCTCTTCAAATGCATCTCCTGGATGTTGATAAAAGGGGAGCCCAGAACTGAAGTCACTGTCTGGAGGTGATGAACTGCCCCGGTACCAGGGCTGGCTGGAATGACTTATCAACATAGGCAGGCTAAATGGTTGTTAGAATCTGATGCTAGCAAAACAAACAAATAAAAACAGGCAAACAAACAAACAAACAAAAAACCACACACACACACACACACACACAAAACAAAACCAGAACGTTATTTCAGAGGAAACCACTTGCATTTTTGGAATGAGCTGTCAGTTGACTTGGGACAAATCTCTGGCACGTGCGAAGCCTACCAGCTGCCCAACTGTAAGAGCAAACGTGAGGGCTTCTACCTTCTAAGAAACAAATGTTTTGATTCCCCTGTCATCTTTCATTCTGTCTTCCCCCCCCCCCCCCAACATCAGCTTCAGGACTGCTGTTGAGTTAAAATCAGGTGTTAAACCCGCTTAGCACACCTCATCCTTGCTCATCAAGTTGTGGCTGAAGACTTTCTGTTCAAGTTGTCCACGTGCCAGGCCTTTGCCAATGTGTGGTGGTGCCTCCACCCATGACGCCTCTGCTTAACACATGCTCTAAAACCTTCCGTGGACTCACTGGTCAGCCCTCAGTTGCAATTCAAAACCACAGGCTGCTTTCTGAGACACTTCCTGCTACCCAAATTGAAATCTGCCACCCATGGGGCTAGGAAGATTTAAAAAAAAAAAAAAACTTGCTTTGTGTGCAGGCTTGTTTTATGTCCACTTGGCACAGCTTAGAGTCACTTTATAGGCAAGAACCTCCATTGAGAGAAAGACCTCTATAAGATCACAGACCTGATTTTTTTCTAATTTTTTTCTTAACTAATAATAATTTTAAAAAATGATTGATGGGGGAGAAAACAGCCCATTGTGGATGGGGCCACACCGGGGCTGGTGGTCCTGGATTCTGCAAGAAAACAGGTTGAGCAAGCCATGACAAGCAAACCAACATAGCAGCCCGCCTCCATGGCCTCTGCAGTGGCTCCTGCCTCCAGGTTCCTGCCCTGGCTTCCCTTAGTGGACTGTGACTCAGGACATCTAAGTCAAATAAACCCTTTTCTCCCCAAGTTGCTTTTGTCATGGTGTTCCATCACAGTAATAGGAACCCAGACTAAGCCTGAAGAGCCAAGTCTGGATTCCCAGAATCCATCTAAAAAGCCACACATCTGTAATCCCAGTGCTGGGGAGACAGAAACAGGAAGGGCCCTGGGCCATCTAGCTAAGCAGTGAGCTCCAGGTTCATTTCAGAGAGAGAGAGAGAGAGAGAGAGAGAGAGAGAGAGAGAGAGAGAGAGAGAGAGAGAGAGAGAGCGCCTGTTTCAAAAACCAAAGTGAGAGGCTGGAGGACTGGCTTAGTGAGCAGTTAAATCTCCTGTTGCTCTTGCTGAGGACCCAGGTTCAATTCATATCATCCACATGGGAACTCACAACCACCTGTAACAGCACTCCAGGAACCTGGCACCCTATTCTGGCCTCCAAAGGTACCAGGCATGCACATGGTTTCCATACATACATGCAGGCAAAATAGTCACACACATAAGGAAAAAGAAATCTATTTCTTCAAAGGAGCTGGAAGAAGACACACAACAGTACGTCAGTTCTCCACACGCGTGTGCACGCCTCACCATATCCATACAAGTGCCTCGTTTCCATGACCTCCAAGAGGGCTGACTTTTCTCTCAGAGCACTTGCCAGGGCTCTAACTGCGCTCATTCTGCTGTGTCCTAAGACTGAGTGGGCTTCACAAGGGCAGGAAGAAGCATCTGTCCCCCCTGAGCCCCAACCACTGCAGAGAGCAGCACACAAGCAAATGGATTCTTCATAACTGCTGTCAGTGCCTCTCAGGCATTATGATCGCACAGACCCTGGGGATGAAGGAGGGGGGCACTGGAACTCCTCCCACTCCCCACCTTAGGCTGGGCATTCTCCTTCCTCAAGACAGGGTCAGAGTGGAGCCCTGTCTTCTAGTGAATTCTTTTACTGAAGGAAACAGGACAACATTCCTTTCCCCTACACCCTCCACAGACTGTTTAAAAAAAGGAGTCATTTATTCTCATCTTTGTAATCCAGTAAGGACCATGGGTGAACACCAGCCAGAAAAAGTGCCATTGTTTAACTGTTTAAATGACAAGAAACACGTTTCTAGGATCCTGATGGTGGAGAGGGGATTGGTCTCAAGGTAGAGAAACCTTGAAATTCAGCACAATTACTAGCCCTTCTGTTCACCAGGTACAGGACTTTTGGCCTCAATTTGTAGATCTGACAAATGAGAATAGTGATAGGACACAGGAAAGTCCCTAAGTTCTCCCTCCTTGGCTTTGGGTGGAGGTTGAGGGTCCGTGGGAATAGTCTGTTCTAGCTCCACGAACTGAGTAATCTCTGAGACGTGAGTCCGAGCGGCGAGAAGGATTTTTATGCTAGGACACAATGACCTTGAGCAGTCCTAACGGCTTGTGACAGAGCCCCAGCCCCAAGCCAGACCTCACCCGTGGGCTGAGTCGTTCCCTTGGTTCCTCCGACAACAGCCAAGCACAGCCTTATGATGGCGTAGGAGGAAAAAGATAGCCTCACAACCCATGAAGGCTAAACACCAGCAAGATGTACCTCGCCGGCATCAAAGCCACCCCAACTCCAGGCTCCAAGGAGACTACAGGCTTCCCGGTTACTGGGCGGAGCTGGGCCTGATGCTGGAGCGCCCAACTTCAGGAGTCAGGCCTAATGGAGGGGCTTCTCTTTTCACCGGCTTCTCCCCCCACGCCCCATCAAAGAACGGCTCTCCGGCCATTTCCATTCTCTGTGAGGCTCAAGACTCCTGTTATTTAATACCGTGGCCACCCCAGCAGCATCCTGCCAAGGCCTGCTCCACCCATCCACCTGGCCAGTTCACCACTGCTCCCTTTTCTTTTTTAGAAGGAACAATCGGGAAAACTGCCTTCTGCAACAAAAGGCACGGGGCCGCAAGATTACAAAGGCTAGCGTCTTCTTAGGACTGGAAGACGACAAGGGCGCGAGTAGTGAAAGGGGCACCTAGCCAGGGCAGCAGAGGGCGGGCGGAAGCCCGGGGCACTGCGGACATTACTCTGGGGCGGGAGAGAGGCGGGGTTGAGAGGTGAGGGCCAGGCCTCTGGCTGAGTGGACAGATCGCCCCGGGGGGTATTGGAGCCGGAAGAGGCCTCGGCCCAGATACTGTCCACACCCAAGAAATGGGAGGAGGAGTGGTCTGCACTTAGAGCCAGATGCACTCAGCAACACCCACCCTACCCTTTTTTGAAATAGACAAAGACATTTTCTTAATTTTTGGCAAATGCGGCTGGAAGGTCCCTGCCCCCGACGTCCCCAGGCGCCACTGATCTTGAAAAGAAGAAGGTTCCCAGTAGGGGTCCTCTCGCTCCCCCTCCCCATCGCCTGCGGCGACAAGAGATATGCTGATCGAGGTGTGTCCTCCCCCACCCCGCTCTGGGCCCAGAATCCCGAGGCCGCAGCGCCCCCCACCCTCTAGTCACACTGACGGTTCCTGCCCAAGCCCGCAGTGGCGTGAAGGTGGCCTTTACCTCCTCTTGCAGGCTGGGAGGAGGGTACAACCCACGCAGCTGAGCCAGCTGCAGCTGTCGCCGCCGCCCTCCATTCATTAAAAAGAAAAAAAAAAAAGGAACAACAACCTCCACCCCTCTTTGTAAAAGAACGACGGCCCCTGGAGGAGCAACAACCGGCCCCAGCAATCACGGGTTAAGCTCTTTTCCGGCCCCCCATTCATAAAAAAAAAAGAAAAAAAAAACGCAGCGCATGCGCGCACAGGGTCGCCTGTGCCCACCCATTCATAGAATCGCGGGCGGCGCGCGTGCGCAGTGGAGCTCTCTGCCCTCCCATTCATAAAAAAGCCATTTTCCCAGGCAAGGGTTGCAACATCGCCGCCGAGGCAGCGAGCTGAGCTGACAGCGGCGGAGCTTGCGCTGCAGGACTCAAGGAGCCTTACCGGCTCCTCTGACTGGCGTCTGCGGGTACAACAGCGACTGACCCATTTGGGTTTGGGGATTTACACCGACGTGGAGCGATGCTTGTGACTCTACAGCTCCTCAAAGTAAGTCCATAGCCGGTTTGGAGATCCGAAAGTACCCCCTCGGTACCGTGACGCGGCTCCCCTCGGGTTGGGGCCAATAGTACGCTATTTCTAGCCGCTTTGGTGTTCCTTCCCTCGGTCTGCGCCTCCTCGAGTCCCTGCGGTACACCGCAGCTACCAGGCGCACCCGGCCGGCACGGTGCTAGGGGTGTTCGTTGCCTGGCACTGCCGTTGCCGACCCTAGGCATTGCCAAGTCGAGCTTCCGCGCCCTCTGTGACTCTGGAAACCTTGTTAGTGTTCGGGGAGTTTGCCTCTGGCCTGGCCTCTTCTGCCACTGCTCTCCTTGAACGCTGGAACCCGCAGCCCCGGGCTCGCTTTGGAGCAACCGGTTGGGACTTGGGGGCGCCCTAGGTTTGGGCGGCTCGCCCACCCCCGGGCTCCGTGCCCACGGTGCCAGCTCTGCCGTAGGTCTTCCCAGCCTTTCCTCAGGGGCCTGTGTTCGACGTAGCTTTTTCTTTACCAGTTCCGAGTTGTGGCGGACTAGGTTTCCTCTCCTTATGCCTCTCCACTGGATGGTCAGCATGGGGCCGGCCAAGGACTGAAGCTTTTTTGCTCCCTCTCCTTGGCTAGGCGGTTCCAGACCGTCTGACCTTTGCTCGGCTGCCTCATTTTATGCTGTGCAACTACCTTGCCTCTTCTTTCCCTAGCCTCTTCTGGGCCCGAGGCTCCTTGGCCACCCGGTGCCCCCGTATTCGCAGGCATCAATCTTTTCCAGGTCCCAGAGCCCCTGGGCCTCTCGCTAAGGCTGTGGTGGGGGCTGAAGGTGCGTTTACATAACGCCGGGCGTGTGGGAGCTGAAGGAAGAGGTTGCATGCGTAGGAGAGATAAGGTGCCCACTTTCCCTCCTTGTTGGTACCAGACTTGATAACAACACGGAGAATAGAGGATAGAGACGGTATGTTCTAAAAAATTTGGAGTCGCCGGGGCCACGGGGGGAAGAGGGAGGACGGACTTGGCCAACCCGGGCAGCTGGAGCTTGGCTCCATCACTGGGGCCACGGCTGTGCCCAGTTTCCCCCTCAAAGCAGACGATCAAAAAGCATTTACAGTAGCTTCTCTTGGGCAAGAAGACGGTTTCTCAATTCTTTTGATTGGGGGCTGGGGGTTGTGGGCAGAGGAGGAGACTAGAAACATAAAGATGGTTGCATGATTTGAAGAGCTAAGGGATGGCGTTCTAGGCGACATGGGCTGGAGGGAATTGCGTGAGGAGTAGAGGGGAAAGCTGCTGGCTGGGCATCCATATTGTCAGGCCTGGCTCAGGGCAGAAGGCCTCCTACTGCGCAGGGAGGCTTCCTGGAACCCTGCGACGCTGCAAGGATTGCTTGGGGTCTTCAGACGCAATGCGATGGCAGTCTCTTTAATGTCACCAACCAGGGATGTGATTCTCCCCCATTTTGAGGGGGAGGCAAGGGAATCTGGGGAGGGCAGGAGCTCTGGCATATCCACTATGTAGGTGACCAGGGCTGCAGCCTTCGTGACAGGCCTCTACTCCGCACAAAGCTGGAAGGTGAGACCTAGAGCAGTTGGGAAATAGGGCTTTATCAATCTCTTAATAAGTTCCGTCTGGCCCAAGGCCCCACTCAATATTGCGCTGCTGGATTTCACAATGTTTGGAGTTCTCCAGAATCTTCACACACATGGAGCACAAACATCTGAGATTTTCTACTTATAACCCCACTTTAGTTGCAGATCTGGTGGCGTCAGGCAAAGGAAAGGACTGTAGTTGCTCAGGCTTTCTCTGAAAGAAAAATTAGAGGGTTGACACCCCTGAGGTTACATTTTTTTTTTCTATTTCCAGTTCTTTGGGAGGGTCCCTTGGCTCCAGGAAAATCCTCCCCATCCTTGCGCAGGTGAACCATGTTGGTGGTCATTTAGATTGCTGCAGTCTTGAGTGTACAGCTAGGTGGAGAGGCTTTAATCTCTTGCTTATATCTCATCAGGAATTTAGAGCTGAGTTCAGGAGTCCCTTCTTCTGGGACATTCATGCCTTCTTGCTGGATCCCACAACCTTTTCCACATTTCCCTCTGAAACGGTAGCCTCACCACAGTTCAGGTTGGTGGGAGGAGACAACACAGACTGGATCCATTCAGAGCAGATGGCAGGCTGGGTATCCACCGTCCTTTTTGCCTGTCTCACGTTCCAGAGTTGGCAATTTGGAAATCACCCTTTGCCCAGTTCATGCGTCTTTTTCACTATCTTGCGAACTTAGCACTATATGTGCCCAGAGGTTTGGCTGACTTTCTAAAACAACAGAAAACAAATGAAGGCAAATAAGTGATCCAAAATGAAGGGAAGAGACAAAACCCAGCTAACACTTCCAGTGGCTTTTTAAGTGTCACTCTGGGTCATGCATAAGGACCTTAAATTCCACTCACCGTGGCAACTTTCTGCCCTGTTTTGGACTCCTATAACATTTTTAAATTAATTTTTGTTTTAGAGGCAGGATCTCATTATGTAGCCTGGCTGTCCTGGAACTCGTTCTGTAGGCCAGGCCGGCCTCGAACTCAAAAAGAGCCACCTGCCTTTACCTCCCAGGTGTTGGGATTAAAGACTGTGTAGCTGTGCCCACTAACATTTTCCCTAAACCCGTGTTAGATAAGGCCTGATTGTTGGTTACAGGATGGCTTAAGAAGAAAAAGGCCCTCTTTGGGGTTTAATTTGGTTCTGAATCTAGGGTGTCTGTCCTGTGGTAGAACCAAGAACAGCGTTCCTTGTGCCTAGCCGAGGGAGGCTTCCGGCCAACCACTCGATCTATTAGGACATTTGGAGAGTAGACGGAACAGGTTTGTTGTTGGCTGGCTAGCTGGCTTGCTGGTTTTGAATGAAACAGGTTTTTTTTTCCCTGTAGACGCTAGCCCTGAACTCTTAAGTTTTTATTTTAATTGTTGTGTATGTAAATCATGTGCGTGCAAGCACACTTCCACGTGAACGCAGTTGCCCACAGAAGTCCTGCATTGGGTGCCCGTGGAGCTGTAGTCACAGGCTAATGTCGGAACAGCTGCCTAAAGCTGGCGCTGGAAACTCAACTCGGGTCCTCTGAAAGACCAGTCAGTGTGTGTGCTCTTAACCCTTAGCCATCTCTCCAGCCCCATAAACGTGGCTTTTTTTTTTTGAGGCGGGGTTTGTCTGGGCTGCCCTGTAACTTGATTGTATAGACCAACACAGACTGGTCTCCAACTCAAAGAGATCCACCTGCCTCTGCCTTCCCAGTGCTGGGATTAAAGGTATGCACCACCAACGGTCAACTTGGAGGTTCTTAATTTCCCTGCCTCTGCTAGGTTTGCAAATGCAAACCTTGCCGAGCAACAACAGGGCTTTTGTTTGTTTGTTGAGACAAGGTCTTGACTGGCCTGAAACTCCCTGTGTACACAAGCTGGCTTCCAACTTGGATCAATCCTCCTGCCTCTGCCTCCGGAGTGTTGACATTACAGGCAGGCTCCACCATACCCAATTTACAACAGTGTTTTTAAATAACACAGTGAATCGTGGCAATCAATTTTTGTAAGGAGATATAGACTAATCCTGCAGACGAGGGCTGGTAAGCATGGGTCTTGGTGAACAAACTTCTCCAAGAACCCGAGAGAACAGGGACAGCCAGTAGTAGGGCTGCTAAGCGCCAGGCTCGACTTTGGTAAGCTCGCTGTTAATCTTGTGCTCTTAGGAGGAGGGTCTGGTTTTAAAGACCCTTTGAATAAAAGGCACAGGAAGTACAGGGTGCTGCGTGATTTAAAAGGTGGGGGTACTGTTGGCTTTCACTGGGCTACCCTGCAGATCTGGGCAGCTGACTAGGTTGAGGAATGTGTCCACGACCTGTGGCCAAGCTTAAGAGGCCCCACTGTTCAGCTGTGATGGGGGCTGATCTTTCCAAGGAAGGGCCTCTAGTCGGTGGAGGAAGTGGGGAAGCAAGACTCCGCACAGAGAGCCACAGATGTTCTAGGTCTAGAGGAGGAGGGAAGGGGGCCCTGGGGCAGGTGGCCAGTTGCAGGGGTGTATTTTTCCTTGTCAGTCTGTTTCTGGCTGGGAAAGGGGGAAGTCATTTCCTGTTAAATTCCCAAGAGGAAGCTAAAAATCTATTGTCAGTTTTGTTTCTTGGTGGAGGGTTAGGGAGACATTAAGATCATGTTGATGACGTCTAAAAAGAAGCCTTCCCGGGGGTTGGGAGTCTGCAGGCTTCTGGTCACATTCTACACTTTGACCTGGCCTGTTCGAATGTGCGGTGCTGCTGGTTAGCAGGCCCCATCTGTTCTGTTTCCCTCCTTTGTGACTTGGCATCTGATCCCTCGTAATGGGCTACTGGGCAGACAAGTATATGGGTATACACACAGCAAAGCGCAGAAGCTTGAAGCTGGTTAAAATTGCCCAGATACAAGGGAAGGAAAAGGGGACTGAAAACCGGTGATTGGACAAAGGATGGAGGGGCGCTGTTTCCTTTGGTGATCCCTGACATGGCCAGCTGTGAGCTCTCTAGTGCTAGTGAAGTAGGGAGTGGGTAAGGGTGTGTCCTCAAACAAATTGAGCCGCCCAGAGACTTTCTGCTTCCTTCCTATGGGCTTCACAAATTGGCTTCCCCCATAAGACCCAGGGGGAAGTCCCTGGCTTTCCCTACCCCCCCCCTTCCCTTAAGGGTCTTAAAAGCAATAAGTCATCATCTGGCTATAGCTTAATTAACTAAACTGGGTTAGCGACACAAAGGACCAGGCAGTGGTGTTGCCGAGAGGTAGGCAGGCTCTCTGGCAGCCTAACGAGCCTTCTGTGGAAGAGCCCGCTAAGACTGAATGGACAGCACAGAAACTGCCCGTTCATTGCAACGGAGCTTCTTGCCAGGTTGTCATTCACTGACTTGTAGATTTTAAAGAACAACCAGCAGGTTTTCCCACTATTCCCCAGCTTCCCTTCGTAGGGGAAATCAAGGTAAGGGTGGCCAGGGGCTTTGGACGTTTAACTTTGCATCTTGATTCTTTTCGTGCAGCCTGTGTCCAGTTCCGTCTCCGCAGGTACAATGACAGTGAGGGTCAAGACAGGCAGCTCCGGGCCGCCAGACCCAGCAGCAGCAGAAGCAGCAGATCTAGGGGCTGTGGTGGGAAGGAGGTGGGGTGGGTAGCTTGCTGAACCATCAGCCTCACCATCTCCTTGCTCCTGGCCTCTCCCCTTCCTTCCCCTTCCCTCCATACCTGCACTCTATCATCAGAGATGCCCCAGGAACCCCAGAGTTGAGCTTGTTAGGGAGGGAATCCCTGTCACACCAGGATTTCCTTTTCTTTAAGGTTTGTTACAGTGAAATTCTGTAAGGGAAATCCATGGGGTATTGATGAAAACCCTTAGGAAAAGAGGGACAATGTGACAGGAACTATCTGGAGTTATTTATCTGCTACTGAACCTCTCCCCACCCCCCACTCTGCCACAGCTGGTGGCTAATGGGGTGGAGTTGGGCTGCTGAAGGGCCTGTGGCCAGGAAGATGATTAGTACTTGTATACTTCTTCATGAGTCCCTGTGGATAGGGAAAGTGTCCTCAAATCATTGTCAGGTAGGGCTCCATGTCTGTTTTGGTCACAGTGGTCCCTGTTAGAGAGGAGTCCTGTTGTGAACACATGTCTCTTGCTCTACCTCTTTCAAGTGCCTCCCCGCCCGTGTGTGTATGTGGGGGGGAGTCGGTATGCATGTATATACTTACACTACACGCATGTATACTACACACACGTTCATGGGGACCAGGAGAGGTCGTCATCGGATTTCCCCATATGAATGATTTGTGAGCCATCGTGTGGGTGTTGGAGGCTAAACCCAAGACCTGCAAGAACAGTGAGTGCTCTTAGTGAGGAAGCTGTTTCTCCAGTCCCTTTGCCTTACCAATGGAGGTGGGCATGGGGTCTTTCATTGAACTGATGACGTGACTGGCCAGTGAGCTGTGGGGATCCTCCTGTCCCCACTTCCCCTACCCTGGGGTTACAAATGTGACAGCTGTGCTTTGGGGATCAGAACCTAGGTCTTCCTGCTTGCGAGGCAAACACTGTGCTGACCAGCCATCTCCCCAGCCCTGCCCTTTCATTTCTGTCTCCAGAATGGGAGCGCTTCCCTAAGGTGTTGGTGAGGATTAAATGAGAAAGTAAATCACTGTAGGTGCAGCAGAGAGCCTGGCACCAAGAAGTGTTCTTTAAGTATCAGTCACTTGTAGTAACTAGCTATTATTATTGCTGCTGTTGTTGTTGTTGGAGGGGGGGGTGAAAGTTCCTTATGCTAATCATCCAACTGTGAGGTACTTCCTAGGCTAAGTGCAGGGTTGGCCTCACTTCCATCCGGAATCTTCCAAATTGACCATCAAGCTCTTTCCAGCAGCTTACTGAGGCAAAGCCTCCTGTCCCATTTATATTATATAAATCTCTTCCTTCCTTGGAGGAGAAGCCGAGGGTACCTATTAAAGTGCTCTTAACCCCTGCAAGGATGTGCAAACTGAGGGGTAGAACTGTCTGGGGTGGAGACTGATCTTGGAAATGGAACTCAGACTTAGGGTTTTTTTGTTTTTGTTTTTTTCCTGGGCAGGGAATAGACCTGGGATTGTGCTGAGGGGTTACCATACAGGCAGTTTAGGAACTTGTTTTTCTTTTTTCAGCCATGGCAATTCAGCAGAAGCTCGCGAGGTCCGGGGCAGGCCTAAGCAAGTGGGAGCACTGGCGCTCCGAGATGGTGCCTGGAAGGGAGATGCCTTTTTAGACATGGCTTCTGGAACCAAACGTCAGCTGTGCGTGTGTCCTGAGAGAGCTGAGTCATTGGGGGCCGAGATCCTCACTCTCTAGGCTGGCCTCATTTACTAGCCCAGATGTTGACAGCTGCCTCTGGAGGGTGATGGGGCAGTAGCCTCACTGCCTCCGGTGGCTGCTCCAAACTAGCTTGCTGATGGGGCTTTTGCATGATTTGGAGAGTCTGCTTGCTGGCTCCCAGGCCTGCTAAACATCCTTGAAAGTTGCCTAACGCTTTTTGCTTCATCTGCAAGAAATGCAGCTGTTTTTAGAGTCTCGGTAGTCTGCTTGGCAAAATAGAGTGTGCAGTCAGTTCGCCTCTCTGCTTTAGAGTACCTCTCCTTTCTCTAGGCCTTGGTCAGCCCTGCACTTGGTCCTGAGATAAAACCCTAGCTACAGGAGTTAATATGTAGCTATGTGAAACTTCCACAGGCAGTTTGTTGGCAAGTAGGGCTTTCTGAAATTGGGCTCATACTGTCATTGTCCACGGAGGAAGGTTCTGGCTGAGACACTCCCTTGGCTAGCACCCGCAAGTCTTATCTGTGACACTTTATATTATGCCAATGTAACGATGTTTCCTTTAACCAAAGACCCCAGAACTGGAAGTTGGGGCTTCTAACTAGACTGGTCAGGTGACTCCAAACTTGACATTCTTCTAGAGGCAAGGCCTTGGGAACTTCTTGGAACAAATTTATTAGCTGAAAGGTAGTGTTAGAGAGAAGATGCTCTCCAGGATGTGTCTATACGGCCCTGGCCTCAGCAGTTCACCTGAAGCTGCCTCGACAAGGGACCATTCTTTGGAAGGCCTGCCATCTGGTTGAAACAAACTAACTCAAAGATGAGCTGAACTGCCTGCCCGTGGTGGCTCTTTCCTTTAATTGTAGCAATTGGGAAGCTAAGGAATAGGGCTTCAGTAGCCCAACCTAATATATTAAGTAAGTTTCAGGTCAGCCTAAGATGAAATGTGAAAAATCATGCCTCAAAAAAAATTTTCTTTTTTTTTTTTTTGTTTGTAAAAAAATGTTCTGATTTCACTGAAAAGAACATTGTGGCCCCTGCCACTATGTAGACTTTATCCAAGACAGACAGGGAAATAGTGTAGACAATAGTTTGAATGGGAACTTTCTGGTGACTGACCCTACTCGGAAAGATGTGATGTTTTTTG
This sequence comes from Microtus pennsylvanicus, assembly GCF_037038515.1. Classification (NCBI taxonomy): domain Eukaryota; kingdom Metazoa; phylum Chordata; class Mammalia; order Rodentia; family Cricetidae; genus Microtus; species Microtus pennsylvanicus. The sequence continues at coordinate 44,167,324 of NC_134582.1, forward strand.
CATTTAGCAGCATAGATGTTGCGCAGACTAATGCTGTGGATATCCTTCTTTCTCTCCCTTTCACGAACTTTCTATTTAGAGCTAGCTGTTTATTTCATGCGGACTAGAAGCATCCAAGAAAACGCTTCAGCTATTTGTAACCAAACCCTTGTCTCCAAGCCGGGGCAAGCATAGTTGTGAGTCCCATCAGCCTCCTCCCTCCACCACGGCAAACACTTCACCATACAGGGAGCCAAGTGTCACTCTCCTGTGATACTGAGATGGACTTAACAGTCCCAGCAAGGGGGGGTAAGCGGAACTAGAAACCTACTTCGCATCCCCTTGGCAACACCTTTGATGCTAGATAAACTTAGTTGAGAGACAGGAGCTGTCATTAGCATCTTGAGAAGGCATTTACAGAAACACCACCCTTAACAGACACTTCTCAGTGTGTGCTGTCTTAATGAGGGCTCCTCTGCCCCTGCTCCGTCTTTCCCTCCCCCAGTCCCTTGAAGTTCTTTGTGGAATCTTCCCAGAGTGTATTCTCTTCCTTTGGATTCCAAATTGTCTCCTTTGAACAGAGGTCTTGGCCTTCTGCTGCTATTTCTTTAAATTGATCTCCCGTCCGAATTCCAAACGTAAAGGTCAGCAGGCAAGGAAATGGCACTTCTAATAGAAAACAATGTGCACTTTCTAAATTTGAACCAAGCCGTTTCCGCTCTTTGATTTAAGTGACTTCCTGGGTTTCCGTGTCAGGCGCTGCTGTTGAATCTCTGGCCGGATGCCAACTTAAAATTGCACTCTCTCAGTGAAATTAGAAACTGATCCAGGGTTGCCTTAGCTATTCTAGTAAATAGCATTTAGTCTGAATGTTCGGCTCAGCACTTGGAAATGGGTGATGTGAGTGCCCCTTGAGAGGATTTCCCATGCAAGTTGTCGGGAGCTCACCTACCCAGGGCTTATCTACTGCTGGAGGTTGCTGTTCTTGGAAGCGGGAGTAATAGGTTGATGTCCTGGATGAGCAGGCGCCAGATGCAGCCCTTCTCTTCTTTCTTTATCCAGCTGATGAACTCGAGGGAGCACACAGGAACTGTTGTATTGACCACGTACACAGTCCTCAGTGCCCGGGATGGTTCCTCCAGGACTGGGAAATGCTTACGTAGGATGTCAAAGTGGTTGTATTTTGAGGTAGTGACGAATTATTTAGTGCTTTCTGTGTGCAGGTATCAGGTGTGTGTTTTCTCCCTTAATCCTTGCAAGAACCCCTTTTTACAGCCCCAAAATTAAGGCATAATCCTAATGCTTACTACTACAGAGGCAGGCAGATCTCCATGAGTTCAAAGCCAGCCCAGGACTACACAGTGAGACCCTTCACCTGCCACGATCCCCCCTACCACCACCACCACCACACCCACACACACACACCCACACACACACACACACACACACACACACACACACACTCGGGAGTGAGATGGTTCAGTTGGTACAGGTTCACAAGACTTGAGACCTATGATCAATCATTTTCACACATGAAGGTGGAAGAAGAGAGAACTGATTGTTCCCTCAGAAGTTTTGTCCCCTGACCTACACATACATTAAAAATAATTTTAAGCTGGGCAGTGGTGGCGCTCGCCTTTAATCCCAGCAGGGCCAGACAGATCTCGGTAAATTCAAGGCCAGCCTGGTCTACAAGAGCTAATTCCAGGACAGGCACCAGAGCTACACAGAGAAACTCTGTCTCAAAAAAAACCAATAAATAATAATAATTTTAAAAGAAGTTGTAACTTGTTCACAATCAACACCATTATGCCTAAAGTGTTCTGTTGTTTTAAGACAGGCTCTCGCTCTGTAGATCAGGCTAGTCTCAAATTCACAGCTGTCTCCCTGTTTCTACCTTCACAGATTCTGGGATCATAGGCATATGCCACCATGCCTGGCTGACCCACCCTTTCCCCACCTGGTGATGCTGGTAACCAAAGCCAGAACCTTTGATGCGTGCTAGGAAAGCTGTCTTCCACCAAGTTGTACCTCAGCCTAAGAGATGTTACTTCTACCAGTATTTTTCTCATTATTGACAATTTAAGCCTTGGGAATTACTAGGAAGTTCATTGAAGAAATTTGGTTCCCATTTCATTTTAGACTCCCAAGGCCTGATAGAAGGTTGAGGGGAGAGTATTAACAGGCCATGTATTGATGCTGGGAATCCATTTTCTCTTTTTTCCTTCCTCTCTCTCAGGGCCCCTAGAAGCCTGTCCATTGGTGCAGTCCAGGACTGTCAGCCTCATGGAGCGCCCGGTCCCACAGAGTACTGTCCCTTTGACTCCCAGCTCCGCCATGGTGCAGCCTCTCCTTGACAGCCGAGTGCCCCACAGCCGGCTCCAACACCCACTTACCATCTTACCCATCGACCAGATGAAGACCAGTCACGTGGAGAATGACTACATAGACAACCCTAGCCTGGCCCCCACCTTGGGTCCCAAGCGGACCCGGGGTGGGGTCCCAGAGCTGGCCCCTACGCCTGCCCGCTGTGACCAGGATGTCACTCACCACTGGATCTCCTTCAGCGGTCGACCCAGCTCTGTCAGCAGTAGCAGCAGCACCTCCTCAGACCAGAGGCTCCTCGACCATATGGCTCCACCACCAGTAGCTGAGCAGGCTTCACCCAGGGCCGTGCGCCTCCAGCCCAAGGTGGTCCACTGTAAGCCGCTGGACCTCAAGGGCCCAGCAGCTCCGCCAGAGCTAGACAAGCACTTCTTGCTGTGTGAGGCCTGTGGGAAGTGTAAATGCAAGGAATGTGCGGCCCCTCGGACGTTGCCCTCCTGCTGGGTCTGCAACCAGGAGTGCCTGTGCTCTGCCCAGACCCTGGTCAACTATGGTACATGTATGTGCTTGGTGCAGGGCATCTTCTACCACTGCACCAATGAGGATGATGAGGGCTCCTGCGCTGACCATCCCTGCTCCTGCTCCCGCTCCAACTGCTGTGCCCGCTGGTCCTTCATGGGTGCCCTCTCTCTGGTGCTGCCGTGTCTGCTGTGCTACCTGCCGGCCACAGGCTGTGTCAAGCTGGCCCAGCGCGGCTATGACCGTCTGAGACGCCCTGGTTGCCGCTGCAAGCACACGAACAGCGTCATCTGCAAGGCAGCCAGTGGTGACACCAAGGTCAGCAGGTCTGACAAGCCTTTCTGACACTTTGGATGAAAACTCGTCACTGCCCTTGGAAACATGGTCCCTCCTACCAGTCTCCTGAGGCTGACCGTAGTCATCTGTCCTCTCCTAAACCCTAGATTGAGAACAAACAGGCAGAGACCACTACCACCCAGCCTAGAGTCCCCAGAAGGATGAAGATGTACTCTGGGGTTTTCGTGTTCTTGAAACTTTCATGTCAAGCAACAGTGACAGCATCGGGGTGTGGTGGTTTTAGATGTGATTTCTTCCCATTTCAGAAGATGTGGACACAATCTGGAAGTTTGGCCCCTCGATGGCCTTCCCAGCCCTTCAATCTCTCCCTTCCACTTTGTCTCTGGCTCCTGCTGGAGCCTCCTAGCTGGGAGGAACAGCTCACGGAAGGTGGGATACCTCAAGGAAGACCCTCAGAGCCTTGACTTCTACCTTTCCTTCCTCTGTCCGTGCCTGTCGGCCTTGGCCTCTTGGGAAGGTGCACCGTAGCAATTCCTGCTGTATGTACTTGACAGTTGAGAACAGAATCACCCTGGAGCCGCAGGAGCCACTGGGCAGTGTGTTCCTCCTAGCTTCAGTCACTAACTTGGGGGTGTCCACTCATCACACCGTACTCTGCTTCTTAACTGAGTCACAGACTGGCCTGCCTGCTCTGTGTCCCGAGCTCTCTCTACTCAGATTCTTTGCAGAAACTCAATGAGTTAAGAGGGCCCTGGGTGACGCAAGTGAGACCAAATATCATTTTGCCAATGAGTCTGAGGCTGTGGTCTCTGGATCCAGTCACGATGTTTTTATATGTTTAATTAAACTAGATGCTAATGGTGTTTAAACAATAATAATACAACAACTTGCTTCTTTTTGGGCCACCCCCAGGAAGGGCTGATTTAAAATCTGGGGGCAAACAACCTCAAGGAGCATAATTCCCCTGCCCATCAGGAATGGCAGAGAAGAGGCCGCACCTCCCATTGGCAGAATGACAGTTGAGCCGAGCTGGGTTTGGGTTTTCTTCTGATTCTGCTGCTTGCTGTCATAGCCTTTGTGTATAGTGATGTGTCTGTCTTTAATGTAAATAGAGAGAGGATGAACAGAGTCTATTTTAGTGTTAGGAGGCCCCGGTGGGGAAGTCAGAGGAGCCCAGAGTGGGTGGGGAGCAGTTCTCTGGAGGGGGCGACTGGATTTGAGCCTCACTTTTGTGCGCAGCACAACCCCCACCCCTCCCGACAGCCCCCAAAGACGTAGCAACTCTTTCTCTCACGGTGCTAAAGGACCCAGAAAGTGCAGCACGTCCAGTGGGTAGGTACTTGTTGCATGCAAAAAGCTATAGTGTCTCTGGTCCTTGCCCCCAGTCTTTGTGTGGGGTTTTTGCTTTGTGTGATGTTTTGTCCCTGTCCCTGCCTCTTGATGTGAGAAATGGCCTGGGTCAGAAGAGATGCCCCAGGTGAAATTGGGAAAGCATTAGGCAGAAATGGTGTGTGTGGCATCTCTGGCTGTTCCATGTGGGACCAGAGCTGCCCCCAGGAAGGAGGCGAGCAGGCAGGTAGCTATGAGTGGCTTGTACCTAATGCTCTTTCTCAAGGATTCACCCCCACCCCTACCTTGGAAACTAGTAGTAACACCTTATGATTTAGAATAAGTTAACTGTAACCATAGGTATTTATTGGTTGGAAGAAGGGAGGGTTTTATTTTCAGCTTTATTTATGTAACATTTACTGGCTTGTAAAAGGCAAGTATAAAATACTGCATCTTCATTCTCTATGGCTAACCCGTATAGCTGCCCTTGCCACAGTTGCTTGCAGTGTTCTTGCACAGACCAGAAGGAAAGATAGAAACACATTCAGCCAACCACTTAACACTAATTGAATGTATTAGAAGCTTACTGAAGGGGCTGTGGATGTTTTCCTCAGATGAGGTATGTGGAGGGAAGCCCCCAAAATGGTAGCGCACACGAGCACCCTTCCTGAAAAACCTGGGAGCTTTGTCCAGGGTCCCTCCCCCCAATCTGTCTCCACAGGATAGCTAACCCAGTGGCAAGTTGCATTTTGGTGATCTTGGTCTGTACACCTCTGTGGACAGTTGGGTTACACACGCCGTGTATGTGCACGTTACACTTACATACATACTGACCCTCTACCACACAGACCCTGTTTCCTGGCAACCCCTCTCGAGCCCTTACTTTGTGTACATAGTTGTAAACACGGATTTTTATGGGTTTTGGTTTGCCTTTTTATTTCCACACCCCCCTCTTGTTTGGGCTTGTGAAGGATGTCTACAAAACTCCCCCTCCCCCCAGGAGTTTGCCTTGGGGCCCACTTGCTTGGTGGTAAAGGGAAGGGGTGAGGGGAACAGCCTTGATTTCCTCAGCTGTTGTTTTTTAGTTTTTGTTTCGTTTCTCTGCAAACACCTACAAGCGGGAAAGAACACAGAACAGAAAAGTGGTAGTGTAGCTGTCGAGTCCCCATCCCTTCCCAGGAGTGCAGGCTCTTGCAAACACTAAACATTTCTGTAGCTGCTTCAGCCTGGTGACTTGCTGTCATTAGCCGGTTGTTTGGCTGGGTCCTAGCTCTTCAAAAGTTCTAGCTGGTTCCCGTTTCTAGACCTGGGATTGGGTGGCAGTTGAGGATGGCATGGAAGATATTTCCTAAGAAGTACCTTGGCTATTTGGTTTGTGCATTGTGGGAAAAGACCAGCCTTCCTGTGAGCACACTGGGGTCTCGGGCTAGGCTAGCAAAGCCTTCCATGGTACAGTCAAGGCTCGTGAAGCCAATAGGAAGGCAACAAAGAAGAGTCCTCAGTGTTTGCCTTGGGTACTTAACAGACACAGGAGGTGGGTTTGTTGAGGTCGGGCAGGCTGCCCACCTGGATCACAACCCCAAAGGAGCAACACATGCAAACTTGGTCTGGGCTGAAACCCAGGTCATCCCTTTGAAGCAGCCTGGTCTCCAGAAATGTCTGAGGTGTGTGGGCAGCACAGATTTGCACTGTACAACTTACTAGACCATCCGAGGCATCCCCAGCCTCCCGGTTCTTGCCTTCGAGTAGTTCACGCCCTCCCTGCTCTGTAAGGTGAGCGTCCATCCAGCGTTCCCATTTCTGCTGTGGACGACTCTGCCGCTTGCGTTCTCTTGCTGTCCCGTGGTTGCTTTCGGGTCTGCAGCAGTAGAGCTGCTCCCCGTTGCCCACTCCACCACATTCATGTTTCATTTCCCCCCGCACTGTAGCCCCTTTCACCCCACCACAAAAGTTACCACAGAAGGTTTCCTTTGTAAAAAATATTTATTTTGAAGCTCTATTTTAATAGTATTTATTTTAGAAAGTCTACTATTGTAAGAGTTCTTCTGTTTGTGAAGAAAAAACAAGTTACAAACTGAATGTACTGATCTAGAAGATATCTATAAATATATATTGTTAAATATACACATGATGGCCATTCTCTTGTGTCGTCTTCCATTGCCTGACGTCCTCCCTCGGCAGAAGCTCCGTGCTTGTCAGGGCTCTTACGCCACATGAACACGTGCACACAATAGGCTGGGTGTCTACACTGGGGCGACCCTCACCTACCTCTAAGGTCACCTGGAAGCCACCGAAGAGTGCAGCACTGCTAGTGAAGCTGCCGGAAGCCGCGTGTGATGCAAAAATCTTTCCTGGGTCACCTGTTTGCACAGAGTGTCGGGTTTGGGTTTTCTTCCTATATCTTGAGATAGTCAAGATAGCCCATTAGCCCAGGTTAGCATTGAAAGTGTGTGATTAGGCCAGGTAGTGGAGGCAGAGGCAATCTGAGTTCCAGGACAGCCAGGGCTACACAGAAAATCCCTGCCTTAAAATACCCCCCCCCCCCAAAAAAAGTATCATCATGCCTGGCCGGTGTGTGTCAGTAATGTAAACGGACAAGAAGCTTCAGAACTAGGAAAAGCTGGGGGTGGGGGGGGACCAAATTTTGGTCCAGTGCTCCACTAATGAGACCTCAAACAAGGTCTTTTGACTTCTAAGGCCTCCTGTCCACAGAATGGCTTGTCTTTGTCCTTTGGTGCCTTGTCACACTCAGATCTGCCTGTCTCTGCCTCCTGAGTGCTGGGACCTAAGGCATGTCACCATTCCTGGCCTTGGTGTTTTTTCTTGGTCACAATGATGACATTTAGGATTCTTGGTAAAATCCAATCCTGTTCCTCATTGAGGCTTTGGAACATATGTCAAGGATCCCCTAGTCATTGCCCAAAGGACACAAAACACATTCTGCAGTGTAACCCTATCTACAGTAGGACTTGAATAATCTCAAATTCTGTTTCCTGACCATGTGACCTGTCTCACCTCTACAGAAGTAACCCTCTGGTTCCCAGTAGTGTCTCAAGCCTTGACTACTCAGAGTCCCTCATAATTGGTTGGTTGGTTTTATGTTGGGTCGGGTTTTAGAAGTTAATAACAAAGACACCAATTGAAGTTGCATTCTTAAAGGCCTACCCACCCAAATGGCCTTTGGGGAAAGGTGAAGCTGAGAGTCTCCAGAAGAGAATTCTATGACTGCTAGACTATCCTCCATCTGGCTTTGGCCCTCCTTAGTTCCCAGTTACAAATGGCTTTGGGGTGACCCCAGAGGTTAGTCGCTGCATTACTTTTTGCCTGATGCTATTGGCTTCGGGATGCAGAAATGGGTGTTAGGTGGAATTGCTACTCACACAGAAAGTAAAAATGTAAATTGAAGCCTCTGCAGCTGTACTTGGGGAAGCACTGCATGGAGGAGCTGGAAAGTGTCCCAATGACCAAATATAAAAGTTGAATCAACCCTCTTCCCGTCTGTAACCACACAGTACTCTTCGAAGAAGGAATGGGCTGGGCCTTGGTGCTAGCATATTTGCCTGGCTTGCGGAAGGTCCTGAGATCACTTTCCAGCACTGCCCCCTCCCAAAGGGCTTGGCTTGGTGAGGGCATCTCTGATCCATTAGAATATTTCCCTGTGCCCCTGCAGCCTGGTACCCTGGTCCAGAACCCCCAGTATACAGAGCTCTTAAGCCGTCTACCTAGCCTAGGTAATTCACAGCTTGAAGTGAATTTAGCTTCCCAAAACATGAACCCCCAGAAAGACCCAGGCAGCCTGCCCCACACTGGAGGTGCTGCCAGATAAAAGCCGGGAGGACATTTTTAAGAGACTTGAAGTTTATTCATCGGAACTTTAATAAAACAATATGTCCAAGGCCCGAGGCAGGTATAATTTTCATAATTTATGGGTCTCTGAGACAGGAAGAGAGCTCAGGGTTTTATTGTGTTTCGCACGATAAATGGCATTCCAATTGTCTGCCCGGTGTTCTTTAAGGCCTCTTGTCTGGCGGCAGTGCGGCCTGCTGGAGCCCACCTGGGCCCGGAGGCCAGAGGCAAGGGCTAATTATGGATGCATCTGGATGCATTAAGCAGGAGATGACTGAAAAACTCCCTGGGCTCTACTTCCTGTGCCCACACGTGTGCTAACAGTAACTGCTACAAGCTTGGAGCCTCACTCCTCTCCCCTCCCGGCCTGCTCCTCCCTCCCCCCACCCTCCCCCCAACATCCCCTCTGCTGGCTGGACCTGGAGACTCGCAGGAGGTGACTGAGGACTCTGTGCCAGCCACACAGCAAAGGGTGAGATCCCGATTGGAGCTGCTGTAGACTGGATGCTGCTAAGGAGCGTCAGGTAACTAGACAGGCCCCTGATGAAATAGTACAGAGAGCATCACTGGGGAGCATAGATGGGACGTTGTTGTTTACAGTCTTGAAACAAAGTTATAATTGGCCTCACTTGACAGAAAATCAAGGTTCAGATGGGTAGATTTACCAATGCACCCTCAACCCAGCACTGAGAAGTGGCAGACGGGACATTTTTAACCGAGAAGGTCTTCCAAAGTCAGTGCACTAGATGTTAAAGTCTTTTCAAAGTTTTAGACCCTGTCTAGAGAGCCTTTGGGGGTTCTTTCCTTTGTCCTCAGAGGCTCCTCGTCACCGGTTCTTCCATGACAATTTGTAGTGTGGGCTGTTCTAACCAGGATCACTGTCCACGAGACAGGATTTGAACCCAAGTCGCAACCACTGAGCCCAGCAGCCCCCATTAAAGCTGGAGCGCTGGCTCAGCAGAAGAGTGCTTGGTTTTGCAGAGGACCTGAGTTTGGTTCCCAGCCCCACATGGCTACTCATAGCTTCCGGGAGAACCGACGCCCTCTGCTGGCACCAGGTATGAACCTAGATAGATGCACGCAGAAAACACATACACAAAAAATTAGAAATAAACAACACTATTAAGAACCCATCAATAAGCCAGTTCTGAGAACGAAACTGTAGTCACACAGCACTGTTCTTTACCCTTTCAGCATCGGCAGCCCCCTCCCAGCACCCGCTAGGCTGCTGCAGTGGCCATTTTCCAAGCACCACACCTCAGGGTGACTAAAGCCCTCTGCTTCCATCTAATGGAAGGGCCAGTACCCAGAGTGGATATGGTCAGGGTCTTGGGAGTCTGAGAAATGGCTGCCTTGCATGGTAAGGACTAGGAAGTTACTGGTCTACCTGGCAGGGACTAAGTAGTTCAACCATGACCATGTACACTCTGGGAAGGCAAAGAAGCGAGTAATTGCTCAGCCTACAAAACTGAATGCCTTAGTAGTCCCATCCCGATGTTGAAGAAGTCTCAGAAGCTGGATTCTGGTGGTAGCGGAGGGCGGAAGAGCCTGGCGGCGGTGGCAACATTGATACACTTGTGAAGAAGTGAAAGCAGGCAGGCCATGTAATCTTTTTCCATGGCACTTTTTTGTTGTTTTAAATCTGGGCCACCTGTTTGGAAGATGGGTCTTGGTTCCTCAGTAATTGTTTCTGGAAACACCCTCGCAGACATGCCCAGGGCTGTATCTCCCTGGGTTTACAGATCTCAAGTTGACAGTCAAGAGGAACTGTCCAAGCTGGAGACGTGGCTCAGCTGTTAAGAGCATAGGCTGCTCCTCAGGGGACTCAAGATCAATTCCCAGTACCCTCATGATGGGCAACTCCAATCCAGGAGGATCCAAACCCTCTTCAGGCCTCCCTAAGGACCAGCTGTACATATGCACCTGCTGCACAGGCATGCACACAGACAATAGATAAATAATGTAAATAGATAATAGATAATGTATTTATGTACATGAATGCTTGGTACCTGTGGAAGCCAGAGGACATTAGTTTCATTGGAACTGGAATTATAGGTGGTTGTGAGTCACTATGCAGCACCTTATTTTTAATTTATTCTATACCTTCACCATCCCCTCTCTCTGCTTTCCAGACCACAAGCCTCATCTACACTGCACCCCTTTTCCTTATGCATGCCTTGCTGCAGGAACCCTGTGACAAAAACCAGGAGCAGTTGGCCCCCTGTGTGTGTGTGTGTGTGTGTGTGTGTGTGTGTGTGTGTGTGTGTGTGTGTGTGTGTTGGATACACACTGTCAGGATGTTACTGAGGGGCACAGGAAGACTTGCCAGATGGTGTGTGAATTAGCACAAGATCCTAGATGGATGGTGTGGAATTCACCTTAAAGATACCCAAGAAAATCAACAGGAGGAAGCAGAAAGGACTGCTGTCCTTACAGACCACAGGTTTGCCTGGGTTGTATAACTTAAGGCTCTCACTCAATAGTGACCATTACCTTTTTGTCCAGGCCTTCGCTGTTTCCCTTTTTAAATCTTACATTTCCCTCTCCTCTTGAGTGTGGGCCACTGAGTGATTACCACCTGTTGTGGAATAATCTTTTGGCACACTGTGAAGATTTGTCACTCGGATTGGTTTAATAAAAAGCAAAATGGTCAATAGCTCGGCAGAATTTTCAGGGCAGAGAGGAGGCTGAGAAGGGCAGAGATGCGGAGGGTCACCAGCCAGAGACAGAGGAAGCAGAAAAGCAGGATGGACCTACATAAATGAGATGAGCAAGCCTCAGGGTAGTATATAGATAAATAGAAATATAAGTTATGCCTGGCGGTGGTGGTGTACACATTTAATCCCAGCAAGAGACAGGTGGATCTTTGTGAGTTCGAGGCCAGCCTGGTCTACAAGAGCTAGTTCCAGGACAGTCTTCAAAGCTACAGAGAAACCCTGTCTCAAAAACAAACAAAATAAGAAAGAAAGAAATTTAAGTTATAAGAGCTAACTAAAAATAAGCCTAAGCTATCGGCCAAGATTTCTTAATAAGTTCCCTTATCATTTTTTGTGAGCTGGCGGTCCAAAGAAAACTCAGCTCACACCCTCCCACAGAATAATGAAGGGGGTCGGGGTGGGGAAGGACCAGCCAGTTCCCTGTGGAGCCACTTCACAAGTGCAGCCTTAGCCAAGTGACAGAGGTCCACGCTCAAAACCTAGCACAAGGACACTTCACTGCTGGTGTTCTTCCCCCAAGCTCATAACCTTGGTCTAATAATTAGAAAACAGCAAATAAACCTAAACACTGGAGCATAGTCTAAAAAACACCTTCCCACTGCTGCTTGGGTGTCATGGTTCTGAAAAGCAAAGAAAGACAGAAGTCAGGGAGTGGGGAGCCATGGCAGCGCTGTGTGAAATAGTGTCCTGACCAGACCCGGGAACTGGGGGGAGCCTCTGATGAGAAGATGATGAAAGTGGAATAGAATGAGTCCCATGTGCAGTTAGTTTCCTGTTTCAATACTGTGCTGTGGTTACTAGGGAAGGGGTAAATAAATAGGGGGTTTCCTTACTTTCTCTTGCAAATTTTTAAAATCTAAAATTATTTCAAAATATAGGTTGGGGCGATAGCTTATCTCTTAAAAGCACTGACTGCTCCACCAAAGAACCTGGGTTGAAGTCTCAGCACCCACATATCAGCACACAACAGGGTGTTAACTCCAGTTCCAGGGGACCTGTCACCCTCTTCTGGCCTCTATGCACACACTTGGTGCACAGACAGATATGCAGGCACAACAGCCATTGCATACATAAGACAAAAATAAAAAATAATTCTAAGCCTTAGAAAATTTGTAAAATAAAAAGGAGTTTTAGAATAAAACAGCAAAACTTTTGAGCTTCGTTGAACTTAATGTGAATGACAGGTTCTTTACCAATGTCCCTAAGACACTGTACTGTGCTATCCACCCTTTGCTGCCTGGCTATGCCCTTCCAGCCTACCAGGGTGCTCCCTGCCTTGGCCTGACACCTACTCTGGCTCCCCTCCTCTCTCTGACTTCCTCCGTGGCATTTCTGAGCCGCCTTTGTCCTCTTGCCCCACAGCTCTCACCTAGGTGTCCTCCTCAAGCCTGGGCCTTTCTCGGTGCTCATGTAATTACATATGTGTTCAGTATTTACTATCTTCCTCTCTCCAAGGGAGGTTTTATCCACTGCCTTGTCTGCAGGCTGTACGTTTTTCTGACTCCTTAGTTACCTCCAATTTCTCTCTCTCTCCTCTCTCTCTCTCCTCTCTCTCTCTCTCTCTCCTCTCTCTCTCTCTCTCTCTCTCTCTCTCTCTCTCTCTCTCTCTCTCTCTCTCTCTCTCTCCTCTCTCTCTCTCTCTCCTCTCTCTCTCTCTCTCTCTCTCTCTCTCTCTCTCTCTCTCTCTCTCTCTCTCCCTCTCTCATCTGACAGCTTTCCTCCCTGATTAAATCCCCCTTTTCAACAAGTCTATCTCCAATTTTCAGCCTTCTGTGTGTGACCCAGAGTTCAATTAGAGTTTCTTACCCGACCATGGGTTATCAGTGGCTAATCCACTGAGGAAAATGAAACCACCCCCAACAACCACTGACTGTGAACACTTGAGGAGTGGGGCTTCCACATTTTCCCTCTCCTGACTACCTGGGCAAACAACTTAGCTGGCATCCATTTCCAGTTTTCGTTTGTTACACAAGATCGTTCCAGTCACTGGCCACCAGACTGGGGTACAACTAATCCATGATTCGCAGGTCCAGAGTTGCGAGATTGGAAGAGTCTAACGAATTCCCTCATTGGCCCTGTGTTCCTGGATAGTGATTGGCTCAAAACAGACACGTGACCCACCACTGGCCAGTGGGGTGGGAGAGGAAATCTACCCGCGAATTTGGGCCAAATGTTCTACCATAGAGCCTTATAAGCCCAGTGCAAAGTTTCATCACCTTGAGACACAGGAGACGAAACGAACACTGTGTTCTTGTAACAATAAGATCGTAATCTTAATACCATGAACAAGCTGGTGTGAAACTAGAAGCAAAATGGATGACCAAAAAAAAAAAAGGAAGAATCTCAGGGCTTTAAACAAAACACAGCAAGAAGTTAGCTAGTCCATTAGTCATTAAACCTAGTGCCTTCTAGTGATACAAAGGAAGAAATATTTTGTGTCTATTAAGCCATTTTGAGCTGGATGTTTGTCACTGGGAACCAAAGTCACTCTAGCTGATACAACTGGAATGCTGTCAAGCATCATGGTGGTGCACAACTTCATCCCAGCACTCGGGAGGCAGAGACAGGCGAATCTGTGAGTTTGAGGCGAGCTTGGTCTATTTAGCGAGTGTGAGTGTGTGAGCAAGTCGGGGTGCATGCGTGGTCAAGAGAGCAGCTGTGAGATCCAGTTCTCTCCCTCCACCACGTGGGTCCCCAAGGGCTTGGCAAAAAGTGCCTCTCAGAAAAGCAGTCTTACTTACCCACAATCTCTATTTCTTTACGAAGCCTAGGTTTAGAAATAGCCTAGGGATGGGAAGCGTCTTTTAAAAATTACTTATAGGGGTTGGAGAGATGGCTCAGTGGTTAAGAGCACTGGCTGCACTTCCAGAGGACCTGGGTTCAAGTCCCAGCCCCACATGGCAGCTCACAACTGTCTGTCGCTCCAGTTCCACGGGATTGAACCCCCCCTACACAGACGTACATGCAGGCAAAACACCAACGTACATAAAATAAAAATAAATAATTAAAATAAACAAACAAATAAATAAAAGTTGCTTATAATCACAGAATTTTGAAAGTAAATCTCTACCATGTATTGAATTCAGGGTCAGGCAGGGGTCCATAACACCCTGTCTCAAAAACAAACTAAAAGACAGTTACTATTCCATCAAGCACTATCTATTACATGTGTACAACCTGTTATATACGTCGATCATACAAAAAAGAACTCGTCCAGCTCTCGTCTCGGCTGAGTAAGGAACCCCAGCTCTCGTCTCGGCTGGGTAAGGAACCCCAGCTCTCGTCTCGGCTGGGTAAGGAACCCCAGCTCTCGTCTCGGCTGGGTAAGGAACCCCAGCTCTCGTCTCGGCTGGGTAAGGAACCCCAGCTCTCGTCTCGGCTGGGTAAGGAACCCCAGCTCTCGTCTCGGCTGGGTAAGGAACCCCAGCTCTCGTCTCGGCTGGGTAAGGAACCCCAGCTCTCGTCTCGGCTGGGTAAGGAACCCCAGCTCTCGTCTCGGCTGGGTAAGGAACCCCAGCTCTCGTCTCGGCTGGGTAAGGAACCCCAGCTCTCGTCTCGGCTGGGTAAGGAACCCCAGCTCTCGTCTCGGCTGGGTAAGGAACCCCAGCTCTCGTCTCGGCTGGGTAAGGAACCCCAGCTCTCGTCTCGGCTGGGTAAGGAACCCCAGCTCTCGTCTCGGCTGGGTAAGGAACCCCAGCTCTCGTCTCGGCTGGGTAAGGAACCCCAGCTCTCGTCTCGGCTGGGTAAGGAACCCCAGCTCTCGTCTCGGCTGGGTAAGGAACCCCAGCTCTCGTCTAGGCTGGGTAAGGAACCCCAGCTCTCGTCTAGGCTGGGTAAGGAACCCCAGCTCTCGTCTAGGCTGGGTAAGGAACCCCAGCTCTCGTCTAGGCTGGGTAAGGAACCCCAGCTCTCGTCTCGGCTGGGTAAGGAACCCCAGCTCTCGTCTCGGCTGAGTAAGGAACCCCAGCTCTCGTCTCGGCTGAGTAAGGAACCCCCGTTGTCATTTTCACCTCTCTCTGAGCGTCTCCCTGCAGGTGTGACTGAAGTGGGTCAGTGACTGTACCTGGAGCCCTGTCCGCCTCCAGACAAGTGTCACAACATCCTCCACGGGCAGTCTTTATTTCCACCGGCAAGTCTAAGGAATGGAGGCGGGAGGCTTGGGGGCTTGGCTAACTGCGTTGGTCAAACCATTCCCTTCCTTGAACATAACCCCATTTTCCTCACAGGTGGAGTGGGAAGGACAAAGAGCGACACTCCCCAAACCTTCCAAAGTAGATCACGGGGAATGTTGTTTTGTAAAATCAGAATTTTATTTTCTTTGTAATTCCAGGAAGAACCGGGTTGGGGGGGGGGTTCAGAGCTTAAATAGATCTCAAATTAGAAACAGTCTGTCCCCTCCCCAGCTACACAGCCCAACAAATCTCTCTCTTGTGGACTTTCAGACTGGAGCCCTGCCAAAAATGTGAGCAAGAATTCAACCCATTGTTACTTTAAATATCCTGTGTCACAGGCCATCTAGGAAGGGCTAAGTATGGGAATTTTCCCTCTGAGGTCTGGGATAGAGATATAAATAACTCATTTGTTAGATTTAGTCTTCATCCTGCCTCCCATAGCTTCGGTGGCTTGAATAAGATAGCCTGGAAAATAATGGTCCCCTGAAGCTTGGTGGGGAGGCCACGGGCTCCTTGTATCAGGAGTGTTTCTTGCTCTCTAAGACACCTTCTTGCCAGACCAGCTGAGAGTCCTAAGCTCACCCCAAACTTCTCTTGCAAGTTTAGTCTGGCTCAGGCAATATGGTATCGACCTTCAAACTTTAGAACAAGTTGAGTTTTTTTTCTATTCTTTCCTTTCCTTCCTCCTTTCTTTTAAAAATCTTTCTTGTTTATTTATTTTAAAACACAGTCTCCTGTAGCAATGGCTAATCTTGAACCTCTGATCCTCCTGCCTCTACCTGGTGAGGGCTGGGAGTCCAGGCATTTGTTAGCTTCCTGAGCTGGTACATCTGTCACTTGGTTAAGAAGGGAGGAGCCCTATGCCTGTGTTCTTTAACACTTCTTCCCTAGGCAGGGCCAGCTGGCGCAGGCCCTGAACTGGTGGCCTACTGAGACAGTTTGCAGTCTTCCCTCTGATGTCTCTGGCCCAAGGGCACAGCTTGGACAGAAACCCAGGGAGTCCGGAGTGATTTGGGAAGCTCCTTACGGAAAAGGAGGGACCATGTGGCTTATTCTCCTTGCACGGGATAGCCGAAGATCTGTCATCTGAATCTTGTGCTGGAGTTGGGTTGATCAACTCGGAGTCCTCCCTGCCTGATGATAACGGGTGACCGAGTTCCAAGATCTACACAAGGACAATCATCACACAGCAAGACAAGCACAGATCAAAGACGGGGCGAAGGACTTGGGTAGGGACTGAGCATTCCAGGGCTCCGTATCTCACAGTTGCTCGCTTGGTGCTAAGGGCCTAGACATTACAAGGCACAAGCCAGGCTTTGGGGCTGTGTTGTGGGAGAGACCACTGTGGATAGGCCTTGTGGTGTGGAGCAGTGGTTCTCAGACTTCCTAGTGCTGCGACCCTTTAGTACCGTTCCTCTTACCGCGGCGACCCCCAACCGGAAAATTATTTTCACTGCTACTTCATGACTAATTTTGCTACGGTTATGAACTGTAATGTAAATGTCTGTGTTTTCAGACATTTTTAGGCAACCCCTGTGAAAGGGTCATGTGAGGCTCCCCCTCCACCAAAAGGGGTCATGACCCACAGGTGTGGAGAGAAGGAAGCAGATGAGAACTAAGTAAGAGATGTGTAGGAGAGATGGCTCAGCAGTTAAGAATACATACTGCTTTTGGAGACCTGAGTTCTGTTCCAGCATCCATGTCAGGCTGTTCACAGTCCCCTGTAACTATGACTTCAGGGGACCAGACATCCCCTTCTGGCCTTCAAGGGCCTACGTGAATGTACACAAAGCCACACCTTTATACATATAATTAAACATTTTTAAATACAAGGGCTCTTTTTTTTTTTGTTTTTTTGTTTTTTTTAAAGGTAATCCAGGCAGCAGTGGTACACATCTTTAATCACAGAGCTTGGGAGGCAGATCTCTGTGAGTCTGAGGCCAGCATGGTCTACAGAGTGAGAGAATGAGTTTCAGGACAGCCAGGGCTACATAGCAAAATCCTGTCTGAAAAACTTTAAAAACAACAACAACAAAAAGGTAAGAAATAGATGCTCAGGCTAATTTTAGAGTGAAAAGCAGCACGGAGACATTAGGTTTAACAACAGGACAGAGGGGATGGCTTTGAGTGGTGATCAGGGATGGCTTCTCTGAGAAAGTGGTGCTTGGATTGAAATCCTGAAAGAAATATAAAGTCTGGGGCACTTAGCATAGCCCGTGGGATTCCCGTGATTAGCTCCCCAGAGCTGTAAGAGGAAGGAGGGAGTTTGCAAAGAAGGGAAAGAGAGAGGGGGAAAAAGGAGGAGGAGGAAAAGTTTGAGATCTGAACCTTCTAATAAAGAAATGCTCTCCCTTTGGGACCAATTGAGTCCTGGCCTTCAGCTGCTCTTCCCTGTCTAGAGCCTTCTAATTGAAGTGACTAAAAGCCTTGCCTTGCCTAGAGGATCAGAGGATGGGATTTTCACCTGTTGGCCATTGACGGCTGTGTATTTAAGCCTCCATGGTGCTATTAAAGAAGGGCTTTTGTACCAGTGATTGGAGGTCTGTGTGTCGGTCTGTCTCTGCGTGTGTTTCCTCAACCTCCAGCCCCTTGCCCGAAGCTCGCAAACTGGATTCTAGCGCATAGAGTGCAGACGGGGGGTGTGTGTGTGTGTGTGTGGCAATCTCCTACTGCAAAGGAACATGAACACACGCACGTGCGTGCGCGCGCGCACACACACACTATAAAAGGTGTTCAATAACAAATCTGTAGGAATGGACCACCTAACACACACACATGGCTAGGGTGAACAAGAGCCACAAGCCCAGGGTTTCTCAGAACTGAAAGAAAAAAACAAAACAAAACAAAAAACTAAACAACAAAAAAAAAAACCTTCCCTCTAGGGCAGAGGCCAGGGCAGGAAGAAACTGCTAGGCTCCTGGGAAGCCCTTCAGAAGGGAGGGCACCAGACAAATGGCCCAGATAGAGATCTCTCTGTGAGTGTTGTTTTCTTTCCTAATGACAGTGCCTCTGCTCCCTGCTTCAGCTGAGCTTCCTTTGACTGCAGGGGAGACTTAACACTCCCAGCTTCCCTATCCTCAGGGACCACCAGGATGGTAATCTACAGACAAAGAAATGCCTGAGGTGGGGAGGGGTCAAGGGGAGCTGGACGGAAAGGTCAAGGCAGGAAGCTTCCCCTTGACCCCGGAGCACCCAGGGCAATTGCAACTGCTTGTCCTTAGGTCAAAGCTGCCAAAACAAAGTTTAAAGTGTAAAAACAAAGTGAGAAGGTCACACCACGGAAGGCTTCTCTCATGAAACCAGGGCTGAGTTAGGTAGACTTGGCTAGAAAGTTCTCAGTTACAGGAATATGAGAAGAGCCGGGGATTCCCAATTCAAGGCTAGCCAGGGCTGCAGAGGGAGATCCTGCCCGGAAAATGTGGGATACACAGGTACATAGCATTCTCCAGGCACTTCCATCCCTTCTTGAAACATGGCTTGGTTTGCTTGCTTGTTTTTTTTAAACAATTCAGTCTTGGGGCAGGAGAGATTGACTCTGGCTAAGAGAGCTAGCTGCGGTCCCTAAGGGCCTGGGTTTGATTCCCATTGCCTATATAACCTCAGTCCCTGGGAATCTGACACCCTCCTCTGGCCTCTGCAGGTACTGCGTGTATGTGGTACACTTATATACATGCCGTATATACGTGATAGACTGTATTGATATACATGCAGTTAAAATAATATATATATTTTTTGAGACAAGGTCTCACTGTACAGCCCTGGCTGGCCTGGAACTCACAGAGATCCACCTGCCTCTGCCTCTCTGGTACTGAGATTGGAAGGTGTTGACCCATCATGCTGAACTCAAGTTTTTTGGGTTTTTTTTTTTTAATTTGTTTGTTTTAAGCTGGTCCTGGTGGCAAACGCCTTTAACCTCAGCATTTGGGAAGCAGAGGCGGGTGGATCTTTGTGAGTTCCAGGCCAAAAACACAGCTCCCATCTCAAAAAATAAAAAGAAAATCTTGTGCTTATTTATTCTTGCCCTCCCTATTTTTCAACTTACACCTGACTTAGCAGCAAAAATTATACCAGAGAATTCTATGGGCTGCTTTCACGTGTGTCCAGAATGCTGTCTACTCTCGGCACCTCTGTTAAAAAACGGATCAGCATTCTGTGTGTTAGCAAGCCATGACTCATCCTCTCTCATCTACTTCTTTCCTGATGGTCTTCCTGTCTGTGGCCTCCTTCATCCCCACAGGCATCATCTGTTCAAGAGAAAGGGAACGGGATCATCTTCTGCAGCTGGGTACCACGGTGAGATCGCCTTGTCCCTCTTGTATGGGTCTATGCATCTGTGAAAACACAAGCTCCTTCCTTCCCTGGGAGAAGCAGGGTGCATAGTCTCAGCACTATGTGCTGTGCACTCACCATGTTGTCGCAGCTGATTATTGAACGTTCCATCTCCTTTGCCGCGGTTTAAATGTTAAGTGGCCGGTCCCGAATTCATGCTGAAACTTAATCTCCGGCACAGTACAAGTAAGAGACGGGGCCTTTAGGAGATGGCTGAGTCCTGAGGGCTCCTTCACCAAGAGTGGGATTAAGGCTTTTATAAAAGAGGCTTCACGCAGCAGTCGGCTCTTTTTGCCCTTTGCTTCCTTCTACCTGGGAGACCATAGATTCTGCCCCCTCGGAGCTCCAGGTGCCGTCTTAGAAGCTGAGCCTGAGTTTGGATTTCGGACCTCCCTTCCAGAGCCGTAAGAAATACACTTCTGTGGCTTAGAAATCACCTTCTCGGGTGTTTGGTCATAGTAGCTCACTCCCTGCCTGCCGCTACTAAATGGCAGGATGGTCTCTGACACCTAGCGCAATGGCGGTCTGCAGAGCCGGACGTAGTGACCGCGTACGCTAGCACGTCTACTGTGTTCCTTGTGCGTGTCAGGCCAGGTACCAAACTCTTGACAGGGTAAAGCCTCTCGACAGACCCATGAAGTGTTGCGGGGGGGGGGGGGTTGCCAGTTTATAGATAAACTGAGGCTTTTGAAGCATGGACCAATTGCCACCCAAAAGTAAGTGCTGAAGCTAGAATCAGAGCTGAACTACCGGAAGGAAGGAATGAAACAATCGGTTTGA
Organism: Microtus pennsylvanicus; assembly: GCF_037038515.1. Classification (NCBI taxonomy): domain Eukaryota; kingdom Metazoa; phylum Chordata; class Mammalia; order Rodentia; family Cricetidae; genus Microtus; species Microtus pennsylvanicus. Next base: position 44,187,617 of record NC_134582.1, read on the forward strand.
CCTTACTATTGCCTTAGCCGACACCGGGCTCAGGGGGATTAGTGTACATTTGTGTGGAGAAGGGCAGGAGGGGGCTAATAAACTTGCAAATCGCCCACCCAATCCTCACCTCCCCCTGGCTCCAGCCTAAATAATACAATGGCAGTTAATTGTTTCCTGCTGGGACTCTATCTCTTTGGCAATCAGGCACCCGGCCTGGGGTGGGGGAGCAAACCTCATTTTCCTCCTGAGATTGTCATTGTTCACTTCTGGGTGAAGTTGGGGGTGGGAGATAAGAGCCCACGGGTTTCCTTGAGTCTCCACTTCCGACTCCAGCAAATTCCTGCAGTGCGTGTTCAACAGCAAAAAGCCACCTGTTGAATAAATCATGAAGCCCCGAGGAGCTCTCCCTGGGCCGTCACCCCGCCGTTATTTCAAAATTAGAAGGGGAAAGAGAAAGAAAAAAAAATTCCACCTCTGTACTCCACACTGGGGAAGTTTCCACTTGCCCTGCGTTTCAACCTCCTTCGGGGACGGAACCTGCTGCTAACAGCACCCAGCAAGAAGTGGTTTGGAAACCAACCCTGAGCAGCCAGCCTGGCCATTCCATTGGGGCCCTGCTGGCCAAGGACAGGTACTGAAAATAAGTTTAACAGATCTTTGGAAAGACACGGGGGGACTACTTAGCCAATGAAGAAAGTGCGGGTGGTCCAAAGAACATAGATTCTCGGGGCAGCCCTGCCCCGTGGGTTCGAACCCTGCTTGCACTTAGACCCATTGCTGGACTTTGTTTCACTTCTCCCATCTGCAAAAGAAGCCTTCATTGTCATCTTTCATGATTGGGGCTGGCATGGAGAGGACGGTGGCCGCACGAGGCCAAAGCTAAGGTTCTGGAGAGGGAGCTACCTTAATAAGGCACCTCCTTCTCTGATAGGAGCCTTTTCTTGAGTCACTGTTCTCCAGGTCATGGACTGTGGCTTCTCTACCCATCCAAATTTGCTACCACACTCTGGGGAGCAGAAGTTACTTCCAAGCCCTTTTGGGGTTACAGAGTGGTTTCCCACTGGTCCCCACACTGAACGCAGCACAGGCTTTCAATATTATATCCATTCACGATGTACTCGCTGAGCTTGGCCTCAGGCCCAGGACTCCGGAGACTGTCCTTGGAAAGCCTGGCCTTTGAGCTAGGAAGACAAAGCAAAAGTGTGGCTGAAGGTAAGGTGTTCGTGTTCATTACCTAAGACAAGCCCTGATGGTGGTTTCGCAGAGTCCCCTGCATAGAGGTGGCATGAATAAGCATACATTATCTGTGGAAGTGAGAACGGCACCTGCCATGCCTGCCCCAGAAGGGGAAGCTTGTCCTGGTGTAGACCTCTCAGAAGAGCAACAGCGTGGGGGACTCCACCTTCTGGGCAGGAATGCTGAGACTCAGTGTAGGAGTCAGGCTTCAAACACTGCCCTTCCTGACTCCGAGCTGGTGTTCTTCCCCCCGTGGGGTGGGGAGTAAACACCAGTTATTCCTTTCCTCTGAGGAACTGTGCATGGTAACTGAGGAATTGTGGAATCAGACTTTAGACCAGTGGTTCTCAACCTTCCTAATGCTGTGACCCTTTAATAAGTACCCCATGCTGCGGTGAACCCCCCTGACCACAAAATTATTTCATTGCTACTTCATAACTGTAATTTTGCTACTGTTATGAATTGTAGTGTAAATATCTGATACGCAACCCCAAAGGGGTTATGACCCATAGATTGAAAACCACTGCCTTAAAGGATCAAAATACCAAAATGACAGTCCTTTTTAAAACAACAACAACAAACAAACAACGCCCTCACACATTTATTTCGTGTGTATGTGTACGTGTGTGTGCATGTACCGTGGAGTGTGGATTGATGTCAGAGGACAACCTGCAGGAGCCGGTTCTCTCCTTCCAGGGTGGCGTCGCAGGGATTGAACCCAGGTTATCGGGCTTGGTGACAAGTGCCTTTACCAGCTCAACGTTTAATTTTGACCCGGACAAGTGACAGACTAGAAGCTGTGATGAAGAAAGAGAAGCAGGCCAGGCAGTGGTGACACACACCTTTAAACCCAGCACTTGGGAGTCAGAGGCAGGTGGATTTCTGTGAGTTTGAGGCCAGCCTGGTCTACAGTATGAGTTCCAGGACAGCCAGGGTTACACAGAGAAACCCTGTATGGAAAAAGGAAATAGGCCAAATCCTGCAGCTCAGTCAGTAGCCTGACTCCGCAAGTTCCAAGCTGGTTCCAGATCTTGTCAACGCTCCCTATACCTCCATACACGTGTTGTCTTCTGGCTTGCACATACCCGGGGTAACTGCATGGGCTCTGGAAATGAGAAGCCTGTTCTGTATGAAGAGAAGTGAATTTGCTGGACCCCTCACACAGAGCCACCTCTCAAGACATCTAGCTAGGGGGAAATCCGGAAAGCAAAGAGCGCCCGTATGGTCAAAGTGCCAGGCTACTTGCCCTGCCTGCTGCCCATCGTCCCCTTCCTGAGTCCCAGGCAGCTGAAGCTACACAGTCTTAAAATTCACTCCTTCCCAAAATCGAGACTATTTCAGGATTAAGCAGTCAGGAGGTCATAAAATGCAAAGAGGAAAAGGAGCGTCCAGCCATTGTAGGAACCTGCCATCAAGGGAAGTAACAGTGTCTGTAGGTCTGTCTGCCTTTGGGGAAATGGGCCATAAATCACTGCCTTAAGGGCTGGTGAAAGGCTACAAGTTATTTCCAAAAAGAAAGTCTTGGGCTTTTGAACTCTTTAAGAGGCAATAGCCTTCAATTGGTTGACCGGGCTTGCTATCAGGAGTGCAAACAGAGCCCACTGCACCCAGCTGGGAGAGTGAGCCCTGCAGCCAGGTTCAGCCACTGGGGCAGAGGTTCCTGTAAAGTGTTCCCAGCCTCCTTTAAAGGTGTGTGTGTGGGGGGGGGGGGGTGTCATGTACTTCCCCAGTCAACTCCACCCTGAGGATTGCTTTAGAGTAGAAGGCAGAGGGACTAGCCCTGTTTAGTGTTCCTTGAGGCTAATGTGGATTCTTTGCCTTTCCTGTCCCTGCTTCCTGCCTTGGGCAATGTCTTCCCTGGTTCTGTCTTAACTGTCACTTCATCCTGGGAGGGTCCCCTGACCACCTGGTTCCTCAGCACACGTTTCTCAGTTTTACTTTTGATGCTGGGGAATCCAGGGCCTCACTCCAGGGCACCAAGCACTGAGTCACGCCCCCTGGTTCTCAGTTTTATTTTATTTAAAGGACTTCCAACTGTCTGAGAGCTGGGCTTCCTATTACCCACTGGACCTTTAACTCCAGAACCCATGGAAGGCTCTTCTTCAATCTTCAAATGTCAGGGGTGGCTGGGGGAGACCTCAAAAGGTGGGGGGTGGGGGACTTCAAAAGGTGGCGTTTAGACAAGGACTGGGGTAACAAGTACGAGGATGGACAGGCCTTGCTAGAGCTTGGTTTCTGGGGGAGAGACCAACTCAGGTCGACAGCCCTGAGGTGTGGATACGTGGGATCCATCACTTCACCCAGCCCTGGATACGTGGGAGCCCATCACCTCACCCAGTACTGGATACATGGCATCCCATCACCTCACCCGGCCCTGCATACGTGGGATCCATCACCGACTGGGGGAAATAAAGACACTCATGCTGGATCTCAGGGACTCAAAGCCTTAGTGAAGCAGGTGTTCACACACAACTCTTGTCTCGTGCCAAAACCACAGGTCTCAGACCTCAAAGAAACCACCTACCCTTATCCCTCTGTCCCCACCCACACCCCTGCCAGACAGTGGTGCTAAACTTTCAACCCACATTCTCATCTGCTCCTCTGGGAGACCTGGGGAACCGGGGAGCCCTATCTTATCTGAGACAGGGTCAGTGTTGCTGAGCTTTCCTTCCATGACAGCCACAAGGCTTCTTATTCATTTAAAGTTTTGGGGTTTTTGTTCATCATGAGTTCTTTGGTGTTTGGGGGTTGTTTTGTTTTTTACATTGGCTTTGATTTTCTAAAGCTATTACGTTTACATTTTTTAAAATATTTTTTGATTTCGTTTGTTGGCTTTTTTGAGTTTGAGGCTTTTTTTCTGTATAGCCTTGGCTGTCCTGGAACTCACTCTGTAGACCAGGCTAACTTTGAATTTACAGAGATCTGCCTGCCTCTGCCTCCCAAGTGCTGGAATTAAAGATACCCAGTTATTAATTATTTTGAAATTGTGCTTTTTTTTTTTTGGAGTACTACATGTCAAACACAGAACCTTGAGCATTTTAGGCCTGTGTTCCACCACTGAGCTACCTTTCATTCTCCATGAATCCACTTTTTTGTTGGTGTTTGGGGACAGGGCATCCTGTGTCTCCTGGAACTCACTATATAGACAAAGCTGGCCTCAAGCTCAGAGATCTTGCCATCCCTGACCCCCACCCCAGTGTTACCGCCATCCTCAGCCAGAATCCACTCTGCACAGCTCTGACACCCTGGTGGCTCACAGTCAGGGCCTTTTGACCATGGTACTCCTCTCTTCCCTTTATTATGAAGGTTCTGGATAGCAGACCCATTGTCTTTGTTTTCTTTCTGCCTCCCGCTACCCTGCCCCCCAGGATCCTGCCATCAATCCTGTCTTTTCCCCTAACGCACCCATTTGTCTTTGGGATATCTCTTAACTGATTCTCCCAAGCCAACTGTGGAGTCTCACGATCTCTTCCTGTGTTGTCTGCGGCATGCAGTCTGCCCTCTCCTTGCATGGGTCTTTTCTGGATTTATCTTACTCTCTCCTCCTAGATGACCCTTGCTGAGGTCAGTACTGCCAGAGAGAGAGTTCATCTTCTCTGGTTCAAATGCCCTCCTGTCCAGCCTTGTGTTTTCTTTCTAATCAGTGATCAAAAAAAAAAAATGGGTTTCAGGTCCAGTTAATGGTAAGTGTGCACACTTAGAACCCAGACTGGCTGCGCTAAAATCCTGCCATTTATTAATGCACGACTTTGGGCAAATCCCTCAACCTGTTCCCTCAGGTACAACGTGGTGATAATCCTAGAGACCTTAACGTAATCTTCTAGGGCATTTGAGCCATAGAACCTGCTCACTAAATGCCAACTGTGATTATTAAGTCCTTAGTGAAGGTGGTAGTTGTTGTTAGGGAAATTAATGTACTAGGCATTTATGGGATATGCTAGAGAGGTAGATACAGGTCACAGCCAGCTAGGCACAGAGCTGAGCTTGGTGAAGAGAACAGAAGAAGATGCAGGGTGTGACAAGGCAGGAGGCAAGTGAACATAGAAGTCATGGTGGGATGAAGGCCCCACTGTGTGTGTGTGTCTGTGTATGTCTCTCTGTGTGTGTCTGAGTGTGTCTGTGTGTCTCTGTGTGTGTGTGTCTCTGTGTGTGTGTGTGTCTGTGTATGTCTCTCTGTGTGTGTCTGAGTGTTTCTGTGTGTGTCGTGTATGTGTCTGTGTGTATGTCTGTGTGTGTGTCTGTGTGTCTCTGTGTGTGTCTGTGTGTCTGAGTATGTCTGTATGTGTCGTGTATGTGTCTGTGTGTATGTCTGTGTGTGTGTCTGTGTGTCCTGGGACCTGTTGACACCATTTCTTCTTTCTGGAAACCAGAGGTAAACTAGGCAAACTCAAGGGGGAAGATTAAGTGGCCATGCACCCGAAGCTTCTCCCCAGGGTTGGCCAGTCAGGGACTTCTTGACTTCAGCTACTTTGCTAGTGGGATGTATGACAGGCCCTCCAGGTCTTGGGTCAGTGCTGAGTGCAGGGTCCAGAGGAGACTCGAGCAAACCCTGGGTGGCTGTGCATACCCTGCCTGCAAGAAGTACATCTGGTCAAGGCCCATGAGAAGGCCATCCTGACCAAGAATCTCTGGTGATGGACAGAAAACCCAGGACCCTGTAAACAGAGGTCTTTCCTAGACAGAAGGCAGCGAGAGGGTGAACTGTCTTTGTCCCACCTTGTCACAGCCTCAATCTCCTCAACAAACTTGGAAAAAAGAAATCTTCCCACTACAGAGACCGCACATATAAAAAGAGTCACCTCCCAGGGTGATGGGGTGACTGAGGAACCAAAAGGTGGCTCCATTTGGCCCATGCTGTTCCCACCCTGAGGGACCACCTGGCTCCAGCCCTCAGAAGTGCCATTATCACCTATTAGCATCTGGAGTAAGTGAGTAGGTTTTAACGTTGGAGGAAGAGGCCTTTTGGAGGCTGGGCTGCCAAGGCTGAGGCCCTAGGGAGGCCTGGGAAGAGGCTTCAGAAGGGTCACGTGGGGTGTGGGAAGACAGGAAGGCCCTAGACTAAAGGGTACTTTCACAGATTCCCAAACACTTCCTGTCTCCAGAGGAGCTAGGATGTGGTACTTCCTGACTCTCTGTGCCTTGGTGTTGGGGCCAAAAGGGGCCCGGCTGAAAGATGCCGGTCACTGTGTGCACTGTGAGCCAGTCGTCTTCCTCAGTGCTAAGGCTCCAGTTTTGTTCTTTGACAAGACAAAGGAAAACCAACCTAGAGAGTTTCTCCCTGGCCCTCCAGGGAAGAGATGCCACAGTGAGCTCCAGGCTACCTGCAACTTCTATTTTATTTTATAAACAGGGTCTCCTGTGGCTGAGGCTGGCCTTGAACTCCTGATCCTCTTCCCTCTTCCTTCCTAGTGCTGGCACTACAGGTGTGTGCCAAACAGTTCTAAGTCTAGAGAAGAAGAAGAAAGAAAGAAAGTGGAACTAAAGCAGAAGGAAAAGTGACTTTGGGACAGACAAGGGGAGCAAGGGCACTCTAGGTGGGAGGAAAATGTCCCAGCTACTATTTGCCTTTAGTTCTATTAGTAATGATCATCATCAAAATCTTATCAGCTCAGTATTTACTTCAGCACTTATAACGGAGACTTTTAGCGCTGGAGAGATGGCTCAGCGGTTAAGAGTGCTGACTGCTCTTCCAGAGGACCAGGGTTTGGTTTCTAGCACCCACACAGGGCAGCTCACAACTGTCTGTAATTGTAGTTCCAGGGGATCTGACACCTTCACACAGACACACATGCAGGCAAGACACCAATGCACATAAAGTAAAATTAAAAATGAATCATTAACAGATTTTATTTTTATTCTGTGTATGCGTCTTGTGGAGGTGTGTACTCGCGAGTGACAGTGCCCGCAGAGGCTGAAAGGAAGCACGGGACCACCTGGAGCTGGCGTTACCAGCAGGTGAGAGCTGCCTGATTTGGGTGCTGGGGTGTGAGCTGAGTCCTCTGCAAGAGCAGCAAGTGCTCTGAACCAGAGTCATCTCCCCACACCCAGGTCTACTTTAAAAAAAAAAAAGATTTAAAATTATGTGTGTATGTGTGCATGTGGGTTTGTGTCCATGTAAGTGTGGGTGGTTGCAGTGTTCAGAAAAGGGTGTTGGGTCCCCTGGAGTCGGTGTTACAGATGGTTCTGAGCTATGTGGCATGCATGGGTTCTAGGAACTAAACTTCAGTCCTCTGCAAAAGAGTCCCTTTTTAAATGTTTAACTATAATTGAATTTCGTTTTCTGAGATAGGGTCTTACTGTGTAGCCCTGAATGGCCTGAAACTCACTCTGTAGACTAGGATGTACTCGAACTCACAGAGATCAGCCTGCCTCTGTCTCCCAGGCACTGGAATTAAAGGTGTGTGCTACGATGCCCAGCCATAGCACATAGTACATATTCTTAACAGCAGAGATCTTTCCAGTCTCAACAATGGGGGCTCTTATAGAATTCTGCTCCTTAATCTTTAAACCAACCCTAAGAAAGATTTTTTTTTCTTTTTTACTGTCACCATTTTAGCAAAAAGTTAGGTAAGTCTCTGAAGGTATTTCCTAATTCACCCTTTAAAGAGACCATAGTTAGTGAGTCGGTCTGCTATTCACTCTGGGACCAGATGGGGACTAAGCAGGGCCAGTGGCACAGGGGCAGTCACAGCATTCACAGGGGACATGAGGGCGGAGCTGCAGTCACAGGACAGCACAGGTGGAGTAGCAGGATGCAATCCCAGCTGACTAGTGGGTGCCCTGCCTGCTCCATTCCAGCACGGAGTAAGTGGGGGAGGGCGGAGACAGGAAGAGTATTCCAGCTGATAATATGAGCCTTGGTGGACAGGAACAGGGGCAGGGGTGGGTGTGGAGGCTGTTTTAAGGAAGGAATAGGGCAGGAAATATGTGGGTGCTAGGCCGGAAGAAATATTGAGGGGTATTATTTTAAGAGTCCTCTCTAGGAACTAAAGAGATGGCTCAGTAGTTAAGAGCACCACACTGAGTGACTCATAATTGCCAGAAACTCTAACTTCCAGGGGGTCCAGCGCCCCTTCTGGCCTCCAAGGACCCCTGCAGGCACGTGGTCAGGCAGACGACATACACATAAAACAGGCACATAAATCTTTTTTAAAAATAAAGAGAACTTGTGTATGTGTATGTGCGCGCGCGTGCGTGCACGTGTGTGTTCGTGTTTATCAGGCACATGCACACCTGTGTCTGTTTGCCTGTGGAGGCCAGAGGTCAGCCTTGGGTGTTGTTCCTCAGGGCCCAGCCGCACATCTTGTTTTTGGAGACAGGATCTCTGCCTGGTACCAATTAGGTTAGACTGGCTGTCCAGGGAGCATAGAGGTCTGTCGTGTCTGCTTCCTAACCCATGCCCAATGCCTAGTTTATATAAAGTCAGTTCTGAGGATCAAACTCAGGTCCTCAAGCTCATATGGCAAGCACCCTACTGGCCTGGACAGCCCCGGTTTAAAGTCAAAGCATTAATAATCACCTCTTTCTTCCTTCCTTTCCCTCCCTCCCTCCCTCCTTCCCTCCCCTTTGTTCTTTCTTCCATTCTTTCTTTTTTTTTTTTCTTTCTTTTCTTTGAGACAGAGTTTCTCTATATAGCCTTGGCTGTCCTGGAACACAGTCTGTGGATCAGGCTGTCTTCAAATGCAGAGTTCTGTCCACCTCTGCCTCTGGAGTACTAGAATTAAAGGCATGCTGCATTGTATTTGACTCTGCTTTCGCCTGTTTTCAAATTATGCAGACAGATCCAAGTGTGCCACTTTAGAAGACAGAGGTCTTTCCAGAGGCTCCTGCACAGTTTGAGATTTTCTCTCCAGTGCTGGTTCAGATGGGGGTGGGGGTGGGGGACAAATGCCCTTCCCCCAGGCAATGACTGAAGCCATGGGCTGGAAGACCTTGGGTGATTTTGGTCACTCAGGAGACCCAAACACTCTGGAAGCAGGCTCAGTGCCAGTTTCAGAACCTGAATGTGGAAGAGGCATGTGGCTACCTCAGGGACTGCCAGAAGATGGTGAGGGGAAAGGATACTTCAGACAGTAGAAAATGCCCACCATCCCGGCACTGAATCCTGCACCTTGCATCCCATCTCTAGGACTCCAGTTATCCCGACGCTCGTCAGGGAGGTGTCAGCCTTTGGCGATGGTGACGATCCCTTTTATTACTTCATCCCCAGTGTCTGGCATTATATCACCACGGATGCCTGCCCACTAAACACGAAAGTCTTCACCCTGTCAGAGAACTCTTCATTCATAAGTTCGTTTGTTTGTTTTTAAGTAGGGTCTTACTATGTAGCCCTGGCTGGCCTGGAACTCACTCTGTAGACCAGGCTGCCCTCCAACTCACAGAAATCCTCCTGCCTCTGTCTCCCAAGTGCTGAGATTAAAGCCTTGCAGTATCACTTCCTGCCATATAAGATTCTTAAAATACTGAGTGACATGCTGGGGAACAGTTTGAGGAAACAGGTTAACTCCTCCCTGAGATTTACACGGGACAGTGGCAGTGGTTAGTGGCCAGGCTGATTGCTTTCCCAGGAACCTCTGTGGGCTAGTTGCCCTTGGCTGTTCTTCCACTCTGAAGGTGACCTGAAGGTGACCGTGTGAGTCACAGAGTGGGGTGGGAGTTAGGGTAGCAACACTGGCTGTGTTGAACAATGCCTTTCTGTCGAAGATTCCCGTTCACTGAGTATGACTCATTCTGTCTTTATCAAACAAGCTTCCGGTCTCCTTTGGGTCTCTGGAGCTGCGTGGCACAGACTGTGTATAAAAATATTATAAAAATGGTAATTAAAAAATGGGAGTGGAAGGGATGAAGGGCGAGAACGCTTAAGAACACACATGACTTTCCTTCTTCCCTCCGCTTCACAGGAACTCAAAATATAGATCTCTAAGCCATCTCGGGTCTTTCAGACAGGACCCTCAAGCCAGGAGGGTGGGGATATTTTCCCAAAGCATCAATATTCGTAGAATACCTCTGCCATAGATAGAATTGTTCAACGAATTGTAAAATTCCCAAAGACGCTGGGGCTGCTCCCTAGGAGTCCATCTTGTAATCAACCTGCCATGTTTCCATTCTTGGTTGTTGTTGTTGTTAGTCTATATTAGACTTTATCTTTAATCTAATTTGATTTGCTGCTTATTATATTGTTGTTGTTGTGGGTATATAACATATATGAGTGCCGGTGCAGGTGTGACGTGTGGTCAGAGGACAATTGTAGGAGGAGTTCTGTCCTCCCACCATGTGAGTCTTGAACTTAGGTCCTTAGGCTTGTCAGCAAGCACCTTTACCCACTGAGCCAGCTCACCAGTCCAGTTTTATTTATTTTGTAGGAGTAGGGTTTGAACACAGGACCATGCACTTACTAGGCAAGAGCTCTACCACCGACCTATATCTCCAGCCCTCTTTTGACTTTTTGGGACAGAATTTTACTAATTTGCTCAGGATGGCCTTGAACTCATTTTGTAGCTGAGATGGGTCTTGAACTTTCCATCCTCCTGCCTCAGCCTTTGAAATAGCTGGGATCACAGACCTGCACAACCATGCCCATCTTAGAATTTTTTTTTAAAGAGAAGTTTTGGATTAATAAAGAAATTAAATAGGAGGCTCCCATACAACCTTTCTCCTTCAGTAACGTGCTCACGGCTGGGTAGCTTTATAAAGGAAAGGAGTTTATTTAACTCACAGTCCTGGAGACTGAAAGACATAGCACCTGCATTGTCTCCAGTGAAGATGTCACACCATTTGGCATAATGGCGGAGGTACAAGTGACAGTGACAGATCTCATTGCTAGGCAGAATGTCAAACAGGCTGGGAGTGTCTAAACCCAGTTTTTCATAGCAGCCTTCTCATGAGAAGTAACTCCTATGTCCCTGAGACCTATGCTCCCAGCAACCGAAGGAACTTCAAGTAGGCCCCACCCCTTAAAGGTCACCCCACCTATTCATACATCACACTGGGAACTTCAAACATGCGAACCCTGGGGAAGAACCAAGTCTACAGCTTGGAATTTCAGCTTTATATGGATAGTACACACTGTATGAGGAATGGAAAGTTAGCGGAAGACGAAGCTGGAAATATCTCCTAGAGAGCTGGGTAACACACAAAACACTGGAAAATAAAAGATGTGATTATAAAGAACAAAAGGCGGGAGGCGGTGGAGGCACACGCCTTCAATCCCAGCACAGGCAGGTCTCCGTGAGTGTGAGGAGGCCAGCCTGGGCTACAGAGCGAGTTCTAGGACAGCCAAGGCTTACGCAGAAAAACCCTGTCTCAAAAAAAAAAAAAAAAAAAAAGGCAGAAGAGCAAAGGCCTGGGAGGTGGATAACTGTGCATGACTAGAACAGAGAAAACGGAGCAGAGACCATGAAGGCAACAACACAATGGGCTGGGAATGGAAGCGAGGCTGGGGATTGAGGATAAGAATTTGCTGTTGGGCTGTGGCACCCACGCAGACTGCTGTCTGTGCAAGCAGGGAGGAGCCCAGAACCTCTGCACACTGATGGTGTTGGGTTTTTTTCTTTCCCTTTACTCTTTGGGGTGCCCGCCACCCAGCTCCCAGATAATCACATTGAGACTTAATCTTTCTTATGAATGCCTAGCCTTAGCTTGCTTATTTCTAGCCAGTTTTTTGCAACTTAAATCATGCCATTTACCTTTCTCTATCTCTGTATATCTCTTCTCCTTATTCCATGTCTGACTGTGTGGCTGGCCCTGGCATCCTCCTCTCCTTCTCCTTTTTTCACTACTCCCCCTTCTTGCTCTTTCCTTCTATTTGTTCTCTCTGCCTGGCAGCCCTGCCTATCCCTCTTCTGCCTCACTATTGGCCATTCAGCTCTTTATTAAACCAATCAAGTGCTTTAGGCGACAAAGTAACACAACATCATAGAGTTAAACAAATGCAACAATAACAAAAAAATGCAACACATCTTTGCATCATTAAACAAATATTCCGCAGCAGAAACAGCTGCAATGCATCTTTAACTAATACTCTACAACACACTGGCAGTTGTGAAGGAAAAGGGACAGGGTGGCCCCTAAGAGGATGATCCATGTGTTTTACAAAATTCTTATATTAGTTAATTATTTATTTTACGTTTCTGGGCGCTTCATATGTCTTTGTATCACATGCATGCAGAATGCAAGGAGGCTAGTAAGGAAGAGAGAATTAGATCGAGCCCCTGGGACTGGAATCATAGAGGGATGTGAACTGCCATATGTGTGCTGGGAATTGAACCCAAGTCCCCTGGAAGAGCGGCCAGTGCTCTTAACCTCTGAGGCATCTCTCTAGACCCTGAAATCTATATCTTTTGCTACCTCAAGTCTGAATTTTGTGAGACCTACAGGAGAATCTGTGCTTGTCCCCACCACAGCCTCCTGCACTGGGCAGAGCAGAACCTGGGGTAGCGGAAGCAGCAGCACTCACCCATGCAGTTGGGACTGCAGTGTAGCCTATGGAAGTCAGGTGGCTACTGCTTGATGTCCACCTCTCAAATCTCCTTTGTGGATAACCCTGGATAGACACTATCCAGAGAAGGGAAAACTGGGGAGTGTAACTCCAGCTTCTAAGGTGACAGGTTCAACGTCACCATCCTTCTGTGTCCCCAGCACTTGGGAGGAAAGTTGAGAGTTCAAGGTTATCTTCCGCTACAGAGTGAACAAAAGGTCAGCTTGGGCTACGTGAGATCCTGTGGGGAGCAGGGTGGCAGGGTTGAGGGTGAGGGTGAGATGGAAAAAGAGAGAGGGGAGAGGAAGAGCAAGGGAAGAAAACTCAGTATCATATATTGAGATGAAAAGATTCTGTTTGTTCTGGGATTTTAAACCCAGATGTTGTAGGAGGCTGCTTGTTCATTTCCCAGTCACCCAGACTCCCAAAATAATCACACAGAAACTGTATTAATTTGCTTGGCCTACTAGCTCTAGCTTCTTATTGACTAGTTTTTGCATATTAATTTAACCCATTTCTATTAATCTGTGTATTGCCACGTGGCTGTGGCTTACCTGCAAGATTCTGTCCACCATCTGTCTCTGGCAGGGATACATGGCTTCTCCTCACTCCACCTTCTTTCTCCCAGCATTCAGTTTAGTTTTCCCTGCCTAGCTCTGTTCTGCTAAGCCATTGGCTGAAAGCAGCTTCTTTATTCATTAACCAATAAAAACATCACATATACAGAAGGGCTCCCCACAGCACCCAGGATCTCAAGTACACTAGGCAACACAACTAGCGACATTTTCTTATTCCTTTCCAATTTCGTGTGTATGTATGCTTGTGTTTTTGCACATGTGTAGTAAGTCCTCCTATGTGCCTGTGGAGGCCTGAGGCTGATGTTGGGGCTCATCTTCAGTCCCTCATCTTCCTCCTTATTCACTGAGGCCAGGTCTTTCAAGCAAATCTGAAGGTACAGATAGTCAGCTTGCTCTGGGTACCCATGAGGACTCCTGGGGCTGGAATTAGGGGCAGGCTGCCATGCCTATCAAACTTTTTGTTTGTTTTTGTTTTTTTGAGACAGGGTTTCTCTGTATAGCCTTGACTGTTCTGAAACTCACCTTGTAGGCCAGGCTGGCCTTGAAATCAGAGATGCACCTGCCTCTGATTCCCTGGTACTGGGATTAAAGGCGTGTACCATCACTGCCCTGTCCCACCGGGCATTTACACGGTGTCTTAGTTAGAATTACTACTGCTGCAATGAAACACCATGACCGAAAGGCAAGTTGGGTAGGAAAAGGTTTATTTGGTTTACACTTCCACATTACTGTTTGTTATCAAAGGAAGTCAGGACAGGAACTCAAACAGAGCAGGATCCTGATCCTGAAGGTGGAGCTGACGCAGAGGCTATGGAGGGGTGCTGCTTTCTGACTCCCCATGGCTTACTCAGCCTGCTTTCTTATAGAACCCAGGACCTCCAGCCCAGGGATGGCGCCACCCACAATGGACTGGGCCCTCCCCCATCAATCTCTAATGAAGAAAATGCCCTAGAGGTTAGCCTACTACTCCATCTTATGGAGACATTTTCTTAATTGAGGTTTCCGCCTTTCAGATGACTTCAGCCTGACATAAAACTATTCAGTACACACATGGGTTCAGGGCATCTGAAATCTGATCTTCACCGAGATTTCATCCTGCCCAGTTCATAACCTGAGCCATCTTCTTAGCACCCACCAGATATTTTTAACAAGAGGAATATTCTGAACAATGCATGAAAATAGGTTCCCATCATGGCGCATTGCTGAGAAATTCCAGAAAATAGGGGACAAGAAGACAATAAATTTAAAGACAGGAAAAAGTAAAGAAAAGAAAAGAAATGAGTTTCAGACATCAGATCTTTCGACAGCAGCTCTGACTGTTTCAAGAAAACAAAGACGGGGCTTCAAAGTTCTGAGGAAAAATGATTTCCCACCCAGACCTTTTCACTGACAGTAAGGACCAAATGAGGCATCTCAGCACAGACTGAGGGACCAGCAACTATGACTCACAAGGCAGTGCGGGATCCAACGGTACAAGGAGGGAAAAGGATTCTGGCACAAGGCGGGGACCAACCAGGCAAGCAGCTGGCTGGAGGCTTCACGGGCACTGCTGGTGCCTGTTGGCTTCTGTGCCCTATGTTCAATTTCTAAACAGTGATGAGAAATACTTAGCATATCAACAACAGACAGGACAGCGTTACCTCCAGAGAAAACATTAGTTATGAGGTGGGGAGTGGATAACATTTTAGGGTACCATTTGACTTAGCCGGGAATAGCTTTCCACAGCCATAATAATCTAAATGCTGCCTTCTGGGCTCATGAGCATTATACCATACTACACTGATAGGTAGGAAGGGGTGGATGAGAAAGGATAGAGAGGCCAAAGGAGCAAGCCCTGGGTCCTGCTCTCCACTTCTGAGATAGCCATTTGCCTTTGATGTATTCCATGTCAAAGAATGATCTAGGGCTGGGGTATATCTTAGAGGGAGAAGTGCAAAGACCTGGGCTCCATCCCCAGCAAGGCAAGAAGACAGCAGCTGCTGTCCAGCAGGAAGGAGAATACGTACGATGTTTAGAATGATGTGTATAGTCACAGTCAAGAGAAAGAAACCAATGAGAATGTTAAAAATTGAAGAATTTTAATTGTAAGTTCAAGACCACAGCAAGTTCCAGGACAGCCAGGGCTACATAGAGAATTCTTGTCTTGAAAAACAAAACAAAATTTAAAAAATTAAAAATCAGGTCATGGCAGTCCTGTGCTGTCAGACATACAAAGCTAGTAAAGAAGAGAGAATTTGGGGCTGGAGAGTTGGCTCGGTAGTTAAGAGCACTTTTTTTTTTTCTGAGACAAGATTTCTCTGTGCAGCCTTGGCTCTTCTAGAACTCACTTTGTAGACCAGGCTGGCCTCGAACTCAGAGACCCACCTGCCTCTGCCTCCTGTGTGCTGGGATTAAAGGCGTGCACCGCCACTGCCTGGCTGAGCACTTGTTCTTGCAAAGGACATGGATTTGATTCCCAGCATCCACATGGAGGCTAACCACCTCCTTGGGGAAACATGCATGCATGTGGTACACAGACAGACATGCTTGCAGGCAAAACATGCCTATATGCTAAGTAATAAAATAAAATAAAAGAAAGAAAGAAAGAAAAGTAGAAGAGCGAACTCAAAGACTTCCAAGTAGTAGCTCCAAGGGAGGAAAATCTGGGTTTGTGGGAGACTAGGCAGGGGCCTGGTATTTTACAGCACATTTCACAACACTGTGGTCCTTTGATTCAAACCAAATGTTGAACATAAAGATTAAAGAAAGAGAGAGAAGGAAAGAGAGAGGGTAAAGGGGAAAGAAACAAAGAAAAGGATGTTTTCTTATCTAGTTCTCCTAATTTATTGGTGGGTTCGCCAGCACAGGAAGGCAGAATTGTAAGTGTAAAGGGGTTGGAGCTAGGTGCCTGGTTTCATACTCTGGCCCTGACACCCACTGAATGAATGGAATGGGAGAATCTGTCACGAGTGTGTTTACAGTCATTTGTTAATCTACGCATCCTTCTAGACTTCTGAGGAGTGGTGGGAAAAAAAAAAATCCCAGTCCCCACTTCCATGGTGGGCCGCGGTGTGATGAGGGGGAGGCAGATGAAACCAGCGGTGTGTCCAGGTCACGGACACAGTGGCAGTGTAATTAGTACAAGAGTATAGTTGAAGAACATTCTGAACAGGGCAGTTGGTTAGTATCTGTGACAATAATATTTAAACTAAGACCTAAAGGATGACAAAGGGCACTCTCCTAAGATCTGGAGGAAGAGTGTCTTCCATAGGGCGGACAGCAATTGCCAAGACCTGAGGTGTGAGGGAGCATGGTGTGTTCTGTGATGTGTCTGCCCCTGTGAGATGTGGGCAGGGCTCCACAGACCGAAAGCTTTGTGGCTTCTTCTGAATGTGGCATGGCCGATGAAGTTCAAAAGCAGACGTGAGAGTCAGTGTGCAGCTTTCAGACTGCAGGGAGGAGAAGGTGACCACAGTGGGCCAACCTGAACTCCAGGGAGGAGAAGGTGACCACAGTGGGCCAACCTGAACTCCAGGGAGGAGAAGGTGCTGACCACAGTGGGCCAACCTGAACTCCAGGGAGGAGAAGGTGACCACAGTGGGCCAACCTGAACTCCAAGGAGGAGAAGTTGCTGACCACAGTGGGCCAACCTGGACTCCAGGGAGGAGAAGTTGCTGACCACAGTGGGCCAACCTGGACTCCAGGGAGGAGAAGGTGCTGACCACAGTGGGTCAAGTGGGAAGAAGACAGTGAGCCATCACTTTAGGGTCCCCATGACAAACCACCACAGACATGGAGCTTAAAACACCAGGAACTTAGCCAGGTGATGGCGGTGCACACCTTTAATCCTAGCACTCGGGAGGCAGAGACAGGCAAATCTCTGTGAGTTCGAGGTCAGCCTCAAACTACAGAGCGAGTTCCAGGACAGGCTCCAAAGCTACAGAGAAATCCTGTCTTGAAAACTCCCTCCCTCCAAAAAAAAACAAAAACAAAAACAAAAAAAACAGCAGGAACTTGCTGAATGGTGGTGGTGCATGCCTTTAATCCCAGCATTCGGGAGGCAGAGGCAGGAGGATCTCTGTGAGTTCAAGGCCAGCCTTGTCTACAAAGTGAGTTCCAGGATAGCCAGGGCTGTTATACAAAGAAACCCTGTCTCAGAAAAAAAAAAAAAACCAACAACAGCAAAAACAAAACACCAGGAACTCAGGACCTCATCCTTTCACAGCTCTGGAAGGCAGAAGGCTGCTATTTTGGGGCCTCCTGGGCTTATAAAGCATCAGCACTCCACTGCCCACCTGTCTGCACCTGGCCTTCTCCCCCAGGTGCCTGTTTTTCTCAACTGTCTGTAAGAGCTTTAGGGCCTGTCCCCTTCTGTGAGATGATTTCATCTCTGGATTCTAGCCTTAATTATGTCCCCAAAGACAAGCTTTTCACAGAGGTGACATTCGCAGTTCCTGGGGGTGGTGAGCAGTGGGGCCTTCCCTTCGAGGGAGCGTACAGCCCGCTGCGGCGATCAATGAGGAGTCACACAATAAGTGAATGACGGAACACAGTGGGCTGGAGCAGGCGTGGCTGCAGAGGTGGAGAGAGGTGGACAGGTTGGGTTGATTGTATGTTCCTCAAGGAGCACCACAGAAATATATACTAATAAGTATACGTGTATACATATACACACATACATACACATACAGACATGCGTCTAGGCATATACTTATTTATTCTGTTCTCTTCAACATGTCTCTGGGGGTATGCACATATAGTGTACACACATGCCTTAGCTGCTGTTCTGTGGCTGTGAGGAGACACCATAACCGGGGCAACTCTTACAGAAGAAAGGATTTAGCTGGGGACTGATTTACAGTTTAGAGAGCGAGTCCATGGTCATCACGACAGGAAGCAGACAGGAATGTTTCTGGAGCAGCAGCTGGGAGCTTTACATCCTGATGTAGGCAGTCTCCAAGACACAAAGCAACACTAGGCCCGGCTTGGCTTTTGAAACCTGCAAGCCCACCCCTAGAGACACACCTCCTCCAACAAGGCCACACCTCCAATTCTTCCATGATGGCTCACCAGCTGGGGACCAAGCACTTAAATATGTGAGCCTATGAGGGCCATTCTCATTCAAACCACCATGGCACATAGAAGAAGAATTTGTCTCTCTTGATGATGGGAGCTGAGACTCCCTAGCACTGTGATTGGTGAGCTAGACACCAAGAGCGTTACTGTAGGATGTCAATATGGGCCTGAAGACTTGAGGACTTGGAAACCCTAGAAGAGTTAATGATTTAGGGGATGTCTGAAGGCCAGAAAGACTGGAGTCCCAGGCAGGTAGGAGGAGTCCCTTCTTGGGCAGCTTTGTGTGTGTTTAGGCCTTGGAGTGACTGGACAAGGCTCAACCACACTGGGGAGGTGTGATGGTTGATCTTGGTTGTCAACTTGATTGGACCAGGAATCAACTAAAAGACACACCTCTGTGTGGGTCTGTGAGCATATTTCCTGGAGAGATCAGTGGAAGAAGGAAGACTCTTCTAGTAAGAGAAGCATCTTCCAACACCAACCAGATAGAAGGAGGCCTGAAGGGAACACTGGTACGTTTTTGCTTGCTTGCCTTCACCTCCTGCTGATAAGTACATCTGCTCTATAGTTGCTGCAGCTGCTACCCCCATTCACCGGGATCAGTGAAGCCAGCTTCTCTGGCGTTCTATCATGGACTGAAGACTAGTGGCTCTCCAGGAACCGCCCAGGCCTTCAACACCAGCTTGGAGTTGCTGAGACTCAGAAGCTGCTGGATTCTCAACACCTCCAGGGCACAGACAACCACTAAGTACCACATAAGCCACTTTGACAAATCCCCTTTGTGTATTCATCCTCCTGGCTTCGTGTCTCTAGGGAAGCCTGTCTAACACGGGAGGGCAATCTACTTTCCCCCGTCCACAGATCAAACACTGGTCCCCCGCCGGGAACATCCTCACAGACACACCTGGAATAACGCTTGACAGTCTGTAGCCCCTTGGAGAATTGCCCCTAAGATTAACCAGATAGAGAAACGGGGACTAAAGGACTCCACAGTCCAAGAAGAGGTGTGAACTGAGTGGCCCGAGTTAGGGTCAAATGGCGGGGGTAGAGAGGGACCATGGCAGAGGTGAGAGGCCAGGGACACTGGCCCACTGGAGAACAGCCAGGTGAGGCTTCAGTCAAGTTCACCTCTTACAAGCTTTCCTCCTCCCCCAACCTTGAAAGTATCTCTTGCTAAATGCAGGGGACCATTCTCTCCTGGAGATAGCGCCGTTCCCAAGCAGATAAACCAGGACAAAGCCAGTTCCTGGACACTGTTGTCTGCCATAAGAGTGGGCTTTTTGGACCATCCTCTCTTACTCGCCTCCAGTTCAAGATTGACAGTGAACACCCACCTGGCATTGGTTGCCATGGTATCACTCTGAGTGGGTGGTTTCCACACCAGTGAAATTGTGAGCCCTTTGGCTGCCCTGAGAGTTCCTCACCCTGATATTTTCTTCCTATGTGGAGTCAGGGTGCTCTGAGAAGTGACTGTGTGAACCCATTCTGCAGACTTTGACCTCAGTCTTTGGAAGAGTGATTTTAGCAAAGTCTGTCCTGGGTAAAGGCACTATTGCTGTCATCCACTGCTAGGTAATAAGGAATCTTCAAAAAAGTAGCTTAAGGGACTGGAAAGATGGCTCAGTGGTTAAGAGCACTGGCTGCTCTTCCAGAGGACCTGGGTTCAATTCCCAGCACCCACATGACAGCTCACAACTGTCTGTCACTCCAGTTCTAGGGTATCTGATGCCTTCACACTGACAGATCTGCAGGCAAAACACCAATGTATACAAAATAAATAAATATTTTTTTTTTAAAAAAAACGTGGTTTAAGTAGCAACATTTGTGCTTTCATAGTTTCTGTGGGTTGGGGAAATCAAGAAACAGCTCTCACTGGGGTCCTGGTTCAGTCTGTGTCAGGTTGCTATCTAGATGCAGTCAGGGGCTGCAGTCATCTGGAAGCTTCCATGATGGCTCACTGTCAAGGTAGTTACTAAGAGAGCTTTGTCTCTTGCTGGCTTTGAACAGAGGACTGATTCTTTACCATCTGCACCCTCCACAGGTCTCCGTGAATGTCTCCACAATGCGGCAGAGGTTCCCCCTACAGAGAGTGACCCCACTCCAAGAGCCAGAATGAGGAAGAAATGGCAAATTGTCTTGTGCTCTGCCTCTGAGGTCACACCCCACCATCGCTGGCCGTGGTATATTAGAGTGTGTCAGTCCAGCCCGCACTAAGAGGAGAAGGACCCAACACAATCCTAAATCAAGGAGCATCAGATAATCGGCACGTGTGCTATGTCCAGGTGTTCTGGAAGCTGGTCTCAGGCTGAGGAGGCTCTTGGAACCCTCATTATACCACAAGGATGGATGCTCAGACCATGCTTGCCCAGGAAGACTGAGGAGCCACGGGTTAGGCTTGTACCTGTCTGCCTCCTCATGAGGCGGGCGGTAGGAACATTGGTAGCAGACAGCACCAACAGTGAGATAAAAACTGAATTTGCTGAACACACTGCAGAATATGAACATGTTGAGAACAAGGGCACTGCCTGCCTCGTTCCTATGATGTATCCATTACACAGAAACAGGTCCTCCAGTATCTGGAAGTGGGATAGGCACAACATGGCATGCCTGTAATCCCAGCAGTCAGAAGGCTGAGGTGGGGGGACAGGGATTACACGTTTGAAGCCAACCTGGGCTACACGGCGAGACCCTATCTATCCCCAAATAACTCTTCTTTAGGAAGAAATGAATTGCATTTCTCACTTTGATCTTCTAAGAGCCCAATAATGTAAGTATCATGATTATTCCCACTCTGTAGATGGATAAACAGACCCACAAGGAGATGCCATTTCCCAAAGTGACATGGTTCATACCGGTAGCATTGGCATGAGAAATCAGACTGACTCTGAACGGCCATTGAGAGATGGACAAACAGCTCATCCTTGTGGGACGAACTAACCATGAGTTGCCTTGCCCTAACAGAAGCAGGATGAGGCTTGAGTTGAAGCCGAACACTGGATAATCCAAAACCCATTTTCTTTCAGCTCAGAAAATGCTGCCACAGACGAATTCTTGAAAGGCAACTACACTCAGACTGTGTGTGCTTGGCCCTTATCTTCACCCAAGGCTTCACGCGCTCTGGAAGGAAATATATATATAGACAGGGTCTCTCTATGTAGCCCCAGTTGTCCTGGTACTCACTATATAGATCAAGCCGACCTCAAACTCACAGAGATTTTCCTGCCTCTGCCTCCCTAGTGGTGGGGCTAAAGGCCTGTGCCACCACACCTGCCATAGATTTTGTTTGTTTTTATTTTATGTGTATTAGTGTTTGCTGAATGTATGTCTGTGTACCACAATTGGAGGATTCAGCCTCTACTGGATCTTAGCGTCCCTGAGCAAATTTGTCTGATCCACTGTTGGGAGCTATGGATCCCTGGCCCCTTGATTTTCTTTGAGATGCTTTGCCTGCTGGAATGAACTGAGCAAAGCCCTTGTGCCAGCAGCTGCTCTGAGCACGAGACCTCACCTGCAGCTGCTCCGAGCACGAGACCTCGTCTGCAGCTGCCCTGAGCACGAGACCTCGCCTGCAGCTGCTCTGAGCACGAGACCTCGCCTGCAGCTGCCCCCGAGCACGAGACCTCACCTGCAGCTGCCCCCGAGCACGAGACCTCGCCTGCAGCTGCCCTGAGCACGAGACCTCGCCTGCAGCTGCCCTGAGCACGAGACCTCGCCTGCAGCTGCCCTGAGCACGAGACCTCGCCTGCAGCTGCCCCCGAGCACGAGACCTCGCCTGCAGCTGCCCCCGAGCACGAGACCTCGCCTGCAGCTGCCCCGAGCACGAGACCTCACCTGCAGCTGCCCCGAGCACGAGACCTCACCTGCAGCTGCCCCGAGCACGAGACCTCACCTGCAGCTGCCCCAGCACGAGACCTCACCTGCAGCTGCCCCAGCACGAGACCTCGCCTGCAGCTGCTCCGAGCACGAGACCTCACCTGCAGCTGCCCCCGAGCACGAGACCTCGCCTTCAGCTGCCCCAGCACGAGACCTCGCCTGCAGCTGCTCCGAGCACGAGACCTCACCTGCAGCTGCCCCCGAGCACGAGACCTCGCCTTCAGCTGCCCCAGCACGAGACCTCGCCTGCAGCTGCTCCGAGCACGAGACCTCGCCTGCAGCTGCGCCGAGCATGAGACCCTGATGGCAGGCTGGTGGGCCTGCAGCTGAAAGATCCGGAGAGCTGGCGTGGCTAAGGATTTCTATATAAGCTTTCCCTGAGGACAATAAAGCTTGGCAATTGGCGTTCTTGTATCAAGGATGACCCGTGTCCGTGTCTCTTTCTCCCTGCGTCTCTCTGTCTCTGTGTCTATGTGTTTTTAAATCTCCAGGCTTAGTTCCCAACTCACATACTGGTCCTGTAGTGGCACGGGTATTATAGGACCGTCAATTGCTACAGGACCATTTTGGGTTTTTACAATCCACCTCTATTTCTGTCTCTTTTCTTCCTTCAGTCACACAAATCTAGATTTGCAAACAGCACATTTCTTCCTGTTATGTCCTGAGGAGCACATATTTTTTTAATTCAACACATTGACTTATGATTCATGACGGGTGGTTCCATGCCCGGCATAGCTGAAAGCCGTCACACGGCAGCTTGGGTTCCCAACTCACGTTCTGCCTTAGACATACCCAGCACTGCTGACTTCTTAGCAGAGCCTCTTAGCCACACTACAGCCACAGATATGCCACCGTGGGACCAGCGGATGCACAAATGGGTGCAGAGCAGTGCTGGCAAGGCCCGCTTCAACTTGCCACACCCGCCAGCTTCACATACGGCTACAGCCTCAGCTCTGTTCCTGCCACCTGGTGCATGCTGGATTCAGTTTCCATTGCAAGAGCTCACAGAGCCAATACAGGGTTCTTCACTGAAGAGCCAACCAGACTTCAGCAAGCTCAATCCAGTGTTGTCACAGCTCAAAGGACAAACTGGCCCGAGTCCCATGGGTTGAATCTGATTTTATGTTATTGCCATGTGTGTTGTATGTGTAGGTGTGCACATATGTGTGTGGTGCATGTGCCAGTGCATGTATGTGTGTAGCCAGAGATCAACTTTCTACCTTATTATTTTTATTATTATGCATTTATTTATATTGTTTTCCAGACACAATCTCCCCATGTAGCCCTGGCTATCCTGGTACTCACTCTATAGACCAGTCTAACCTCAAACTCACAGAGATCCATACATCTCTGCCTCTCTAGTGGTGGGCTAAAAGTGTGTGTCACCACACTGCCATAGATTTTATTTATTTTTATCTTATGTGTATTAGTGTTTGCCTGATTGTGTGTGTGTATCGCATGCACGCAGTACCTGTGGAGGTCAGAAGAGGGCATCAGATCCTTTGGATCTGGGATCATAGATGGTTGTGAACTGCCATGTGGGTGCTAGGATTTGAACCTGGGTCCTCTGGAAGAGCAGCTGATGCTCTTAAGCCCTGAGTCCATCTCTCCAGCAGACTCCTCCATCTCTTTTTTTAAAATACAGGTTCTCTTCACTGAACCTGGAGCTCAGATTGCTAGGAAGCCCCAGGAATGCAGCTTTCTCTTTCCCAGTCCCTCACTATGTTGGGGTTACAGGTGCACTCAGCGATCACACGGGTCCCGTGACTCCAGACTCAGGCCTTCGGTTTCACAATAAACACATCACACTTTCAGTCATCTCCTAGCCCCTATGGACATTAACTTAAAATAGCAATCTCCCCCAACAAATTAAAACTGCCAATCTTAGAAGGGGGAGCAGGTATGACATCTTGAGAAGTTCAGATACCTAAGAACTGGAAAAGCTGACATCAGCTGGGCCAGATCCCCAAGAGAACAATGAACAAAATCGGAGTCTAGCCAGGTGTGGCGGTGCACGCCTTTAATCCCAGCACTTAGGAGGCAGAGGCAGGCGGGTCTCTGTGAGTTCGAGACCAGCCTGGTCTACAGAGCTAGTTCCAGGACAGGCTCCAAAGCCACAGAGAAACCCTGTCTCGAAAAACCAAAAAAAGAAAAAAAATCTAAACAAATAAAATGTAATAAATGAAGATCTGAGTCTAGGTTGTCCCTTATCGTACTTGGGTGAGACAGGATTTTGCCAGTCTGCTAGTTTCCATGTCCCTCACACACTTGTGTTTTGAATGCTTTTCTCCAGTGAAGACCAGGGAGTGGAGGCTGGCTGGCTGGAATAGGTTAATGGAGGCTGATCTTGCATTAGTTGAAGCTATGCTCTGCTTTCTCGTCCACCACCACATGGGAGTCTCCACATCATAGGTTTGCCACCGTGGACTCCGCCCACGTCGCCTCGCCACAATGGGCTAAAATCCCTCTGAAACCATGGGCCAAAGTAAATCTTTCCTGTGTAAGTTGTTTCTTTCAGACATTTGTGATGGTGACTTAAAAGAAAAGAATGTGGATTTTTACAATATGAAACCTCTTATGTATTAAAGAGTGATGAAGTTGCCTTCCAGTTTTCCTTTTATGGGAAAAAAAAATTCTTTTCTTACTCATGTGTGCAAATGCAGGTGGGCATTCTTTCCAGGTCAATTCCTTCCTCCCACCGCGGGTTCCTGAGATCAAACTCAGGTTGTCAGCCTTGCTCAGCAAGCAGTTTTACCCCTGGAGCCATCTCACCTCCAGGCTTTCTTTTCTGAAAACTGCTGCACACTCGTCTACCTGGAGCTTAGAGGATGCCCCGACCTCACAGATACCTTGCTGTGCTAGTCTGCTGGCTGAACCATCTGGCGCCTACAGACTTTGGATTTGGGATTTCTTCCAGGATTCAGGCATAGCTGGTCAGTCAAAGATGAACTGTAAGAGAACAGAGAGTAACTAAGGCCCATGTGACCCATAGGATCTACATTGTAATCACGAGGCCCCCCAGTCAGATGAGATCTGAGCTGGACTTAAGGAGTCTCCCTGTGGGTCTATGCCACCCTAAAAGTTTTAATCTAGCACAGAAGTTGGTAAAACGTGGCTGGAAAGATGTACTGATGTCCCTGTGTATTGCCTGTGACTGCTTTTCCTTTGAGAAGGCTACACCGAGGGGTTTCAGGCTAGACCATGGGGCTGGCAAGCCTAAACTGTTTACAATCTCCCCTTTATGGAAAAAGTTCCTGTGCTGCCTAGTTTTAGTTTTCTATCAACTTGACACAGGATAGAGTCACTTGGGACCAGAGAACCTCAACTGAGGAAAATGATCCCACCACCCCGGCCTCTGGACAAGAATGTGGAACATTTTTCTTGACTGATGATTGATGTGGGAGAGCCCAGTTCACTGGGCTGTCCTGCCCCTGAGCAGATGGTCCTGGGTCCTGTAAGAAAGCAGACTGAGCAAGACACAGTGAGCAGCACTCCTCCATGGCCTCTTTTTCTGCGTCTAGGTTTTTGCCTTAAGTTCCTCTCCTGATTTTCCTAGATAATGAACTACAAAATGAGAGATGAAATAACCCCTTTTCTTTCCAAGTGTTACTTTTGGTAGTGCTAGTTTATCATAGCAATAGAAACCGAAACAGAGCCAACCAAGGAACCTCAGAGAAGTCAAACATCAAGAAAGCACAAGGTATGCCTCAAACTCACAGAGATCTGCCTGCCTCCCTGAGTGCTGGGATTGAAGGCGTGTGTCACCATCACCTGGCTTGCTAATGGTCTTCATCTTTGAGTTTCCCAGTTCTAAAATACCAGGAGAGGAATCCTATTGGCCTGGATCATCCTTTTAAACTGACATCTTGGAGCTTCCAAGTCAGACTGGAACTGTCCACACACCCCCACACCCCCACCCACCCACCCCCGCCTCCGCAGCTGCCACCCTGCCACCCAATCAGGAGCCTGTCTCTGGATCCATCACTGGGACCAGAAGGACATTGTTACCTGGAGCAGAGGGCATTGCTGCTGAGCAGAGGTGTTATGGAGCCCTGGCTTGGATGGGGACAAGGCAGCAAGAGCCAGCACCTGACTACCACAGCTTGTGAGGGAGCTGGACACTTCTCCCAGCTGAGGGCAATCCTCCTAAGCACGGTGATCCACAATAGAGAGCCTGCACCTGAATGTTCAGCATTTCTCTTGTGAGGGCACCCAGGCACTTGCGGGGGGGGGGGGGAGAAGTGGGGACACACTGGATGGGGACATGGACACATACGCCAGGACAGCCCTATCAACTGTGGCCCCTGGTGGGATGCAAAGGTCACGATCATCTGGTCTAGAAAAAGAGGCAGGAACCAGCTTGACAGAAAACATGTCTGAGTGAGTGATGCCACAAAAGAATTGGCCATGAGTTACTCTCCCTACCTTTCCACCCCAGACCTCAGTTTCCCCACCGACGGGGCTGCTTCTCAGAGTGGCTCCCAACCCATGGCTTTCTTAAAGACCTCTTGCTGGACCACAACCCAGAGCTGCTGATTCCATGGGTCTGGGCTAAGGCCTAAGAATATGGACTTGTATTTGGAACCAGCTCCCAGGAGATGCTGACGCTGCGTGGCTGGACCACACTCTGAAAGCCTTGAGTCCATCATCGGCAAGACTCCTTCCAGGTGGAAGAGGATGAGCCTGGCGACCCCCGGAGTTAGGTTTGGTAAGCTTCCTTGGCAGTGTGGAAAGCATGGGTTATGGGACAAGGAAAGCTGCTCCTGACTTAGCCCTCCTCCCCTGAGCCTCGTGAGGATCAAACCGTGTCCCTACCGTCGCCCCCTTTTACGCCTCACCCGCACAAGGAGCATGTTTCCAGAATCCCGAGGTCCAGAAATACTCAGCCACCTCCCTAGCCTGCTGGAAAATGTTGACTTTCTATTTTTCCCCTTGGCCAAATTTTGTGGGTAGCGTGGCTCCCCGACACGTAGGCCACACAACTGGCTCTCTCAACTCACTTCCTCAAAGGTGATCGCATGTTGGTCTGCTGTCCATGATAAACAGCTCAGACTGGACAGCCCTAACCCAGGGGAAGCCAGCCTGCTGTGGATCTGGACCGTTCCCTCTGTGCAGATAGAAGGCAGTCTGGCCCAGGCTGAGGCCAAGCCACAGGATAAGGGAGGGAGTGGGGAGGGGAGGCACAACTCAGAGCTCAGGTCTCTGATAATGCTGCAAATTGCCCCTGCCTGCAGGGCCCTGGCAGCCGGAAGGAGACTGAGAACTGGAACTCTGAGTGACAGCTGAGTGGGGAGACACCCTGCGTCATCCCACTAAGTCAGTAAGAGGTTTCTGAAGCAGGTGGCTCAAATTCCCTTGAAAACCCAGAATAATCCCCCATTTGAAGTGTGTGCGAATCTTGTTGTCACCACTTAGTATTAATGGGTAGGCACCACCAAAGGGAAAAGAGCTTTTCGGTTGCATTTTTTTTGCACATTGGCTTGACAAGCTCAATAAAAGCTTAAACAAATATTAAAACACACACACACATACACACACACACAGAGTCAGGGTGGTTTAAATTAACTTCTCAAGCACTTTACCTACCGTAGGAAGAAATTATAATAAAACGTCAGAGCAAAAATAAACCTCATGTGGAAATAAAAATAGAACATGAAACCCTCTTACAGCTAACTGCTCGACATGATTTATTTCACAACAACATATCATTGCGCGTGAAATGTTCATAGCCCTAAAGTGGACTTGGGCTTTAGGAATGTTGACTTTGAAATTTTCTTATTTTCTGTTTGGAGTCTGTCTTTCCCAGAAATCTTATAGATACCGACCACTATAAGACAACCCTCCCCCAACAAAAGACTTTTCTTAACTTTGACATAATTCTTCCACAGAATATGTGGCTTAGCGTGTGACCCAGGGTTTTATTTCTCAAGGCGTTCTAGCCCTCATCCACTGCCTGGGCTCCAGCCCCAGAGAAGGAAAAGAGTGGGCTTAAAGATAGAGCAGGATCTGCCCTGGCCATTCTGAAATCTCAGAGGTGGAGTAAGCGAAGGAAGGCTGAGGCTTGTCAAGTCCTCCCATCTCAGGCTTAGTTGAATCGGATATACTGAGATTATCTGGGAGGGGTTCTTGAAGATTGCTTTTATGCACAAAATAAAGAGAAGGAAGGCAGGGGAAGGAGAGAGAAAGAAAAGAGGGGAGGGGGAAAGGCAGGGGTTGAGGTAGGCACTTCCTGTCCTGACCATCTTGAGTAGGTCACACTGATACACCCCTGCTTTATAAGCAGAGGTGGGGTGGGAACCAAAAGACCTTGTGAGCCTACATTTCCCCCCTTCCCTACAAGATTTATGTCACACCTCAAAGGCAGTGTGCTGGGGAAGGCTTTCCTAGCAGGGCGTGGGTGGAGCAGCCTGGTACAGCTCCGTATCTGGCTCCTAGCAAGAGCTTCCAGGGGGACCTAAGCTGGCCTCAGAAAAGCCAGCCTCTCCTTCTTCCCATGCCATGCTGAGGACTCCTATGGAGTGCTGTAGCCCCAGAGACAGGAACCCCGGAATAGCAATGGATGGAAGCCAGCCACCAGTTCACACGAGTACAGACACACACAAGCGTGTAGGTAGGCGGCTCCATATGTAGACTCATGTTGACCAGTTAATCATGACCTCCCTAAGAGACTCGGAGATGACTCATCATCTGGCAAGGCCTGGACAGCCATGGCAGAGACACAGGCCCAGGAAGCTCTCCAGAGTGGCAGGGGCTGTCATAGAACCCGGTGGACCGACCCATTGTGAGGAGGTCCAGTCCAGAGGGCAAGGCCAGACTGAAAAATGCAACTTATTTCTCTAATCTGCTTGTGCTGATTGTGTGAGAAGCAAATACCAGCAGACCTGGGGGAGGGGGGGGGAGTTTCTGTTTCTTCGACTCGGCTCTGAGCCACCGGCCCCAAAGTGGAAGGAAAAAGAAAGGGAACGGATTCTGGGACTGTTTTGTCTGGCTCAGTGGACCCTTTGCCTCCTTAGCCTCTGGGAAGGGGGTGGGGGTTATCTGGGGGCCCCTCTCCGCTCAGGACCTGAAACACTCCCTTCAATTTCCCACCAAAAAAAAAAAAAAGTTCCAGAATCGGAAACTGGCCTTGGCTCCCCAGGGCAGAAACTGAGAGCTCAACTCTAAACCACTTCCTTTGCCTGGTAACAATGCACGAAGGAATTTCCACAAATCCCTTTAGCTGTCATGGCTTCCGCTCCTGGACTTGGGCAAAGACAGCCGGGGACATTCCAGCCCTGAGCCGGCACCGCACGGCGTTTGATCTGTTTGGCTCCTGAACCAGCCTTGGAGAACCTCCGTGTTCATTTCCCTTCTCTGTGTTTCCTCCAGGAGAGAGACACCAGGGCTGACCAAGTGTGGGAAGAGGTCCAGCACAGTTTTTGCAAAGTCCCAGAGGTCTCTTCGAGCTCCGGAGAATAGAGAGGCTACACGGGAAAGGGCCCAGGGAGGGCCCAGGGAGGGCCACATGGACTCAGCAAAACTAGAAGTAACACAGGCCGGGCTTCTAAGGAGGCTCCACCACACTGGTCGCTGTGCCCCAAGCTGGTACCTGAGATTCCCTGATAGCCAACGTTCCCACGCCCTAAGCAACCTGAGGCAGAATAATTGTGAGTGTGAAACCTCGGGGTCCCCCATTCCTCACGAGCAGTCCCCAGGCCTGTGTGCACAGATCACAGTTTCCAAGCGGACTGTGTTCAAGTTCATCCCCTCCGGTCTAGTGGAAAATCACATTGCCAATCTGCGTACTCCCCAGGGGCCTCTGAGAGATCACTGCCAATTCCCAGAGCATTGGAGGCTGGAATGCTGGGTCTGAGCAGAGGTCGGGAGGAATAAAGTCTTGGCCCTCACTCACAGACCAGCACTTTGAGCTCAGAAACACACATTCTGTTTGGTGCAGGCATGAAGGAATCGTCTTCATTTTTGAAGCCTCAGTTTCTCTATGCAAAAAAAAAAAAAAAAAGAAAAGAAAAGCCAGATGGTGGTGGTACAAGCCTTTAATCCCAGCACTTGTTAGACAGAGAAAGGTGGATCTTAGTGAGTTCGAGGCCAGCCTGATCTACCAAATGAGTTCCAGGACAGCCAGTTACACCGAGAAACCTTGTCTCAAAAAACTAGTGAAAAAGAAAAGTAATGCATATGAACTAAATTGTGCACCCTCAAAACTTGTTGAAGTTCCACCTCTAGTGCAATTATCCTTGTACTTTAAAAATCTTTCTTTCTGGCCGGAACGATGGCTCAGCGGTGCACTGGTCCTGAGTTCAATCCCCAGCAGCCACATGGTGGCTCACAACCCTCTGTAATGAGATCTGGCGTCCTCTTCTGGCCTGCAGGCGTACATGTAGGCAGAAGACTGTATACACAATAAATCTTCTTAAAAAAATCTCTCATCTTTCTTCTTCTCTCTCTTTCTTTCTTAGGCTGTTTGAGGTTGTGTTTCACAGTGTTCTCGTGAGGTTTGGGAACAACTTTGTGGACCTGGTTCTCTCCTTCCACAGATCCTTAGGTTCAGAGGATTAAACCCAGGTTGTCAGAAATACTTAGCAAGCACTTTTATACCCATTGAGCCACAGGCTTGGCCTTAGCGTGGCTATACTAGGAAACTGTGTAAGGAGGAAACAGAAGTTAAATGGCATCAACGGGTAGGCATCCTTGGGAAGGGACTTCAGGAGGACACAGCAAAAACGTGGTCACCTGTAAGGCAGGAGCGAGGTCTCACAGGAAACCAGCCCTGCCAACACCGTGACTTCGGACTTGCAGCCACCAGAACGGTGATGAAATAAGTTTTTATTGTTTAACCAATGCAGTCTAATATATTTTATTACAGCAGTTCTAGCGAATTCATACAAAGGGGACAGACAGACTGTATCAGCGTTCTGTGACCTGAGTGTGCAGTGTGGTCCCTCAGGGACTAGAAGCCCCAGCATGCTGGGGATCAGTTCTTGTCTCTTTGCTGGGGCTTAGTTCTTGTCTCTTTGTCTGTTTAGTGGTACCAGCACCTACTTCAGCTGTTTTTGTTTTGATTTTTTTTGGGGGGTTTTGTTTTGTTTTATATATTGGAGCTCAAGGGCATTAAAAAAACTTTTTAAAAGAAGTTTCCTCTATGCCTGCCATGCTAACTGTATCGTATTTATGTTCTGAAGGACTATGGCGTCCCAGAATTCAAGGGCTTGCCCAGCTTTAAGGGTCCATGGCTTGGGAACGGTCTTAAGTACCAACATGAATGTTGCATTTAGTGAGTTTAGTGATGACATAGCCGTCCCCTGAGCCCCACAGGGCTGGGCTACTTACTTTCTTCACGTGACTGTGGCTTTCTCAGAAGCCTTTGATTCTAAAGTCCATGAGTCTCAGAAAGAAGGAGAGGAAGATGCTGAGTCACCCCTCCCCCCAAAAAAACTCCTCGTGGCCAGAGATTTTCTTATTGAGGGAGGACACCACTTCTACCACCTGGGAACTGAAATTAATGGGCGGGCTTCTGAACTTTCCTCAGAGGAGCTGTATAGAACCCACCTCCCAAATGGAGCTCAGATCTATTGTTCTACCTTATCTTTGTGTCTTATGTGTATATTAGAATTATGACCACTTAAACTCTAAAGTGAATTTATATAAAATGGGTGCACCGTTATTTTGAACTCAGTATTGCATTGTTTTCTTTTGGGACCTCCAGGACTGGCATTGTCTTGTTGTTTCTGGAAGGTCACCCCAGATCTTTCAGAAGGAGAGATGGAAGAAAGCAGTTTGCAGATGGGTGACAAACAGGACAGAAATCCCAGCTAGTGTGCAGCTCGAGCAGCTGACTTAAGGAGAGCTTTGTGAGACTGGCTGAAGCTTGAAATAATGTACTTATCACACAATTTCCATCCTACAGAATTTCTGCACGTTTACAACAGCCAGCTAGAGAATAGAATTTGCTTATAAAGATGCTCACATCTTTTTTTTTGTTGCTATTTGTTTTTGAGACAGGAACGATTTATGTAACCTAGGCTGTCCTCAGATCCTTAATCTTCCTGCCTCTATCTCCCAAGTGCTGGAAATATAGGCATGTACCCTCGTGCCTGATTTAAGGTTGTTTCATTTTGTTTTTATTTTTTATTATTACTTAAATTTTTCATAAGAGATATTTTAATCATATTCTCTCCTGCCCCAACTCCTCCCAGATCCTTTCCATCTCCCCACACCCAAAAGGGAAAGGAAATCAAAATAAACAACAAAAAAGCCTGTAAGATAAAATAAAACCCAAACAAAAGGCACACCACACACACACACACACACACACACACACACAAAGCCCTGGAGCTCCTTTCATGTTAGCAAACCGCTCCTGGGCACTGGCCTTCCTAGAGTGTGGTAGATACAGCTAGTGCATACAGCGTGCCATTGGGAAGCTATCACCACTGGAAACAGCTTCTTGTCCACTTCCCCCTCCCTGTGATGGGGTTCTGTCTGGTTTGAACCTGTGCCGGTCGTGTGCATGCTGTCACAGCTTCTGTGAGCTCACGTGTGTATCAGCCCTGTTGTGTCTGGATGACACTGTTTCCCTGGAGTCTCCTGTCACCTCCGGCTCTCACAATCTTCCTGCCTCCTCTTCCACATGGATCCCTGAGACTTGAGGGGAGGATTTCGTTTTTTTCGAGACAGGGTTTCTCTGTGTAGCCGTAGCTATCCTGGAATTCAACTCTAGGCCAGGCTGGCCTTGAGCTCACTGAGATCCACCTGCCTCTGCCTCTGAGTGCTAGGATTAAAGGAGTGTGCCAGGACTGCCCAGCTTGAGGGGAGGATTTTGATTACTTTTCTCTTCCAAAAATGTTCAAAGTCCTTCCCAGCACCATTGACACTGCTCAGGAGGGTGACGCTTCTAACTGGACAGCAGCTCAATCTCTCCTTGTTCTATGATATAAGGCCTTACCATCAAGCTGTGGAGAGTAACCCATAGGCTAGACAATAGCCTTTGGCATTTGAAGGCATCTATGGGATCCCTTTGGCCCAACAACCTAATAAGATTGTAGCTCATTCCTGGCACTGGCGGTTTTACTTTGGACCATAAGATATCTAATTGGGCATTGTCTCCCCCATTATATATGACTCTATTTAAAGATATCTTTCATATATCTGTGTATTTTCGGATGCTTCTATAGTAGTAGGCATCTATATGATTTTCCAAAAGGCTTTTGTGTTAGTTGTCCCTCCCTATATTCCCCCCCCCCTTTACCCTTCTTTCCCATCCCCTCCTAGTTAATCCTCCTAGTTCTGGTTTTCCTTTTATATCTTATACCATCATATTGACTTCTACCTTTCTAGAAGATTTCCTCTTCCCCACCTAGTCCCTGTCTACTCAACCTCTGTGGCTATTCTAACTGAAACACATATATCCAAAGCTTAAGAAGCCAACACCCCCATATAAGGAAAACATACAATATTTGTCTTTCTGGCTCTGGGTTTTCTCACTCAGGATGACTGTGTCTAGCTCCATCCATACCAGCAAATTTCAATATTTTACTTTTCTTAACAGTCACTAACAATCCATTGTGTAGATGTATGACATTTTCCTTACCCATTTGTCAGCTGACGAACATCTAAGCCACCATTTCCAGTTTCTGGCTATCATGAAGCAGAACAATAATGAACATGGCTGAGCAAATATTTCTATAATAAGATGTAGAGTCCTTTGGGTATAGGCCCAGAAGTTCTTACAGTAGATTGATTTCCAGGTTCCTGAGGAGGCGGCACACTGATTTCGTTAGTGGCTGTACCAGTTTGCACTCCCACCAGCAACGAATGGGTGCTCCCCTTTCCCTAAATCCTTATCAGCATGAACTGTCGACTGTTTTATCAGTGTTGGCCATTCTGACTCTGGCAAGATAAAATCTAAAAATGGTTTTTAATTTGCATTTGTTTGAGGGCTAAGGATGCTGAACATTTTGAAAAGTGTTTCTTAGACATTTATGTTTAATCTTTTGAGAACTCAAGTGTTTTGTTCTGTACTCCTTTTTTTTTTAAATTGAGTTTTTGTTCTCAAGATCTTTGTATATTCAAGATACTAACCCTCTGTCACCTGCAAAATTGGTAAAGATTCTCCCATTTTGTAGGCTGCCACCTTGTTTAAATGATGGTATTCTTTACTGTAGAGAAGTTTTTCAATTTCATGAAGTCCGTTCATTATTAACATCATTTTGTTTTGTTTTTTTGAAGCAGGGTTTCTCTGTGTATCCCTTGCTATTCTGGAGTTCACTCTGTAGACAAAGATTCACATCATACTCAGAGATCCTCCTGCCTCTGCCTCCTAAGTGCTGGGATTAAAGGTGTGCGCCACCATGCCCAGCAAAATCTCATTTATTAGTTTCTATTCTTAGTACCTGTGCTGTCAGTGTCCTTTCCTGTGACAAAGAGTTTAAGCCTAGTCCCCATTTCCTTTTCTATTGTATTCAGGGCATCTGACCTTATGTTGAGGTCTTTGGTCAATTTGGAGCTGAGTTTTGTGCAAGGTGATATATACTTTTGTTCTTCTATATGCAACTATCCAGTTTGGCCAGCATCATTTGTTGAAGATACTGTTTTTTCCACCAGTGTGTATTTTTGGATTCTTTTTCAAAGGCCAAGTATCCACAGGACTTACATCTGCTCTTCAGTTCTATTCCATTGATCAACGTGTGTGTGTGTGTGTGTGTGTGTGTGTGTGTGTGTGTGTGTGTTTAATATCAATACCATGCTGTTTTTATTACTGTAGCTCTGTGATACAACTTGAAATCAGGGATCGTGATTCTGCTGAAGCTGCACTCTTTACTTTAGAACCCTCAAGAGGCCAGTAAGTCACCGCAGGGGCTGCACACACCTTGGGATAACTAACCAAGCTGACCCAGGGCTATGGGGATGTACTTTCTACTCTGAGAACTCCCGAGGTGAATGGCTTCACTTGAGGGGAAGCAGCAAGCACTTGTTCTGTTTTTCCTCGGAGGCTTCTGGATGCTGTGCATATCAAGGCTGATTTCAAACTTCAGTCTTCCTGTATCAGCCACCTAGGTGCTGGGGTTCTAGGAAGCGCTTCTGTGACCAGCTAAAATGCTCTACAATTTATTTTATTTATTTACTTATGCTGTGGAGGTGATCAAACGCAGGTCTTCACACATGCTAGGTAAATACTCTACCATACCCCAATTCTAAACTGGTCAAATATAAATAGCATTTTTAAATATAAATAATGCAGAGGAGTGCAATGTTCTCAGATGGAGCCACTCAGCACAGTCGCTGACACAAACCAACGCTTACCAAGAACCTCAGCTGGCATGCTCTTCTTTTTCTTTCTTTGGTTGAGGGTCTCAAATAGCTCAGACAGCTTTCACACTTAGGACAGTTTTTTGACCCAGTTTCTCAAGTGCTGGAATCCCAGGCATGCTACATGAATCTTCTAGAAGGATTTCTAAACAAAAGAAAAAGCTGAAATGATCAAGGAAACAAGTGCTAAGTCCAACTACATTTTCAAAAGAGAAGAAAAGCAATACACCGAGAGAAGACGTTTGGGGAGTGTTTAACTAACAAAGGAGGAGCGTGGAGAATATATTAAGTATGACTACAAATCAAAAGAGAAGAAAAGGGGTGCTAAACATGAGCAAAGAGAAGAGAGCACAGAAGAGTCCCGGTGACTGCTGTGGGAAATGTGGGAAATGACTACACGTGTTTTCATGTGCCCAGCCTCAGCGATGCGAGAGATACAAGCTTGTCATGGTTGCTCAAGCCTGTCATCCCAGCACTTGCTAGGCTGAGGCAGGGGGACAGCTACAAGTTCAGGTCAGTCTGAGCTACATACAGTTAAAGGGGTTGGGGGAGAGAAAGAGAAAGATTCTCTTTTTGAATAGCATTCAAAAGCCCACTACAATAAGAGAAAGAGATTTGAAGGGGGAAAAATAAAGGACACAAACTCAGACAAAATGAAGAGAAGACAGCAGCTAAACACAAAACAAAACCAACCTCAACAAAGGCACCACCACAAGAACAAGAAACCTGGGCAGCAGATGGAGAAGTTGGTGCCAGCTCAGCAGGCCAGTGTGCCACCTTCTAAGCCCAAGAACAGCAGAGCTAAGCAGCCAAGGAATTTGCAGTAATGATGGCTTCAATCGGCTCCAGGTTCACAGCACCTAAGTTCTCTGAAGTGGGGGTGGCCGTGGGGCTGAAGAGGCACCTGGTCTCCATCCACACAGAGCGTCTGCCTGAGCGCAATCCATTAAGTCCGTCACCCACGCCTTTGGTGTCCTCTTCTCCCCCAGGACCCCCAATTCTTTTTTATTTTATTTAGTTACTTATTGTTTTGTTTTTTGAGTCAGGGTTTCTCTTTGTAGCCCTGGCTGTCTGTAGACAGCCTTACTTTGTAGACCAGGTTGTACTGAAACTCATGCCTCTGCCTCCCAAGTGCTGGAATTAAAGGTGTGTACTACCATAGTCTAGCCAGGACCCAGTTCTAATACTGTTCTGCGGTTTTATTTTGTTTCCTTTGTGGTTTTTTTTTGTATGTTTGTTGTTGTTATTGTTTTGAGACAGGGTCTCACTGTGTAGTAGTTCTGGATGTCCTGGAACTCACTGTGTAGACCAGGAGAGTCTTGATCTTATAGAGGTCCACCTGCCTCTGTCTCTGAGTACTGGGATTAAAGGTGTGGAGCACTATACCCAGCTCCAGTTCTAATATTAGTCTATTGAATTACATCACATCTCCTCAGACATGGTGAGGGCCCAGCTACCTTTCCCAGGTGACCTCAAACTTCCCAGACCCAGGTTACTCCTGGGGTCCACAGTGGCTCCTTTCTTCACCTCCTAGCCTTGAGGTCATGGAAGAAGGCCTTTGGAAATGTGGGGTCTTGGGCTGCGGTGAGAGGTATTGTCAAGTCTCTCTCCCTCTCTCTCTCTCTCTCTCTCTCTCTCTCTCTCTCTCTCTGTGTGTGTGTGTGTGTGTGTGTGTCCTGCTTGTCTGGTGATGCACAACTTTAATTCCAACAGTCAGGCAGAGGCAGGCAGAATCACTATGAGTTTAAGGCCAGCCTGGTCTACATAGCCAATTCCAGACTGATCAGGGCTCTCCAGGGAGACCCTGTCAGAAAACAACCAGATGAAGAAATGACAGCACAGAGACTCAGCCCCACTGCCTTGAGCTGTACTTTCCACATGACATCCAGCTGCCAGCGGCAGAGCTCCCAGGCAGGCTGGGAGGCAACCCTGTGGACAGCAGGATCAACCAAACCAACTCAAAGGGCTACCCTGGGGCTGTGGGTTCACCACAATTCACAAATCTGCCAGAACAGTCTGCCTGCAGAAGTCAGAAACGGACCGAGTGACACGTCAGAGACTTAGCCAAACTTAGTGCCTTGAGACAAAAATACTCACTAAAATCAAGAGAAATTCTGAAAAGATCCAGCCCTCTTCCCTGCTCCAACTCCATTGTCATCAACTCTAGCCACAAAACCTCTGCCCCTAGGGAACTCCAAGTGTCTTCCTTCGTTGCGGGGTACCACACAGCCAGTACAAGAAAGCATTCTTCTGGGTGGGGTAGGGTGGGGTGGGGTGGGGCGTGGGAAGCAGGACTCAGCCCTGGCTGGCGGTGAGCAAAGGTTGTGCTTTCACGGTTCTCCCAGACTTTGGGAGGAGCAGAGAAGCATGAGAAAGGAGGCTGGAGTGTCTGGCCAGCTGGGGGACAGGGCAGCTCCCTCTCTTTCTGTGGACCTTTGATTTTTCCTTTTCTAGAACCCCCCACTTCTTTTTGGCTCTACATACATAGATACATACATTTAAATTAACTTTCTCTTTCTCCCTCCACCCCATGTGCATGTGTTTATATATGTGTGTGTGCGTGTGTGTATGTGATATGTGTGGTGTATCCTTGAGGTGTGTGAGTGTATAGACCTGTACACCCACACGCAAAGCCAGAGGAGGAGATCCAATGTCTCCCTTGCTCTCTCCACCTTTTTCCTTGGAGACAGAGGCCCTCACTGAACTGAAAGCTTAGCATTTCAGCCAGGCTTGGTTGGGGGATCCACCTATTTCTACCTCTCAGTCTTGGGGTTATAGGCAAGTGCAGTCATGCCTAGCTTGTCTCTCATGTGGATTCTGGAGATCTGGACTCCAGTCTGCACGCTCGCAAGGCAAGTGTCTTTATCCAGCAAGCCACTTCCTAGGCTCTCCATGGAAGCTGGGGGCGGAGAATCTCCAGTCCCAGCGCTTTTACTTACAAAGGGCCCTGCTTGCCTGCTGTGGCCTCTGGAGCATTTCTTTATGTCCTCTGTAACCAGGATCCACAGAAGATATGAACATGTCTCTGGTCAGGCGACAAATATCCAGTAATAACGTGTCCTTGTCTGTTGTTGTTTGAGATAGGCTCTCAGGCGGGAGGTCAGGATGGCTTTGAACTCTTTCTGTAGTTGAGACTGGCCTTGAACTCCTGCCCCTCCTGCCTCTACCTCCCAAGTTCTGAGATTACAAAATGGGCCACCTTGCCTGGTTATAATTTGTTCTTTCATTTGAACTGTGCCAGGCATTGCTCTAGGCACTGGACGTTCTTGTGAGGCTCTGTCTGAGCAGGCGGCTCCCTCCTTAGCTCTCTCCTCTCACCTGAGTGCCAAGTCCATGTGACAGTAAGATGCCTTTTTGGCCTTGTGGGCCAGCAGGGCAGCAAGTAGGGTGTTCTAAGCTAACTCAGACCTGAGTCCCATGTGCAAACGGTAGGACCTTAGGAAAATGTTTTCTTAGCCTTCAAGGTTTTATCTGTAAAGTGGGATTTTACTGCTGAAATAAATCCTATTGCTAATGATAATGTGGGCCATTATTACAAGAATGCGGTGAGTGTCTAATGAGAAGACATAGTTCTAAGGCTCATCCCAGGCCAGGATATTGTCAGTAAACCTTCGTTTGGGCCTAGAGAAATGGCTCAGTGGTTAAGAATGTGTGCTGCTCCTGCTGATGCCCAGAGCTCAGTTCCCAGCAGCCAATCAGGTGGCTCACAACTGCCTCCAACTCCAGCTCTGGGGTTACCCCCTAATTTTCTTGTCTTTTAAAGACAGGGTCTCATTATATAGCCCTAGGCTATTTGAACTTGTGGGGGTGGGAGGGGACCTTGACGTCACAGAGATCTGCCTGCTTCTGCCTCTGCCTCTTCTAGACTCTGTGTGTTCTCACCTTTGTACACACACACACACACAAAAAAAAACAACCTTCAGAAAATAAATTATAACTGGGCATGGTGGCTCATGCCTTTAATCCCAGCACTTGGAGGCAGAGGCAGGAAGAGCTCTGTGAGTTCAAGGTCAGCCTGGTGTACAAAGCAAGTTCCAGGACAGAGAAACCCTGTCTTTAAAAAACCAAATAAATAAATCAATAAACAAATTCTTACTTAATGCCTTTGTTAGGGTTTCTATTGCTGCAAAGAGATACCATGACCATGGCAACTCTTATAAAGGAAAACATTTTATTGGGACTGGCTTACAGTTCAGAGGTTTAGTCCATTATCATCATGATGAGACACGGTAGCATGCAGGCAAACATTAAACTGGAGACAGAGCTGAGAGTTCTACGCTGTGATCTACAGGTACAAGGAAGTACATTGTGTCCCACCTTGGGCATAGCTTGAGCACAGGAGACCTCAAAGCCCACCCTCACAGTGACACACTTCCTCCGTCAAGGACACACCTACTCCAACAAGGTCATACCTTCAATATGCCACTCCATACAGGTTAAGCATTCTAATAGATATGGAGGCCATACCTATTCAAACCGCCATGCTAAATACAAATCTCTGCCCCAAATGCTCCCTCTCCTGCACCATTGTATGGTGAACTAGTTCCCGAGCCATTGCGTAGTTTATTTCCTGTTTGTTCTCATGCTCACCATGAATGCAGAGAGGCATCTGGAATTGTACTCATCCTTAGGAGCTGAAATCGCAACCTCTAAGGCCATGTGTGGTGTCAAGGGATGGGACCCAAGGGCAAACAATCTCTCCAGATGGTTCCCATTGCTGGGGTCCTTGAAAAGCACAACCTAGGAAGGCTTTTTTTCATTTATGCCG
The DNA here is from genome assembly GCF_037038515.1 of Microtus pennsylvanicus. Classification (NCBI taxonomy): domain Eukaryota; kingdom Metazoa; phylum Chordata; class Mammalia; order Rodentia; family Cricetidae; genus Microtus; species Microtus pennsylvanicus. The sequence continues at coordinate 44,227,890 of NC_134582.1, forward strand.
TTGGACTATGTAAGAGAAAACAGTGCTCTCTGAGAGGATCCACTGTGAGATACCAGACCAACTCAAGGTTCATTCATTGTTCGCCTGATGTTGGCACACAAAGGTCAGGTCCTACGGTGGATACCTTCCCCAAAGGGAGAACAAAGAATGTTTAGCATTATCAATAATGCCTGCTCACAATCTATGTTTAAATCTCCATGTTTCTAGTGGGCATGAGAAAGTCATTTTTAGGATAAACATAAAATAAGTTCCCATGTTCATGAGACTAAGTTTTCCCAAAGGTCTTCACTCCTTTGGGTCAATTGTTATATATTTAAAGGCTATTTAGTGAAATAGCTGAGTAGAACATGATCTAATCCCATAGTCTCAGAGACATGTTTTCCAAACTCTTCCCAGCAACAACTTGATGTCTCATGCTGCACAGGGCACCACTCTACAAGTGAGCAAGCATATTCGTGTGCTTCAGACATTCAAAGAGGTTCCCCTGAACTCTCACGCCCTTAGATGTGCAAGGCAAAGAGAATGGAATACTGACAAGGTGTCTGTCTGTTGGATATGAAGATATGGGATTTCTCCATTTGTGTTGAGTGAACCGGGAAACAGGTGGTGGCCTGCTCCTCCACTTACACTGGTCCTGTAGAATAGGGAACTCAGAGTTATCCTGTAAAGCCTCAAGGGGACAAGTTGGGTAAAGACTCAGCTCCATAAGGAACTGTTTAGGCAGACTTTTCTTTCTCTCCTTCCAGTTCTTTTTTTTTTTTGTTTGTTTTTTTTTTTTTTTTTGTTTTTTCGAGACAGGGTTTCTCTGTGGTTTTGGAGCCTGTCCTGGAACTAGCTCTGTAGACCAGGCTGGTCTCGAACTCACAGAGATCCGCCTGCCTCTGCCTCCCGAGTGCTGGGATTAAAGGCGTGCGCCACCACCGCCCGGCCCTCCTTCCAGTTCTTAATAACCACAAAGAGGCTTAATATTAGTTATAAATGCTCAACTAATAGCTCAGACTTGTTACTAGCTAACTCTTATGTTTAAATTAACCCATTTTTTTTTATCTACCCTCTGCCACATGACTCATGACTTGTTACTCATTTTCTACACATCCTACTTCCTCTGCTTCTGCTGGTGTCTCTGACTCTGTCCTTCTTCTTCCCAGTGACCTTAGTTTGTCTGTCTTGCCTATACTTCCTGCCTGGCTACTGGCTGGTCAGCTTTTTATTTAACCATTTGGAGTGACAAATCTTTACAGGCTACAAAAGGATTATTCCACAGCAGAACTGTATGAATTTCATTAAATGTGACACCTCCCAGGACCTGGCAACATTGTAAACATCAAGTATATCATGTGCCAGCAAAAGTTCTGGTGGGTACTAGGTAGCTCAACAAGCAGTTCCATAAAGGTTCAATTTACATTAAAAATAAACCACAGGGACAGTGCAGTGTCCTAGGGGAGCCTTTACATTCACGGACATGAAGGGACAGGAAGAAGGAGTGATCACCCTCTGAGGTCCTTTTTGCTATGTGCTTCCTATTGGCCCAGTCCAGCTGGAAACCAAAAGGACCAGGAACCTCAATATGCAAGCTGCCATGCTTAGCCCCCCAGGTCACAAGGTGGTACGTAGGGGCAAAGATTGGGCCTAGAAGCAAACAAGGAGTCAGTTGTACCTTCAAGGGTGATCTGCTGATGGATGGAGACGCTTCCATTAACAGGTGAATCTAATAGAGCAACCGTGTGGTGTTTATTTGTGTCGTTGTTGTGGATAATATCCACCTACTGTGTACTTGTGATTCATGTCTTGTTACACTATAGAACTGATTTCCTAAATCAAACATTCTTATAAGATCCTCATATTATAGATAAGGAAATTTAGTCACAAAATATGCAAGCCAGGCATGACTATTCATGCCTGCACCCCAGAACTTGGGAGGCTGAAGCAGGAGGATTGCCATGGCTTTAGGGTAAGGCCATGTCTCAAAAATGAAAAAGAAAACGAAAAAGTATGTAATTGCCTCACAACACACACTTATCAGTGGAGAATGCAAATTTAAGTCTCATTTAATTGCTCCTCAAGTCTTCATTATAAAAAGTATAAATATATAGAAAAATCTGAAAAGGAAATAATTTGAACATACATATACCAGTCATTTAAATTCAACAATTGTAAATATTTTGCCATATCTATCTGTCTGTCTGACAGATGGGATATCTCCCTAGGACTTGTTGGCCATAGGGTCCCTAGAGGCCTCTAAACAGTACGGTCTACAGCTGCTGCTCTTGGTTGTTCACAGAATTAGATGGTCAGGCTTTGTTGCTGACAATAACGCACACTTCAGTTGCAAGACACAGAGAAATCAAACTGGAACCAAAGAGCAAACCTCCCCGCTGGGTGCTTTCACAGTGTCCTGGGGCTGGAGAGATGGCTCAGTGGTTAAGGACACTTGCTACTCTAGTAGAAAACCTGGGTTCGGGTATTGTCTTATAATTTTCTCTTTTTGCTTTTTGAGGAGCCCACCACCCACTCCCAAATAAACCACACACAGGGGCTTATTCTTAGTTTTGAATGCCTGGTCTTAGCTTGGCTTATTTCTTGCCAACTTTTCTTAACCTAAATTAACCCGACTACCTTTTACCTCTGGGCTTTTATCTTTCTTTATTTCTGTATATCTTTCTTCTTCATGGCTTGCTGTGTAGCTGGGTGTCTGGCCCCTGGCTTCCTCCTCCCCTTGTTCTCTTGTTGCTCTTCTTTCTTCCCTCAGAGTTCTCCTTCTATTTATACCCTCTGCCTGCCAGCTCCGCCTATCCTTTCTCCTGCCTCGCTATTGGCCCTTCATCACTTTATTAGACCATCAGGTGTTTCCGGCAGGCACAGTAACACAGCCTCACAGAGTTAAACAAATGCAGCGTAAACAAAAGTCACACACCTGCAAATAATATTTCCTAACATTCAGTTCCCGGCACCCACATGGTGGCTCACAAACATGCACATTGCCAGATCCAGGAGTTCTGATACCCATTTCTGAACTTCATGGGCACCAGGTACACACCAGGTACAAGCATACATGCAGACAAAACATCCACACATATAAAATAAATAAATCTAAAAGTTTTAAATAACAATAATTAAAACAAACAAACAAACAAACAAAAAGTCCCAGTTCTGGGGTCCTAATGGCCTTTGTTTTCTGAATGTCCTTCTGAGATAGTTAATGTACTACAGCAAATATATCCTTCATCTCAGGGATTTGGAACTGTATTATTTTCTATTTATTTACCTATTTACATATAATTTTTGAGGCAGGGTCTCACTTTATAACCCTGGCTGGCCTGGAACGTATTATGTAGACCAGGATGGGTTTGAACTCACAGGGATCTGATTGCCTCTTCCTCTTAAATGCCTAGATTAAAGGTGTGCTACCTGGCTCTGCTGGATTATTTCTTTTTCCCCAGTGCTGGGCTGGAACACATGACCCTTTGCATTCTAAGCAAGTGCTCTACCAAGAGCTGCACCCTGGAATTGGAACTAAGGGATGCAGTTTGATCTCTATTGTCTGCTTTCTGGAGACAGCAAAGTTAGGCAAACGCCCAGAGGAGCCAGCTGTGCCAGAGTGTCCTGGGGGAAAAACAGGGGCAGCTTCCGGAAGCTTCTTTCCAAGGGACCCTAGTGTCCAAGAGCACACTCCCTTTTGCACCTAAGCCAGCCTGTCATGGGCCTCTGCCAACTCGTATCCCCAGGCAGGGCTCACGAGCAGCCGGCAGAGGAAAGAAATATTTTATCGTGGACACTGTTCCAGCTGTTAGATAGCCATCCTTCACATCTGCCTTATTTTGTACTTTTCCTCGTGCACAATGCATTTCCCATATTTCTCACACTCGGGAGAAGGCTCTCACCAACCCGCTCAAGGTCTGTCACTGGGACTAAGTTGCCAAGAGCAAGCTGAACATTTGGGAAACTGCTCTCTCCAGCTTTGCTTATCTTTGGCTTCCTGCTCTTTCCCACGTGAAGAGCATTAACCGCCTTGCTGCCTGACAAGGGCAAGAGGCCAAGGACACTCATGCCCATAGACATCTCTGCCCGTGTGAACCAGCCTTGGACATAGGCTCGGCCAGAGCCTGACCTTGAGGCCTCTTGGCTGCTCCAGCAAAGCACTCTCTAGAACCCCTGGGGGATCAAGGCTTTTCTTCACAGCGGAAAGATTGCTGCCATCTTCCTTCTCCTCTTCCAGCTTGCACGGGCTCTTACGATAGTTACTCTTCACTGTCAGTTTGGCTGGACTTGGAATTAATAACCCAGGAGTCACATTTCTGAGGGTTTCAACCTTATCTCAAGTCTCTAACTTCTGGCTGTGGATAGGGAAATTCAACATTAGGACCCACTGCAGGGCAGAAGGGGCAAGGTGCTCTGCCATAGATATACAATCTGTTATGGGCTTGGGGGAGGGGGTGAATCCTACCAAGTGGATCAGACAAGACATCACGGAGAAGAGTCACTGAGCAAGCCTTGAAGAATGTCCTCTGCAGGACACAGGGTTAAGTCCATGACAACCTATCACCTATAGCTCAAGGTATGACACTCAACACAGAACCTCATAGACTATCCTCTTTGTCTTTTTGGTGGCAAGAAAGAACAACAAGGGAATGGAGAGATGGCTCAGAGGTTAAGAGCACTGGCTGCTCTTCCAGAGGTCCTGAGTTCAATTCCTAGCAACCACATGATGGCTTACAACCATCTGTAATGAGATCTGGTGCCTTCTTCTGACCTGCAGACATCCATGCAGACAGAATATACTGTATATATAATAAATAAATATGAAAAAAATGAACAACAGGGAGCATTTTCTACCTATTGTCTTGATTTCCTGGGAAAAACTGAGAGGCCTTCTGGGGTACCCAAGCTAACAGCTAGGTCTGCCATCAGACACTTCCGACTTCTGCCCATGACGGAGACTAGGAGCAGGCAGTGAGCGTCCGTCCGGAGCACTGGCCGGATGACCTGCTGCTCCTCAGCCCCTCCCCAGAATGGTCCGGCTGATTAGCGTCTTCTGATTAGTGAACCTGCTGCTCCTCAGCCCCTCCCCAGAATGGTCCAGCTGATTAGCGTCTTCTGATTAGTGAAGACTCCTCGGCTTGGGACTGTGCCTCCGGCCAGGCCTCCACACATGACAGAGTTGGGATGGGGTATGTGGTGGTGCACATCAGGGCACTAGGGGACTCATCTGTATCCATGCTCTTCTGATGTCCTGCTCTCTACCTGCCTGGCACATCACCTCCACCCCCCTACCCCCCTCTCCTTCCGTGTAGCTCACAAAAGCAGAGGCACAGGAAGCAACACCCCCACCCCCAACCTGTGGTCCAGGAACACCTATAGCCTGAAGTAGCAGGCGGGAGCACCAAGAGGATTCCAGACAGACATTGATCATATCTTCAGCTACTTTCACCTCTCACATCTGCCCTCAAGCTGAAAGCCCAGCACCCCCAGCATCCTGCTCAGACTGGAGCAAAGGGAGTGGAGAGGAAACATTTCCTACCCTGGAGGGCAATTTCAGAATCAGCTCACCACACTGACGACTCAACAACAAACCAATTGCATGTTTAAAGAAATTGGTGGAATGTACGCAATTAATTAAAGGGCAAGACTCGAGTCAGACTAAATACTGGAAACTAGGAACTGGAGTCCAAGTCCCTGCATGATCGGAAGGAAGAACTTCCCGATTTGATTGCAGAAAGCAATTTACTTCAATTAGCAGTGACATAAACAGGGTGATTGCTTAATAGAAGTACAGCATCCCTAAAACATAAACAGCCTGCCTCCCATCCCCACCATTCCATCAACAGCTCGGGTTGCTTTTGAGACAGGTTTGTTTAACCCTGTAGAAGCCACTCCCAAGCAGATGGCTACATTTGTTCTGCGCTTGTGTGTGTGTGTGAGTGTGAGCGTGTGTCTGTATGTGTACGTGTGCATCCCTTGCTTCTGAGTTTTTTAATCCTCTCAATTATCTTGTGAGATATATATTATTATGACCAGCTCTTTACAGATGGGGAAAGTGAGGGTGAGCAAGTTCACGGAGTGGGTCCTTGCAAATGCAAATTCACATCTTTGTTGAACTTAAAGCCTCTAAAGCCCTCTAGATCTGCTTCCTGGCCCTTCTCCCCACTTCAAGCCCCCTTTCCACTGCCTCGTGTCATTTTATTCCTTTTGTTTGTTTGTTTTGTTTTTCGAGACAGGGTTTCTCTATGCAGCCTTAGCTGTCCTGCAACTCACTCTGTAGACCAGGCTAGCCTCAGACTCAGAGATCTGCCTGCCTCTGCTTCCTGAGTCCTGGGATTAAAGGCATGTCCGCCACACCTGGCTGCTTTTTTCTTTCTCTTTTTTTTAATTTTTTTTTTAAATTATACTGGGCCTGGAGAATGGTACAGCAGTTGAGAGTGCTGGTTTCTTTTTCCAGAGGACCAAGGTTCAATCCCCAGCACCCACGCAGCACTTACAATAATCTGCAGCTGCAGTTACAGGGGTCTGACGCCCTCTTCTGGCCATTATGGGCACTAGGCACACATGTGAACCCAGACACACATGCAGGTAAAACATCCATACACATAACACAAAATAAATTACATTTTAAAAATATAGATTTTAGGTCTGGTTAATTATGGAATGTGATGATTTTCTTTTTTAAATAATAGGCTTTATTTTAAAAACTGAAATTTTATTGATTTATATATACATGGGGATGTATGAGTGCCATGGCACGTGTGGAGGGCCAGGGACAGAGCTGCCTCTCCTACTACATGAGTCCCAAGGATTGAGCTCAGGTTGTCAAGCTTGGTGCAAACACCTTTACTTACTGAGCCATTCCGCTGGCCTATTATTTTATTTTATGGTTTTTTGAGGTGGCTCTTACTATGCACCCTTGGCTGTCCTAGTATTCAATCAATATGTAGACTGAGCTGGCTTCAGACTCAGAGATTCACCTGCCTCTTCCTCCCACCCCAACAGCTGGGATTAAGGTGTGTGCCACCATACCTGGCCCACTTACTTGTTTGTTTGAGACTAACCTCTGACTCCTTATTGTAGCCAAAGATGACCTTGAACCCCTACGTTCCTGCTATCATCTACCAAATACTGGGATCACAGGCTTAGTTCACCATAACCACTTTTCTGTGTTGCTGGGGATCGAACCCAGGGCTTCCTGGCTGCTAGCTATGAGGTGTTCTACCAAACAAGCTACATCCTCAGTCTGTGACATTTTCTAATTGTTTTGTTATATTTATTTATTATGTGTGGGTTTGGGGGTTCACACACACATGCCACAGTGAGCATGTAGAAGTCAGGGGACAACCCACAGGAGGTGGTTCTCTTCTCCTTCTTCTACGTGGGTCATGGGGATTGAACTCAGGTTGTCAGGGTTGGCCTTAGCCCACTGAGCTATCTCCACAGCTCCCAGGATGTATTTTTGGGGTGGGAGTAAGCCTAGCTATTTGCACTCCTCTTCCCTTTGAACATTAAGCTTTTCTCTTTTCCATGTGGAATTAACTTCTTACCACTCTCTATGGTTCAAAACCAACCTGCTCTCCTCAGTGGGAACCTCTCTCTCTTCTCCACGGTTCCAGCCTTGGCCCCTCCCCTACCACTCTTCTGCCCCCAGGATTTTATCTTTCTGGATGAAGCCTAGGCTCACGTTGTCACATCCTGGCAGGATGCATTCAACATAAACAATGAAAACAATTTCCATTTCCTTGCTTGGTAGCTGGAGGCAAATTGCTCTGAGAGCGTGGGTTTCCTTATCTGTCCTGGGGGCCAGCCAAGGAAACCCCACCTTGACAGATCGTGCATAATGAAAGTTAAAATCACTCATCTGCTTAGATAGAAACAAAAGCCTCTCCTTAGCGCACCCTGTATTTCACACTTCCTGGTCACGTCCCCATTCTTTATCTTACTTAAAGACGCTGCAGGGCTGCAGGGTGGACACTAGGTTTTCTGGTCAACGGGAGAGTTTAGAGAGCTACTCAAGGTCACACAAGGACTGGACAGCAAAACCAGGTCGTGAAGGCAGCCACACTTGACCTTGCCCTGAAGAAGACAAGAAAGAGTCTGAGGAAGAAACTGAGATCAAAACCAGCTAGTGTGTGAGGGTGCAGGCTGCTCAGCTCCCATCAGAACCATCTGGACACAGGGAAATAACTCAGGGAGGTAGAGCCCTGTACCCTAAAGCTGGGTGCTCACACGCAACACTTATGACTTTCACCCTCTCCTTGAGCCGGGAAACTTCACCCAGCGACCTTAGTTTGCCAAATTTCCCTGCCCTGTGACTGTTACCCACCGGAGAGTGTGGAGAGCTGGACTGGGGTGGGGTTTGAGTGCAGGGGGTGGGCAAGGTGCAGCTCAAAATTCCACAGTCAGCTTTGTTGTTCCTCACAGTCTAGAGCAGGGAATACATTTCTGTGAGGAGACTGGATCCTCTCCTAAAGCCTCCTAGGTGGGGGACACAGGGTCAGTTTTTGCCTCTGGACTTTTCCTTCTTGGGGCGCTAGAAGGATAGCCAACCAGGAGTAAGCATGAGGCCTCTGTGGGGACTTTAACCCAGAGGAGAAGAATCTTCCAAGGGTGGGGATGGATCAGCTATGAACACGTGACTTGGTTAATGCCAAGGGTTAGACTGAAAGGAGCTGGGATTAAAGGTGTGCGCCACCACTGCCCAGCCTGAGAGACAGAGCTCCGGAAGCATGCAGGGGTATCCTGGAGAGAGGGCAGTATGGCCAGAGGTGATGCTGAGGCCGGGATGGGAGAATGGGGGCATGGGAGAGACCATGGTGTTGGAGTGGCAGAGGCTGTTGGGTGTAGATGAAGATGACTAAAGCTTGACGTTGCTTTGAACACGAGTAAAGCAAACTCCAGAGCTGCCCAGAGCTGCAGAATGAACTCAGCAACTCTAAAAGGAAGGAAGCCCAAAATAGCCTAATGGAGAGTGGCATAGATGGAGAACCCACCTGCACCCAATGGGCCGGGCTGCTCTCCATAGAACTGAACAGGTGGGAAGGGCCTGCCTGAATCATGTGACTGACTGCCCCTAGGAAGACTCATCGATTTCCTCCAGGAACTAGGAGGGACAGCATCTCTGGCTTGATCTGCTGCAGCCACCATCCCTTCCTCCCATCAGGCTCCAGGTTAGACAGTCATCCCCTGTCCCGGGTGGGCTGCAGCCTTCACTCCCAAGTTTCCAGCCTTACTGCCAGCTGTCTTCAGAAATGTTTTAATGTAACCAAGTCCTGGGTTGTCTTCTCATCTCCCTAGGAGCCTGAGGCAGGAGGATCTCAAGTTTAAGGCCTGCCTGGGCTACAGAGTGAGTTCAAGACCATCCCAGGGAAAATAGTAAGACCCTATCTTAAAAGAAAAACAAATTTCTTAGCCGGGCGGTGGTGGCGCGCGCCTTTAATCCCAGCACTCGGGAGGCAGAGGCAGGTGGATCTCTATGAGTTCAAGGCCAGCCTGGTCTGGTCTACAAGCGCTAGTTCCAGGACAGGAACCAAAAGCTACGGAGAAAAATAAAAAAAAAAATTCTTTAAACGTGGTGAGGACTAGGGATATACAGACCAGGCTAGACCTCAGAGACTTAAATTCTCCTTAGTGGCCACTGGAGTTGAAGAAAGAGCCCCATTTGAGGTCATGCAATGTTTTCCCAGGAGCTAAAGCATGGCTTTCCTGCTCTCTCTAAAACAGAGGTTCTGCAGCCATCTGGCCACACAGGGCTTTCTTCACCCACGGCTGTCATGATAAATCTAAAACCACTGACTTGACGACTCTCACTCTCTGCTGGGCCTGCTGTCCTCGCCATTACAGGCCCCTGGTGGCACTCTCTAACTATTTCCCCACCAGATTCAAGGTACCTCCCCAGGCTTTGGGAATTCCAGCCAGACCCTCCCTTTTCTTGTTATCTCTTTGGAGTTGGGAAGCTGTGATTTGATCTGTGGGAGACTCAGAGGATCCCTTTCTTGCTACACACATCACGACACTCAGGAGAAGGCAAGGAAGCCAAGCTTTTCCTGCTGAGATGATAACACAAGGCTTGTCTGTCCAGTAAAGGAGTGTGAATCCCAGACATGGGTCAGAGTTGTCAAGACCGTCGGTGCTCACAATCTAGTGGGCTTGTTGGAGTCTTCCAGATCCACACCCTCCAGAATACAGAACAGACCTCTGTGAGCAGGGAGTCCAGCTTCCCCAGCTCCCCAGTCCCCGTCCCTGGGAGGAACCCACAGTCAAAGCCATCTCCTCCAAGTTAAAGTCAAGGGAGTGCTAGAAACTGTTTCCTTCCTTCCTTCCTTCCTTCCTTCCTTCCTTCCTTCCTTCCTTCCTTCCTTCCTTCCTTCTTTTATAGAGTCAGACAGAGTTCCATGTCTCTTAGGCAGGCGTCAAATTCATTGTGGAGCTAAGGAGGACCTTGAACTGCTCCTCCTGCCCCCATTTCTCGGTGCTGAGATCAGAGATGTGCGCGACCACATCCGGTTTAGACTTTGTGCGCACTAGGCAAACACTCTACCAACTAAGTTGCATCCGTAGCCCAGGGCAGGCGTCTTCATATCCCAGCGTCGTGTCTCCCTTTTCAAAGCCTCACTTCTTTACCTGCACAAGGGCACTCCAGCGCCCTCAGCCCGCAGGACTGTCGGGGGATCAAGTTCAACAAGGATCATAATTATTGTGAGCATCATGTGAGCCGTTTACCGGAGTAGGAGCTTTGTCGGGATCATCGCATTTAATCTTCCGAAGGACCCTGTGGGGAAGGCTGCTAACACCCTTTATTTTAGAGGTGAGACAGACAGCCTCACATCATGGCCCAGTGCTACACAGGGCTAGGGATGCGGACCCCATCACCCTACACCCCAGTCTACACTAAGAGCCCTTGACTTACACAGCCCCTCCACGAATGTGGCTTGGAGCCTGGTAGGCAAAAGTGCCCTGTAAGTGGTGTCCTAACTGTCCTGGCAGAAACAAAGATATTCTAGAAAGACACCGTGCCTCTCTTCAGCTCTTAGACTACTGAAACAAGGGACCCTACGAAGTTGGGATTTCTCCAGAAAAGACTGGAACCCTGATGTCAGCCGGAGGGAAACACAGTTCTGAGAACATGTCAGACCACCTGTGCAAGAGATGAGCCAGCGACAATGATGATGGGCGGGGTTTAAATGTAAACCTTATGTCAGGACCCCAAAAATGGACTTGAGGGGGATCACTGGACCTCTTTGTTCCTCTTCTCAATGTGGAGATAGAATAAATCTCCTTTTTCTGCTGCTCACTGTTACTTGTTTCTTGGATTAGCCTATTAAGGACAAATGACTGAGCCTAACTGGTTAGGGGCTGCCAGGGCTCAGTCTTGGTCCTAACCACTCCAGTAACAATATGGCTTATTGAATAGCTGGGGGCTTCCAGTACAAGGCTCCCTGGGCTCTGACATTCCCCAGAATGGGCCTGGGACTCACCCAACAGTCAGACCTTCTGAACCTGCTCCCGTTCCAAGCCTCACATCTGCATTCTTGCAAAAGTGCAGATTGGAACAGACCGTGGCTGGAAAGCCCGCCTTTTCAGGGCTCTCCTGAGCAGTCCAGTCCCTGTGGTCAGCCAGAGCTCAGGCCTGCTTGGAGGAGTTGAAGGGTTGAATTACCTCAGCGCCTAATTTCGTCCTTCCTGTTTCTTTTATCTGACCTGTCAGGTCACCAGCCTGAATCAATACATCACGGAACTGGGAGGTAGCTCCAGGTACCAACGGGACAAGGAGGACTGGATTCCAAAGAAAATGATAGTATGAGATCATTCATTATAATATTTAGCTCCCAGAAGAAACCACTGTGAGTCCCGTCCAAACCACAGACAGCTTTGGCAGCCTCGCTATCCTCTGACAGTTACATAAGCTTTGCAGGGAAATAAATACCAACTCATCTCAAAGGAATTTTAAGGGGTAATAAACCTTAACCAGTCTATGCGGAGAAGGTTCCCTTCCGAGGGCGGGACTGCGGTTCCAGAGAGGAAAGAACTGAGCCCGAGGGCTCTAGAGCAGGGCTGGAAGGCAGACCTCGTGGGCCAGGTGTTCCTCAGAGATGCTAATTCCACAGGCTCATTTGTGAAGTGGACAGTTCCCAAACCAGCCGCACCCCTTCTCCGCCCCCCCCCATTACGAGCTAGGCAAGTGGGACCTCTGAGTTGTACCTGTGGCCCCCATTCCAACTCATACACCATCAAGATTCTGTTCTCTGTTCGTACAGATAGTGAGTTTCCCGTCACTGGAGGTGTTCAAGCATATTTAAACATAGAGTGCTGGCTTTGAGGACTGGCTAGCTCTAGGGTTTCACTATTACATCCACAAGCTCTTAGGTCTGGGAGCTTGCCTTGTGTCAGCAAACAGAAGGCAGGATAGTGGAAGAGAAACCCTTTGCACACAGAGCCTGTTAAAGTAGCTGGATGATCTCAGGCTTTACCTCTTCGTGAAATGACAGTTACTTCTGCCCACTTCGCCTGATTGCTGGAATAGGCAGATGAACTAACTGCAGGTGTGTGAAAATCGCTTTACAAATTGCAAACGTTTTGCTATTAGCAAGGTGCCACAGACATGCCAGGCACTAAGCGGGGATGGTGGCTCTCTGCCTGGCCCATGAGGAGAGGCAGTGGTAACTCAACCTGTCGTCGCTGCATGGCCTTCTCTTCCACAGCCTCTTTTTTAGAGGGAATAGAGTGTGTGTCATGGTTAGGGCTGTAGATCCCAGAGCTGGGAATGCGTGAATTCTCGACACTCTGCTGCAGACAGGGTCTTACTGGCTGTCTTGGAACTCACTCTGTAGACCAAGCTAGCCTCAAATTCACAGAGATCCATCAGCCTCTGCCTCCTGAGTGCTGGGATTAAAGGCGTGTGTGGTTACACCAGGTTTTTTAATTACATATGTGTGTGTGTATGTGTGTGTGTGCGCGCGTGTGCGTGCGTGCATGTGTCATGGTACACATGCAGGGGTCACAGGACAACCCTCAGGAGTCGGTTCTCTCCTTTCACTATGTGGGTCCCAGGAATTAACTGGGATAGTCAGGGTTAGTAGCAGGCACCTTTACTGACTGAGCCATCTTTTCTCCACTTAACCCTCTGCGCCTCATTTTCTTCACTTGGTGTTTGCATAATAGCGGTGCCTATCTCAGCTGCTAGGTGAATCAAGTCTGCGAACGCTGCCTGGCACAAAGCGAGGACCACTTAATGAGCACTTGCTGTGTCCAGAACTGCGCTGCTCACACTATTCCATCTAACGATGCCCTGGTGCCTTCGAGGACTCAGCGTTTCAGAGCTGCGGCAGTAGGAGAGGAGTCTGACCCTCAGTAAGACTCGCCCAAGACTAAAGAGCAGGCCCTTAATGACATCAGTCAGGCTTTGGACACGAGCAGTCTGCCTGGGAACCAATTTTCTTGACCTTATCTGAGACTTGAGGCATTATCTAGAACTCTCGAAGATACAACAGGGTTAGACTCTGGGGACCTGAGTCCCTGCCTTGACACCAAAGGCAAAAGGGCAGATGATGTCATGAACACGGTGAGTGACCCGTGAGCGACAGTTCAGAGTGTGGCTTGTCCCCAAACACACACAGGCTGAGAATGCCCTACAAAGGCAGGGGACCCCCCAACTTTGTGTCCAGGGTTGTGCTAAACACTAGCACATTTTTGAAGATCTGGGATCTGGGTGCTGAAGGGCACAGCTGGGAGCAGAGTGCAGCCAAAAGAAAACTAAGAGAACAAGAACCTTCAGAAAATCCTGTGAGGATACAGCGTGAAGTTAGCTTGTCCACTCCTGATTGGCCAGCGGATTCTGCATTAGCTCTGGGGAAGCGCTCTAGGTCAACAACAAGGAGGCTCCTGGTCCAAGTGTGTTGGGACCTGTTAGCCCATCCAGATCCCAGCAAGGCACTTGTCCCCCAGCCTCCCCCACACTGCAGACAGGCAGCTGGCAGCTTGTTTTATGAACATGCAAAATCCATAAGGAACCACAAAACCACACTGGGCTGTAGACAGCCAATTGCAAAGGAAGCCAAGGCTAGGGATGTTGCCTGGTCCTCCTCCTGTGGTGGGGCCCACCAGGAAGTCTACCCTCTGGGAAGCAGGGGTGGGTATCTGCTTTTTCTCTGCCAGGCTTTGCTGATTCCCATCTCTATGGACCGTGACTCCTGGGGGAGATTTGAGGATGGGGAAATAGGTAGCTGAGACATTGCTCAGAAGGCCAGTAAGTAATAGAGACTGTTTGGAACCCTCTCAAATACCTGTAATCTTTTCACTAGCCGTCACTAACTTCTAACCAAGGGGAACAACTCAGAGGCTTGGGGAACCTGGGAGCCAGAAGGTATGGTGGAAGGTGGCCTTATCTTCAGAACTATTTTTTTTTAAAAAAAACTTTTTATTAAAACTTTTGTATGTGTATGGGAGTTTTGTCTGTCTGTGTGTCTGTGTCCTGCTTGTGTTCTTAGTGCCACTGGGAGGCTAGAAGGGTATGTTGGATTCCCTGGCACTGGAGTTTCAAACCTTTGGGAACCACTGTGTGGGTGCTGGGAATCAAACTTGGATCCTTTGAAAGAGCAGCCGGTGTCTCAACCATTGAGCCCTTTCTCCAACTCCGAGAAGCGGCTGGGGGAGTTTGTTGTTTTGTTTTAATTGACTGCTAGTTTATGTGGATATCTTAGTGTGGACAGGCAGAGTTATACAGAGCTCATTTACTGCAGATGAAGAATATCTTCATGTGCTCTTTCCACACCCGAGGTTTGGAGCTGGAAGAGACGGCAGGTAGCCGAGCCACAGGAGTCGGGGTTTCTTTCTACGCCTTTGTTCAAATCCCAAGGTCTTAGCTCAGGTGTTTCCTCTCCTGAGTGTCACTCCCCTCTCATGAGGTTCCCCTTTCTTGCAGAGTGCTTTTTCATGGTAGCCACTAGATATTTCTGGCTTGTTTGTCCTCACTCTCCACTGTCAAATGCTCCGTGAGAACAGGTGTATTTGAGTGCCTAGTGAGACTCCTGGCATGCCGTAAGTATTCAGTTAATATTTGCTGAGTGAGAGAAGAAATGAATGAACGGGTGCTAAGTTCGGGGGGTTTAATCATGAGGAGGAGCACGGCCTTGAGTTAAACTTCACACTTTCTATTACAAAACTTAGCTCGAACTAGACAGATCCTTAAGCCAAATGTACAGCCCATCTCAGCTGGCAGAGTTCTTGCCTAACACACACGGTGACTCCGGGTAGAGCCTCGGTACTGTGTAAGCCAGGCGTGTAGTACGTGCCCCAAACCCCAGCCCTCAGGAAGGAAAGTAGCATAGTCTCTTCTCCTATTGCTTCAGTGAAAACCCTCTCACAAGCCAGGCATGGTGGCAAACACCTTTAATGGAAGTACTTGGGAGACAGAGTCAGGCAGATTTTTGTAGTTCAAGGCCAACCTGGCCTACATAGCAAGTTGCAAGCCATATAAGGCTAGATAGTGATAATAGAATAGATAAATGTTGTGGAATATTTGTTTTACTATGCGAAGATGGGTTGCCGTTTTACCTTACTTGCCTAAGGCACCTGATTGGTCCAATAAAAATCTGAAGAGTCAATAGCAAGGGAGGAGGTAGAAAGTAAGTAGGAGGAGGAATTTAGGCTCAGGGAAGAAAGAAAAAGAGATGCCAGGGAAATGCCAAGGAGTCACCAGGGGCAGCTAGGCAGACACAGAGGAAGCAGGAAAGTGGGACCTACAGAATGAAAGAAAGGTAAAAAAAAAAAAATCCGAGTCAAAACTTAGATAAATAGAAATAGGTTAAACCAAGTTAAAAGAGCTAGTGAGATAAGCCTAAGCTAAGGTCGCTCATTCATAATTAATAGTAAGTCTCTGTGTCTTTATTTGGGAGCTGGTTGGTGGCCAAAAAAATGTTCCAACTACAGATATATAGGTATAGATATAGTTTTAGATAGATATAGATAATAGATAGATCGACATAGAAATATAGATTAGATAGACTTGGATATAGATATGTAGATATAGATGCAGATACAGATATAGATGGGGGGTCATTAGTCATTAAACTGGCTCACAGACGGTAATCCCGGCACTCTTCTGTTGGAAGATGAAAAGACTGAGGAGCTCAGGGAAGTTATTAAGTTATTAAGCCCATGAGGGCGACTGTCTCAGTAGTCCCAATCTAGCACTAGAATTCCAGAAGATTTCTAGAGAGGCGCTGCTCTTCCATCTACGTTGGAATCCCAAAGTTAGTTCTAATACCAGTGAAGGGATGCCTCAAAAACAGGACTGATGCACTTGCCTGTGAGAATGAACAAAAACAGGCTAAAAGCAAAATTAATTCCCCCGTATCCTTTAATGGCTGACACCAGTTGCCTGTGGTCCAGATTTAAGAAAATCCCTCCCACCGGGCGATGGTGGCGCACGCCTTTAATCCCAGCACTCGGGAGGCAGAGGCAGGCGGATCTCTGTGAGTTCAAGACCAGCCTGGTCTACAAGAGCTAGTTCCAGGACAGGCTCCAAAGCCACAGAGAAACCCTGTCTCGAAAAACCAAAAAAAAAAAAAAAAAAAGAAAGAAAGAAAGAAAGAAAGAAAGAAAGAAAGAAAGAAAGAAAGAAAATCCCTCCCAGTGGTGCCCCAAAGCTTGAGTTTTTGTTGATTCTAGATACAGTCAGGTTGACAACCAGTATCAGCTATCACAGCAACTTAAGGGTCAAAGGTTTATTGTGGCTCACAGTTGAGGGTAGTCTGTCATGGTGGGGAAGTCCCAGTGGCAGGGAAACAGTGTTGCTTTAGCAATACCACACCAGCCACACGGGCCTCCTTGCTGCCGACCAGCAGACCTGATCAGCTCTGCCACCACCCGGCATCATGAGAGGCTTCAATCACAAACCCCTAGACCAAGAAAAGAACAAATCAAAATTCCAAGCTCGAAGCCAGGCTTAGAGGCTTACACCTTTAATCCAGCACTCAAGATGCAAAGGCGGGCAGATCTCTGTGAGTTCGAGGCCAGCCTGGTCTACAGAGTGAGTCCCAGGACAGCCAGGGCTACACAGAAAGACCCTGACTTAAAAACAAAGTTCCAAGCAGTTTCCGCGGGATGCTTACTCTCACACTGTTGTGAAGTAGGAAGCTGCTGAGCTGAGATGCTATAAATAGGGGGCCATCTGTCTTACTAGTAAAGGAACACTAGACGAACCTTTGGCTTTCTACTCTGCAGAGCCCCGAAATACCTGCTTCATTGCCTATTCCGGGAGGAGGAAAACTGAGCTCCCTCATCCAGAGGGAAAACACTGCTGATCTGGGAAGAGGCTAACAGAGGAGGGCATTTTCTTCCCTTCCTTTCTAAATGTTTACTTTCAATTGTTCTTATAGATAAGTTCTCAGTGCTCTTGACCCCTGTTCTCTGGTTACCGTCCCTCTCCAGAGGTAACCATAGGTGTCTTTACGTACACATTCCTATGTGTATAGAGGTGGAACTAATTTTTTAGAAACATGCTTCCTACACCCCCCCCATACACACAGTATGTCCTGGAAACCATCAGCACCCCTAGCTTACAAAGCATCAGTTTAGGAAGTGCTGACTCCCATCACCCGATGTCCCTTCCCTGTGTGGAGCCAGCTCAAGCAGGCTTGCCACTTCTCACCTTCCCGCTTTAGCTGATCCACCTGGCCAGCTACGGATGTAGTTCAGTGATGGAGGCTCCCTGCCATGCATGCATCCCGGCTAGAGCAGCTGAGAAAGGCAGACGTGGGTACGTGTGCTGCAATGGGTTCTTGCGTTCTCCTGCTTTAGATCCCCTCTGCTCACCAGGCTGCGGGCCCCAAGCTCCAGTGTCAGGTGAGATGACAATACCGCTGCTGGAGAACTGGACTAAAACTAGACTCAGAAGAGCAAAGGCCATTTTACTTATTAGAGTTTGAAAGAAAAATAATAGGGCAAGTAGTGGGAGGAGGAAGATGGAAAAGAGGAAGACAGTCAAGTCTTTTGAGTTAGGGTCTGAATGGAGATTGGCAAACAGCTGCATGCCAGACTCAGGAGGAGGACTTTGGAGAAAGAGTAAGAAAGCCCAGAGTGTCTGAGAAAACACTCTTATACTTGTGGGGGGTATCAGAAAAAAAACAATAGAGAGAAAAGGGGAAGTCACTTTTCCTGAGTCAGAGCTCAGAGAAGTGGGTAGGCTTAGCAGTGTCTTTATGCCATATACTCTGTAAGCAACAGCACCGGAGAAGAGGGGATTCTGGGAAGTGTAGTATATTATTAAAGGGGCAATTATTCCTACCATATACTCTGTAAGCAACAGCACCGGAGAAGAGGGGATTCTGGGAAGTGTAGTATATCATTAGAGGGGCAATTATTCCTACCATCTCTTTAGTACATCCTCATGTGAATTAGCTTTCCTGAGCAGTGATCGCTTGCCCGCGTGATTGATGGGCCCAGCTGGACTGACTCATAAGGGAGAAGACAGTAGCATGTAATATTCTAATCATTTTAGCTGATCAGTATTTCAGGTCTCCAGGCAGGGCCATTGGTAGAACTCAGATTCTACTCTTTATCAAGAGGAAGAAGCTTTGAATCTCAACAAAGCTCTGATGTTTCCACGTTTCCATTCAGTATTTAAATCCTAAGGAGAGGGAGTTGTGATGTCTCCCTTTCTAGTGTTACCAGGGAAACAGGTGGGGGTGATACCAACCAAGAAGGAGGGGTCATATTAAATGGCTTTCAAGGCTTTCACGTCATCATGGAATAGAATCCTAATAAGCTGAGACCTGTGACATTCTTCCTCAATGGAGGGACCCTAAAACCCTTTAGGATATGATCAGAAATTGGGGCGTCAAGGCTTTAGGATTTCTAGTCTTGCTGACATTTGGGCCTTGGAGGGCGATCAGAGGACTCCGATAAATGGGAACGGATGGCAGCAGGAGCATCTGAGAAGATCGACTGTGAACAAGGGAATGAAATGAAGGCAGCAGTTGAACACACAAGGTGCAGAGGTGAATGGCATCACTGGCAAGGTTGTAATAGATGAAATTTGACCACAACTAGAGCCCGCTTTCCTGGTATCTGTGCTGCTGGTCAGGACAGAACGAAGGAACAGCCGCTTTCACAGTGACTACTCTAAACTTCCTGATAAGCTTTCGCCTCCTGTTCTTGAGCCCTCCCCCTTGTATGTGTGACACGTGTGTGTGTCACACACACACACACGTGGTCTCCTTTTATGTCCTCCTGGCTCCCCTTCTCCCCTGGCCAAACACAGTGGTAATGGTAAATTTATTCTTTTTTTTTTCCGTAGTCAGACCTTCCTTGAACCGACAGTCTACAAATAATAACAAAGAAACTTAATATTAATTATGAAAGCTTGGCCTGAGCTTAGGCTTTTCCCCAACTAGCTCTTATAACTCACATTAACCTGCTTCTATTAATCTATATTCTGCCACGTGACTCGGTTACCTCTGCTCTGTACTGTATGTATGTCTGGCTTCTTCAGAGTCTCACTGGCATTCCCGCCTCTCTTCTTCCCAGAGTTCCTTCTCTGCCTGGAAGCCCTGCCTATCCTCTCCTGCCTAGCTATTGGCCACTCAGCTTTTTATTACAGCAATCACAGCACATCTTCACACAGTGCTTTGGAGCCTGTCCTGGAACTAGCTCAGTAGACCAGGCTGGCCTCGAACTCCCAGAGATCGCCTGCCTCTGCCTCCCGAGTGCTGGGATTAAAGGCATGCGCCACCATCGCCCGGCTATGATGGACATTTTCTACACACGCCGTCAACATTCACACTCAGACCAAGACGGAAGGGTTTGCCGTTTCCTGTGGTTCTAAGACATCGAAGTTCTTGACATGGCTGTGCCCATGTCAACAACACATGTTCGCTCAGGACTTTCTCACTCCCCACAAAGACCTTATTTAAAAGGAAGAGAAAAACAAAAGGAGAAAAAATAAACCAAAGAAATAAAAAGGGTATATAGGACACAGAAAGTACGGCCAGTCGCATTTCTGGTCTCATTTCTTCTTCCATGCCTGGTAACACGATTGTATTCCCATCTCTTGGACTTGACCTTGTGACTTGCTTTAGCTGTGAGTGACCTGAACTTGAAACACAATTGCAGAGTTGAGAAGGCTCTGATTTTCTTCCATGAAAACAATATGCCTAAGTCACTTGCTGGTCTAAGAGTGAGCAGAGCCGGGTAGCATGGGACCTGGACTCAACCTTCAGTGTGTAGCCAGGACCTAAGAGGCCAGCCTAGCTCCCTGGACCCCAGCTGACCAGACAGTTCAGCATTATCGGCTGCATTCAGTCATAGCCTTTCTTTAGTCTCCTTCCATTTCAAACAGTTCTGTAGCCTGCAAGCCTCTGGCTCTTTTCAGCGTGAAAGGCCAGCAATTCCACAGCCTGTCTCTCTGTTGGGCCCTCTGATTAATTCTGGCTGTGTGTCATTCCAAAGCATTTCAGCAAAGTGTTGCTCTTCACTGCATCTGACCAATGGTGTGGGCTTCCATTTGCTCCATGGCTAATTGAAGTTCACTCTGCCTGGCTAATGTGAGGTCCATTGCACGCCACTGTAAAGTTACTCTTTCTACCCTTGAATTTATTGGGCATACGGGGAGAGGGACACGTACTTTAAACCATATAAATATTTATTTATATTAGTGTGGAATTATGATTTTCTTTTTAATAGAAAATTCACTAATATTTGTGTGTGTGTGTGTGTATCTGAGAATATGTATGTGTACTCACATTGTGCCTGCAAAGGCCAGAAGGGAGCATCAGATCATACAGTACTGGAGTTGTAGATAGTTATCAGCTGTCCAGTGTTGTGGGTCCTGGAAACTGAACCTTGGTTCTCTGTTCAAGCTGCAGGTTACAGACCATTAGGCTGAAGGCATGGTTTTATGGTAGAGAATCTGCCTGCATCACATGAAAAAAAGCTCCTGTTTTGATCCCAGCACTGCAAAACTGAAGCAAGGTATCAATGAATGGCATTACTTATTTTGATATTCCAATTGTCACAGATTTGGCCAGTGGAAGGTCTTTCAGCTGGCTTCAGTGCTGGCATTTAACATGCCCCCATTATATTTATTTATCTTATCACATCCTTGTTTCTGACACAATAGAAAATCCCATGGTCCTTTTGTTCTTCTTACGTCATATTACAGCAATCAACCATTTCTCGTGGGAACTATGGTTCCTAAGATTGTAAATGATATCCAGAAGCCAAGATCCAGGAGGTAGGTCTGTGATTGCAAGTAGAAACCCACCCAGACAAGCATAAATAAAAAAGATAGATTGATAAAGACTCAGGTGTATCCATCAGAATCCACAGGAGGACCTCACGAAGGGCAGGACCCAGAGCCTGAAAAGGCCTCCTCCTCCTCTTCCTGTCCCCCCACCTCTGGCCACATGGACAACCATCATCCTGTTTCCTGCAAGTGTTCCCCATTTTCTCTCAGTGGGTTTCCTCTGTGTCCCATGCATGCGGTAGAAGATGGCAGTGAAGAGTCACAGCCCCTGTTCAAATGACTGGTATGAACTGAGCGTCCGACCAGTTTCAGATTTCCAGAAGGGCAAATCTGAACGACCCGGTGTAAGACAGCAGCCCAACTTTTATAGCAAGCGGCAGGGAAACACAACCCAAACTTGGTTCCTGGGCCCTTTTTTGATCGATTCCTATCGCGGAGGTTGATGGTTTGGTCAGACACAGTCAGAAAGTTCACCTTTAAAATTGTTCTACCTGGGCCTGCAGAGATGGCTCAGCAGCTCTTCAGGAGGACCCGGGTTTGACTGCCACTTCCCTCAAGAAAGCTCACGGCCATCTGGTGACCATGGCAGCCAGAAGAGTACATTAGATCCCCTGGAACTGGAGTTACAGACTGCTGAGAGCTGCCATGTGGGTGCTGAGAACTAAATTCAGGTCCTTTGCAAAAGCAGAAAGTGCTGAACCGTGTCTCCAGCCCGTTCACCTTTTCTACAAAGTTGATTAGCTATAAAGTACTCAAGCACACAGAAAGAGACAAAACAGAAACCGTGTCTTTAAAGCTAATACGTAACAAACATCTGAGACAGGAAGAAAAGCCTCAAGACAGCAAGACTATAAGGCAGGAGCTTGAAGAAGAGCCCACAGCGTCCCTAAACAACCTGAGCCCCACCTACCCCAGGCTGTGGTGGGCTGTGCTAGGTTAACAGGGCACAGGCTATGGGGGAAGCATTTGGCTACTGTAGTGGAAAAAGCAGACCCTGGAGAGGCCCCTGAGCAATAGAGTTCATTTACTCTGCAGGTACTGGGCTCTCCAGGGCCATGGATACCACACCACTGATTTATAGCCTGTGCAGTCAGCGAAGTTAGACCTCTGTGGCTTTGTTTTTATAATACTGCTTCCCTCAGGCGGGCTTCGTACCTCCATCATATAAATCTGTTAGAGAGTGGCAGATGGTCCGAGAAGTCTTTCCCAGGTAACTAAGGTTTTGTTGTCATCCATTAATCCATTTGCAGTCCTCCCGACCGAGGCTCTCCCTCTGCATTGAGGTTGACTTTAATCCCTGGAAAAGTGAACCTACAATCTATGCTCCAATGGGTTTGAGACATGGGGGTCTGGCTTCGTCCTGGAGGCTTTAATGTTCTCGGAGGCATCCCATCCCACCCCAGTTGTCTACAAGGTTTAGCTTTTCGTCTCTGTCTTAGTTACTGTTCTATTATTTGCACTGGTTTGGTTTTTGATTTTCCAAGACAGGGTTTCTCTGTGTAGCTCTAGTTGTCCTGGAACTCCCTCTGTAGACCAGACTGTGCTGGAACTCAGAGATCTGCCTGCCTCTGCCTCCTGAGTGCTGGGATTAAGGACATGTGCAACCATGACCAGCCAGTTACTATTCTATTGATGTGAGGAGACACCATGACCAAGACAACTTATAAAAGAAAGTATTTAATTGAGGGTTGGCTTACAGTTTGGTAGAGTTATTCCACAACCATAATAGTAGGAAAAGCAGAGTCAGGCAGGCCTAGCTCTGGAGCATTAGCTGAAAGTTCCAGATAGCCTCGTGGAATTTTGTTTGCCCTGCTGGGTTTCAGTATTTCTTTGGTTTGACCTTTCCTTAATATTTTTCTATTCCTTCCTTTTGAAATGGGAATGATTATTCTATGCCCTTATGTAGTAGACATGTATGACTTGGTTTTCTTTTTATAGACGTTCACAGCAAGGAGTTTGCTGTGAGTCTCAGAAGAGACTATGGACTATTGAATGTGAACAGTTTGGGGACTATTGAAAGACTTGGGGGACTTTTGAAGTCGGGCTGACTATATTTTTGCATTATGGGATGGCTGTGAACCTACGGATGTCAAGTTGACAGGGGGTGGACTTGTGATGGTTAATCTTGATTGTCAGTTTGATAGGATTTGTAATTACAGAAAGATTTTACAGTGCTAATAAGATAAACCCTAAATATGGGGGTGTGCTATTCCATGAGGGGGATACTAGACTGAATAAACAGGAGAAATTACACTCAAAAAAAAAAAAAGAAAGAAAAAGATGGAGACTGGGCCTAGTGGTGGCTTCAGAAACCTCAAAGCCACCCCCACCCCCCTACAACATTCCTGTGACACATGTCCTCCAGCAAGGTCACACCTAATCCTTGCTAAACAGTTTAACTAGAAACCAAGCAGTCAAAATCTAACCAGATGGGAGCCATTCTCACTCAAACCACTACAGCTGCCTATCAAGGAATTTGCTAGAAGCCACTTGCTAGAGTTAGTTTGAGCACTCTATGACCTTAGTTAAATGGGTTCATAAACCACACCCCTACAGCCCTTCATTAGCAATGAGCTTCCTTCAGAGGCTTATGGGGGATGGGACAAGTTCTAGGACTGTGGGATTCATCTCATTTGCTGGTGCCTCCTTTGATTCAGGGGCCATGGATGTTCCCAAGGAAATAGCAAGATAATAAAAGAGTGTTTTCTTCTGCACAGTTCCCTTTAGCTCAGTACTTCTTAGACTGTGTTTCATGCAATATCAGTCTGTTGGATGGCTCACTGAAAACCAATGGTGGGTTTTCAGTGCTCAGTGGTTCAATGTTTCCCCAGAATACGCAAGGTCGTGCATGCACTTGGTGCTTGCATTCCAAGCACTCAGAAAATAAGTTTTTTTCTTTAAAAGGATAGAACAGGGCTGGAGAGATGGCTCAGAGGGTAAGAGCATTGCCTGCTTTTCCAAAGGTCCTGAGTTCAATTCCCAGCAACCACATGGTGGCTCATAACCATCTGTAATGAGGTCTGGTGCCCTCTTCTGGCCTGCAGGCATACACACAGACAGAATAGTGTATACATAATAAATAAATAAATATTTTTTAAAAAAAGGATAGAACATAAAGCTTGGGGCTGGTCACAGTGGTACTTGCCAATAATCCTAGCACTGGAGGCTGGAGCCAGAGAGCATGAGTTTGAAGTCTGGGCTGTATAACAATCTCAAAGTCACTCTGAGATGTATAAGAGCGTGTAGAGAGAGAGGTGATGAGTAAGACAGAGAGAACGAGGAGAAGGAAGAACGAGGAAGAGAATAGAAAGCCGTCCCCAAATCCAGAAGGTTGGGGGGCACGCACCTCATTCCAGTCGTCTAGTTACTCTGTAGAGCAGGCTAGCCTTGGACTCAGATCTGCCTACAGCACTGCTGCCTAGACTTAATATTTTATAGTTAATATAAGCTTCCAACATAAAGTAAAATTTGACCTTACTCAGACAAGCAACACCAAACAAAAGAATGATAAGGTTATAGCCAGGCAGTGGTGTCCACGCCTTTAATCCCAGCACTCGGGAGGCAGAGGCAGGCGGATCTCTGTGAGTTCGAGGCCAGCCTAGTCTACAAAGTTAATTCCAGGACAGCCAAGGCTACACAAAGAAACCCTGTCTGGGGGCAGGGGAGGGGAAGAAAGGAAAGAAAGAAAAACTTTATAATTAGATGAAATATCTCAAATTCAACTGTGTCTACCACAAACTCCTTTATTCATCTGACTCCTTTGGATCTAGTTGGTGAATTTTTTTTTTTGGTGTTTTTGTTTGTTTGTTTTATTCTTTTGATTTTTTTTTTTCCGAGACAGGGTTTCTCTGTGTAGCTCTGGTTGTCCTGGAACTTGCTCTGTAGACTAAGTTGACCTCAAACTCAGAGATTCAACTGCCTCTGCCTCCCAAGTACTGGGATTAAAGGTTTGCACCACCACACCAGGGCTGATGTTTATTTAAAATTGAGTTTTCCGCACACCTCTGGTGGAAGCCTCCTACTCAAAGGTCAGGCCAATAGCCTGAATCCAAGACTGGGCTTAGGACATATGTCATCAGAGAGGCTTCATCCAGCAACTGAGGCAACTGATGGAAAGAAATGCAGAGACCCACAGCCAAATATTTGGCCAAACTTGAGGAATCCTGGAGAGAGAGAAGAAGGCTTGTAGGAGGCAGAGGGGTCAAGGATATCACAAAAATTTCCACAGAATCAGGGACTGGAGAAATAGCTCACTGGCTGCTCTTCCAGAGGTCCTGAGTTCAATTCCCAGCAACCACATGGTGGCTCACAACCATCTGTAACGAGATCTGACTCCCTTTTCTGGCCTGAAGGTATACATGCAAGAGGACGATTGTGAAATAAATAAATAAATAAATAAATAAATAAATAAATAAATAAATCTTAATAAAAAACAAAACACAGAATCAACTAAGCTGGGCTCATAGGGGCTCACAGAACCTGAACCCAAAGACAAGGGACTTAGTCTTACTACAACTTGATAAGCCATGTTTTGTTGATATCCATGGGAGTCCTGTCCTTTTTTGAATAAAAACAGAGGAGAAGTGGATTGGGGGGCAGTAGGGAGGTGGGAGAAGAGAGACTGGGAGGGAAGGAAGGAAGAGAAACTGTGGTAGGCATGTAAAAAAAAAAATCTTAAATTAAAAAAAGATTGCATTTTCCTGCCCACAGGTAAAATGTGTCACTCAGAAAGGCTCAGAATGTGTGCATGCATGTACATACGCAAGCATGCACACACACAGTCTCCCTGCAACCTGAGAGACCACATGTGTTAGAGATGGAACTTTTAATTTTCACTGAGTCCACTGACCAAAACCAAAGTTTTATCAATCCTACATGTCCTACATGTAAGACACTAGCCTGCCAACTCAAGATTTGAAAAGGAAGCTGTGAGTTTGGAACCCTTGGCAAGCATTGACCCGAGGGCATACATGGAACAGATTGTTGAGTTAGCCACCACTGTTCCTCTGGAGGAAAATAATTGAGTTCAGCATCTCTCATGACTGTTGGCTATTAAGACTTAGCTACACACACACACACACACACACACACACACACACACACACGACCTATATACAAAGTTGATTGTAGAGGAAGAACAGGAGGAACCCACCCTTTCCTGCCCAAAGGATTGTGTAGGAGAGCAAATACCAGGAGAATCTAGAGTAGAGGTAAAGACAGAGTCTCAGGGCAGAAGGGCAGCAGATAGGCCAGGCAAGGAAAACATGGCAGAGTGAATTTGTGGTAAAGAAAGACGCCAGCTTAGCAAACAGCCAAGGAGGAGGCTCTGGAGAGGCCTCGGTGCCTTGCACTAGTATTGCTTGGTGCATGTGTGGAGTTAAAAGCCAATGGCAGCTGTGCTCCCATCCACTGAGGGAGGGAAGTGTGGCAGAGGTCAACTGAACCCCATCCATAGCTGCTGAGGATGTGGTGGACACCAGGGTGGACTGTGGACAAACGTGGGATACCACCCAGCTCTCACCCAAGGCAGAAAGACCTTGAATTCTCACCAGAAGCTCCCCTCCGCACTGTTCAGACTGGGGAGAGGGGTTGAGTTTAGTCTCAAGGGTGGTTGAAAAGCTCAGACCTCAGACCTCTTTGGTTGTTGCGGTTGCTGGCCGTGTCTGCTCTTCCTGCCTCTCAGCAAGCAGGAACTAGGTGCCGTGTCTGCTCTTACAGGCAGAAATGTGGAAGCTGAACTCCCTCTGCTCATCTGAGAAAGTCTAAAGAAAATCCCATGACCTTGTTACCAGCTTACGGGATATTGCTTTCTATGAAATCGTGACACTCAGGACAACAGAGTGTGGTAACCTAGCTACAGGATGAACAGAGTAGCCCAAGAATAAACCATTGCAAGTATAAATAGTGAATTGCTTATTTTAATAGGATGTTTTTATTCTGGAGCAAATTGTTAAGGGATGGGTCAGTGGCTTCCCAGTACTAGGTGGGTGAGGTGTCTTAGGGTGACTATTGCCGTGAAGAAACACCATGACCAAAAGCAAGTTGAGGTGGAAAGGGTTTATTTGGCTCACACTGCCACACTGTATACCAACTCTGAAGGAAATCAGGGCAGGAATCTGGAAGAAGGAGCTGATGCTGAGGCCTTGGAGGGGTGCTGCTGACTGGCTTGTTCTTCATGACTTGCTCAGCCTGCTTGCTTATAACACCCGGGACCACCAACCCAGGGATGGTACCACTCACTGGGCCCTCCCCCATCAATCACTAATTGAGGAAGGGCCTTACAGCTGGATCTAATGGGAGGCATTTTCTCAATTGATGTTTCCTCCTTTCAGATAACTCTAGCTCGCGTCAAGTTGACGTAAAACTAGCTACCACAGTGGCCTTTGGTTTTCCTCAGACCCTACTGTTTGGGCAGTGAGACCAGGAGGTTGTGGGTATGAATGTGTTTTCCTACTACTTCCCAACTTGTGATCTTGAGCCGTATGCTTGCTACCTCTGAGGCCAAAGCGCTCTACCTTAGACTAGGATTGTGTCACTGACAGGGCTCTTGGGAGAGCAGAGCTTAGGAAGCCGCTGGTACAGGCCTGGCTGCGGGACACAATAGTGACCAGCCGGCTTGTAACTGTGTAAGGACTGTTTCTATTACCATCTCCACTCCCTTTTGCTACAGTGTAAGACATGTGACTGCTTATAAAATATATATATATACATATATATATATATATATATATATATATATATATATATATATATATAAAAGCAAAGTAGAACTTCTGTGTCTAAGGTCGCCTTCTTAGTACCAGCCCCACACGGTTCCTGGTGACAGCCCCAGGGCAGTCCTGTTCTCCCTGGGGACTGTGCTGAGCTGTGTGTGCTCTCACTGTATCAGCCCTGCACCCCCAGAGCCCAGCCCGAGGCCCTGAACATAGTGGACTCTGTGAGCGCCTCTCCAGGGCTCCTCACTTCTGCTCATTGGGCTTCCTGGCCGCTTCTTTCAGAGGCGTCTTCCGATTCAGAGCCATTAGCTCTGGCACAGAGCTCTGGCATTGGTGGTGACGAGGCTTCAACTTTATTTTTGGAAACTGTTGGACATTTGGAGTCTAGATAGCTTAAAAAAAAAAAACAGGGCCAAAGAGAACACATCAAATAATGCTGAGACCATTTTTGGTCAAAACTACTAGGAGCAGATCAGGCCCTGTGAATGGAGGAGCCTGACAGGAGTAAACACCCAAGTGTGTGTAATCCCTTGGAACTGGTGACTACACCAGCTGAGGCTCTCCTAACGTCAGGGCCCTTTCAGTCACTATAGAAAAAAAGATTAACCATTTTCTTTTTGAAATTAATTTATTTTTCTGTGTGTGGGTGTTTTGTTTGCAAGCCCAGTGCCCTCAGGGACATTGAATCCCCAGGGGTTGCAGAGAGTTGTGTGCCACCAAGGTGTGCTGGGAATTGAACCCGGGTCCTCTGGAAGAGTGGTCAATGATCTTACCTGCAAAGCCATCTCTCCAGCCCCATAATCATTTTCTTTTAAATAACAAAAGAAGAAATAATGATTAAGTGTTACATATGTTGTGCAGGGTTTTATGTGAATAGCCCTGGGCTCTCAGATGCTAGAAACAGCCTCTTTGGGCGAAACTGGGGATGGATACAGCATTTTGTGTCTTTCACATCTTGGCTATTTTTGTACTATAATGTATTAAATTATTAACAGCAACAGCACAGGAAAAGCAGGAGGAAGCAGCAGCATTCCTTTCCTGTATAATAAATATTTAACCTGAGTTTTCACTTAAAAAAAAAAAAGGAGTAAGCCATAAAAGGATTAGCAGGAGGCTAAAGATCCCATTGGACCTATTAGCATATCCAGGGCTGTTCCCCAGCCTGGCAAGGAGGTCCATTTTGTAGCCCCTGAATTATATAGGTTTGAGGTTGATGAAAATACATACCCTGACCTAAGCAGTGATGGATAGTTTGCAATGCTTTGTTTTACAAATATTATAATCCTAGAAGTTGGATTTCCAAAGGAATTTCTCCATGTTATCTGGAGCCAGTCTCTTCCCCTCCTCGGTTGCCTGGCCACCATGCAGACACCTCCCCTTAATGCCAACAGAGATGCTGAAGCGTGGGCACCAAGGAGGAGCCAGGGACAGCTGGTTTGCCTATGGCGTCCCTAGAGTCCATCCTCTGCCTTAGGTAAGGGCTCCCAGGGGCCTTTCTGCCTTCTCTCTCAGGTGAAGCCCCAAAACAGAGTTGGGGAATGTGAATAGGGAACCCTGTTTAAGCCCGGTACTGTCTGACTCCCCAGACTACACGGTTTGTAGTAGGAAAGAGAAAAGGAACCAGGATGTCACAGAGAATACTCTGGGAATCAGAGCTAGAACCGAGCACTCTCCTCGGCTGGACTCAACCCAGAGAAAAAGGATTCAGGTGCCACTGCCTTCTTCCTTCACAGGACACAGGGTGAAGGGAGTCCTGTGCTGACGAGAGGTTCCTGAAGATTCTCACTCATTCCCTTCTTCACTCCCAGACAGCCTGATCTGGGAGCCAATAGTGTCGCCTTAAACCAGGGTATGTAATGACTTTACTATAGCTTTTAACCAGGTCAGTCCCTGTTTAAGGCAGATGTGGTGACAAACACCTCTAATCCCAGAACTTGGGAGGCTGAGGCAGGAGGATTGCAAGTTCGAGCCAGTCTGGTCTGGATTATATAATGGGACACTGTCACCTGCCCCCATACACACACACCTCCCTCAGAAGATTTTTTTTTTTCAAGACAGGGTTTCTCCGTAGCTTTTGGTTCCTGTCCTGGAACTAGCTCTTGTAGACCAGACTGGCCTTGAACTCACAGGTCTAGGATGTTGAGGCTTAGACCCAAAGTTTTCCAGAGGTCAGTGAGCACCTGAATTAAGCCCTGGACAGTTCCACCTGGCTCACCAGGACCTGCATCTTCTCACTGCCCTTCTCTTGGGGACATAGGGTTGAAAGATGGAAAAACCTGAGATGGGTATTAAATTGCGGCTCGTTTCCCACTTGGTACCAAGTGCCTGTACCTTCCTTTACGAGGCTTTACCAGGCCAGCATAGTCTCAGAGGGCCAAGCTGCCTCATACTTCTAAGAAAGCACAGAATCTTCTCTGGTTGGGAATTTTAGGGCACCCAGGACAGACATGCCTGAATGAGTGAGTAAGGAGCCAGGGACAGAAGTAGATTTGCTCCTCACAGTCTGAAACCTACTGAGGCAGGTCGTGGCAGCTGAACTGTCTGCAGACAGCCTAAATTTAGAGCTATTTTCATCCTCCCTAACCTTCTACCCAACACACACACACACACACACACACACACACACACACACGTGCACGCATGCATGTGTGTACTGCCATAGATGGCTCAGGAAATATATGGACTTACCCACAGATTGAATTCTCCATGTGAAGAATAATAAATCATCTAAAAAAGACACTCCAACACTACCATAGTGACAGGGCAATTAGTCATCTATCAGATTGCCAAAGATGGAAACACCTGGAAATGTCCAACCCTGGTGAGGGTGCGGAGGAAGGAATGCACTAGGATCTGTCTTATGTGCGCAAGCGCATATGACTACAGCTTTGTAGAAGACAGTTTGGCAGTGGCTGGCTGGTTCTCAACATGAATACCTTAGTGTCAATGAGTCGCTTTGAGGAAATAACCTACAAAACCTCTCCCATCTAGCTATAGGGGTATATGAAGAAGAAGGCCAGCCACCTTACACAGATATTTGTTTAAAGAATTTAATTGTATGAGTGTTTGCCCACATGTATGTGTGTGCACAAGAGTGCCTAGGACCTGTGGGGGTCAGAGAGAACATGGAGTTACAGATGGCTGGGAGCTGACATATGAGTCCTGAGACCCTAACCCAGGTTCTCTGCAAGAGCAACAAATGCTCTGAACTGTTGAACTGTCTCTCCAGCTTTTACTTAAATTTTTTAAAAAATCATGTAAATTACACACAGCTAACCATTAAAAGTAGAGAGAAAAATAGGATCCAACTATGTCACTCCTGAGAGTGTACTTAGAGGAGGAACTCCAAACTCAACCACAGAGATATTTGCATCCCTTTTGTTTTGTTTTGTTTGTTTTGTTTTTCAAGACAGCATTTCTCTGTCTAACAGTCTAGCTATCCTGGAACTTGCTTTGTAGATAGACCAGGCTGTCCTGGAGCTCACAGAGATCTGTCTGCCGCCTCCTCCTGAGGCGTGTGCTGCCACCACCGCCCAGCTGATATTTGCATCCTTTTATTTGCTGCTGTTCTTAGTCACTATTGCCAGGAAATGGAGCCAACAGCCTAGTTGTCCATTGACAGATCAATAGATAATGAAGACCCAGTATATAAATGAAATGAAATACTATTCGGCTCTAAAGAAAAACGAAACCACAAAATTTGCAGGAAAATTATGGACTTGAAATGTATAATATTGCCAGGTGGTGGTGGTACATACCTTTAGTCCCAGCACTTGGGAGGCAGAGGCAGGCAGATCTCTGTGAGTTCCAGGCCAGTCTGGTCTACAGATCAAGTTCCAAGACAATCAAGGCTACACAGAGAAACCCTGTCTTGAAAAACAACAGCCAAACCAAACAAAAGAATGTATAATATTGAGTGAGGTTACACAATTTCAGAAAGAATAAACCCTGCCTGTTTTCCCTCATATGTGGATCCTAGGCTGTAATAAATATTAAACACGTGGGTACAGTTACCACACACATGAACGAGAACAAGAAAGAGTCAATATTGGTTGATAAGGAAGGATGAAATCCAGATAATCGACACAGGCATCATGAAAGAGGACTTACAACTTGTTTTCTGGTTTTAACTTCGTCATTGATTTTGCCCCCCCCCCCCGCGTGTGTGTGTGTGTGTGTGGTGGATAAGTATATAAAAATATAATACATAGTGAAAGTAAAAATCCAGAGTGAAGCCCCATAGCTTCCGAATGGTTCTCATTGTACAGAAGTTCATTGACTTTGCTAATCTTGATGAATTATTTTTGTTTGCCAATTCTTTTTTTTTTTAAACAAACTATTTTTTGTTTGTTGTTTGTTTGTTTTTCAAGACAGGGTTTCTCTGTGTAACCACCCTGGCTATCCTGGAACCCTCTCTGTAGACCAGGCTGGCCTTGAATACA